>NC_135664.1:1040000-1385000 GCF_964188315.1 Podarcis muralis | reverse complement strand
TGAAGCATCTGTAACCTGAAGTGTCTGTAACCCAAGGTACCACTGTATTTCTTTTTCATAGCTAAATGCGATTAAAGAGGAAATTTAAATGACTGATGTGATTGACAAGTGATACGCCTTGTTTGAACATAATGCTTAAATTAACCAAGTTATCCTGGTTCATTTTAACAACAAACCACTGTGAGTCACCTTCTGGCCTTGTCAGAGGAAGAGGGGGTAGTGTTTAAATCCAAGGGTCACTCCGGCTCTTTCACAAAGCCATAAAGCCTTACCTTTATTTCCAAACTGCCTCATAGGGAGTTCTTAAAATGCTTCATATGGGTCATTCCATATCAAGTGATCATACTTTTTTACCTCATGTCATCCAACTTTCTTAATATCTTCTACACTTGTTGAAAGATCAAAACATGGAATGACACATATCTATTATTTTGCCAATAGCAACCTAGTAAAATAGGCTGTTCTTATTATTGCCCTTTAACACATGGTGGGCTGGCTTAATATCATTCAGTGTGTTTAGGAACCTGATTCTCATTGAATCCAGAACTTCTCTATTCACACTCTTAGCTATTATTATCATTATATTATAATTATTACCGTATTTTTCGCTCTATAAGACGCACCAGACCACAAGACGCACCTAGTTTTTGGAGGAGGAAAACAAGGGGGGGGGGGGGATTCTGAATTTCAGAAGCCAAAACAGGAAGAGGGATCACTGTGCAGTGAAAGCAGCAACCCCTCTCGCTGTTCTGGCTTCTGGGATAGCTGCGCAGCCTGCATTCACTCCATAAGACGCACACACATTTCCCCTTACTTTTTAGGAGGGAAAAAGTGAGTCTTATAGAGCAAAAAAATACAGTATATTATTCACACTCTTAGCTATTATTATCCTAGGACTGCATCCACAGTAACTCTTTTGTAGCACAGTAATGTAGCTTTTCTCAATCCGGAATCATCTATGCTTGTTCTCAACATGCTGCTTTTAATTTAGATTATTTCTAGCTCATGCCACCCATAAGGGTGGAGGTACTTACCTTATACATGTTTGAAAACCTTCTCCTTGGTTGGATTATCCAGGCGAATGAAGAAGGAAGTGGTCTTGGAATATGCCCACCCACAATGCCATTGGGCAGCGGTGGATACACCCAACCCCTGTCCTTGTCAAGGCTGCCTCCATCTGTTTTCAAATGGACACACTAAAGAATAATGCAGAATAGCCTGCAATAAGGTTTTTTGTTTTTGTTTTTTAATGATAAGCACTTTTCAGGGCCAAAAATATGCAATAGATCTAGACTGTGTGTGGACTATGCAGAAAAAACAAGTACTCAATCTCTCAGTAAGTGTGTAAACTAGACCTACAAATATTACTTTCTAGTTGGGGGTGAGAGCCACAGGCCCTTGCAAAAGTAGCTTGCATGCAATGTAGAGCTTCTATTCTGTCACATAATGAGAGAGTATGAAAATATTTTTCATTTAATTCATGTAATTATTATGCTGCGATAAGACCAAACACCCATGAAATCAAGGTTCTGTTATTGAGATACAGAAGTAAATCACACCGCCAGCTTTTTGTCTTCAGAAGATGGATGCACGTCCCACCATCACAGTTGCTAATTGTATAATTGTGGGTTGAAGGGTGTGCGGTATGCTGCTCCTCATCACTCTTTCCTCTCCCTTTGATGAATTTATATTGCAAGCTCCTTGGGGCAAGGCCCTGTTCTTATTTTCTTTTTCTTTAAAAGGGCAGCTCCTTGTCATGACTAAAAGGATCATCCGTAAGTGAATTTGGCTTATGGAATAAATGCAGCAAGCCATGACCTTTTCCTGAGCCCAGCTAATGCAGCTCCTCCCAAAGGTTTCGAGGCCTAAAGGGATGGATGAGGTTGGTCATAGTCACTTTATCCTCAAAGCCATCACAGAGTATTGTGCAGCCACTCAAACTCCCTGTCCTGGCCAGCTAAAAACCAGTAACTGCATGCTTATCTCTGCTTTGCCACAGATATTCCCTGCACAATAATTGACTTGGGGACGCAGGGATCATTTTACCAGATTCCCAAGCTATTTTTCAGCGAAGCTAGGAGGTCTTTATCCTGCAGAACCCCTCAATTTGTAACTGTCGTTGTTTACTGTAATATATATGTGATGTTCAACAACAACAAAAAATGAAGTCCATTTGATGACCTTGCAACACCCCCCGCCCCCCGCCAAGAATCAGCTCAGAACTGGGGGAATCATACAGAAGAGGGTGGTGTGGGTGGAGAGAGAATTGGCAGAAATTACCCCACTTCTTCTGTTAGTGGGTCACTAGATATAATTTGCTTACAAGAGACGCATGGAAGAGTCTTGATAAATAAAATAATTTGATTGGAATTTGTAACCTCAGATAAAACCCAAACTGGAGCCAAACCAATTATTTAAGAATGAAGAGAAGAATGATTGCAGTACAAATAATATCACAAGGTGACAAAATAATCTTAATTGGAATATATGCACCAAATGAGAGAAAGTCGGTTTTTTTTTAATATTAAAAGATGTTGGAATATATGGACCAGAATATAATGTTAATGGGAGATACAAATGGGATAGTCTCCCTAGAGGTGGATAGAACAATAAGAAAAACAGAAACAAAGGAAGTCAGACTACCTGCAACCTTTTTTAAAATGTGGAGAACTGTGATTTGTTAGATATTTGGAGATTTAAACACCCACTGGATAGGGAATTCACATTTTTTTTCAGAAGCACATCAGTCCAGTGGAAGAATTGACTCAGTATGGCTCTCGGGAGAATGATTGATACAGGCCAAAAAGGTAGAGATACAACCAAGAACACTTTCGTACCACAATTCAATAATACCTGAATTAAAAGGAGATGGAGATTAAATGAGGGACTTATAGATAACCAGAACATCTTACGAAAAGCAGACAAAGTCCTGAGGAATTATTTTGAGCTAAATTCAAATCAAGAAACAGACTGAAAGATGGTCTGGGATGCTAGTAAAGCTGTAATGAGAGAATTCTTTATCTAACAAAATGCCTATAAGAAAAAAATTAGAGAAGGGAAAAAGAAAGAAGTATTGGAAGAATTGATTTAAAAAGAGAATGAATTGGTTAAAAAACCAGGGAAGGGGTAAATAAAACAAACAATAAAGATGTCACAAACACAATATTCAATTATAATAAATCAAGAAATAGAGTTGAAAATAAAAAGGATGAAACAGAAAAACTTTGAATATGCAAATAAGCCAGGTAAATTACTGGCATGGCAGTTAAAGAAAAAACAGGGCATAAATTTAATAAATAAATTAAATATAGAGGGGAAAGTAATAGATAATCAGAAAGATACACAAAGGCAATTTGTAAGATATTATACAGATCTATACGGAGCTGGCTCTGAAAATAAAGAGAAAATTGAAGAATACAGTGGTACCTCAGGTTACATACGCTTCAGGTTACAGACTCCGCTAACCCAGAAATAGTGCTTCAGGTTAAGAACTTTGCTTCAGGATGAGAACAGAAATTGTGCTCCGGCGGCGCCGCGGCAGCAGGAGGCCCCTTAAACCACTTTGTAGGTTGTTTTCTTAAAATAAATTTTATTTGAAAAATAAACAACAAATATAAATAAAATAACACAAGCCAAAACACAAGCCATCCTATAAATTTAAGTATCTGTCCACAGTCGCCTACTTGTTATCAGAGGCCCAGAATCCACATTCCTTTGTAAGAGAATATGAAATAAAGTCAAACCATTTTTGCAGGGGGGGGGGATTCAATGTGGGGGGGGGGTGACAAGAAATTTTCCGCACTGGGTACCACCTGACCATGTTATGCCACTGGGTCAGAGTGGTTTTTATCAGAGTGGGAGACTGGGGAAGTGGAAGCTCTCCCAGGTGGGAGGTGGGAGGATTCAACTCTCTGAATGTGTGAAGGTTAAGATAAAATGGAGACTGAGTGTTACACAGATATATTTATAATTTTGTGTTTTATGAGGATCACATGAGGATTATTATTAATGTATTTTACTTTCTTTTTTCTTTAGTATTTTTCTGTTTGGTTTTTTTTTTAAATTCTCTTTAGTTTAGTTTGCATTTTATGGCATATTAGGATAAAAACCTATAATAAAATTGTGTTGTTGTTTTTTAAAAAAGAGAAAGTATAACAGCCATTAAATGATTAACTAGTGAAACCTTCCCAGGAAGAGGGAAAGAAAGAGAAGAAATGAAAAGACACAAAAAGACATTTAGAAAGAGAGAAAGTGAATTAATTTGCATCACTGAACTTAACTGGCATGAACAGCGTTAAACTTATAAACACTTTGGTTAATTAAGCAGTAACATACGAATGTAGCTGTCTCACTGCAGAGAAGTTGATATAGTTTTGCCCCACTGTACTTAAATGCCTTTTGTGGATAACATTCTGTCAGTAAATGGCAAAAACAAAAACAAAAAAACAACTCTCAGGCTTCCTGGATTTAGCTAAAGCCACATAAAAATTAATTCACTAAGATTCTAAGCAATAGAAAATACTTCAACAGAGATAGGCAAACCAAATTATCTATATCATACAATTATCTATATCATGTTTTTGCAATGACATTCATAGGCGCCGACTCCATGGGGCCTGAGGGGGCCCGAGCCCCCTCAAAAATTTTATTCGGGGGGCTCCGCCCCCAATAATTTAAGAAAATTATTGGGCACGCGCAGCGGAAACGTCCTCCGCTGGTGACGTCACCCGGGCCTTGCGGAAAAGGCGCTGCGGGAGTCACCGCCGCGGCGGCGGGGCCGCTGCAGAAGGGTGAGTGGCGAGGGCGAGACGGGGCCGCGCGCTCCTTTCCTCGGCTGCCCTCGTCGCGCGCCTTGGCTCCAGCAGGCCGGCGAGGGGAGCCCGGGCCGCGCGCGGCTGCTGCTGCCGCCGCCGCCTCTCCTGGGGGCGCCGCCTCCCCGGGCGGGAACGCTGCGGGTGCGCGAGGGAGGAGGGCGGCCCCCGGGGGCTGGGAGAGCTGGGCTGCCGTGGCCGAGAGGGCTGCTCTGCCGGGCGCCGCTGACATTGGAACTTAGAAAACTTCCTGGGGCAGGACCCCGGTATGGGCCCCCCCCCAATATTTTTTATAAGTCGGCGCCCCTGATGACATTCAGTTTGCTTGTTGGTTAACAACCCAGGCATTCCAATTCCTGTACAATATGAGCACAATTATCATGCAATCCCTTGGTTAGGAATTTAATCAAAACATGCAAACTCAACCATCTTGATGAACCAATTACCACACACACTAGTTTGGATCAAATTTCCATTTAGGTTATTTTGGCCCACCTCTATAAGATGTAAAGTCCTGATCAGTAGCAACGGTAGTTTTCTTAGGGGTGAACTTTGAGAAAGTTATATATGGGTATAGGACAGGATTCTCACAGCCCCAAGAGGAGAACCCTGGACCATTTCAATCATCAACCAATATAGGGACATGGGTGTCACTGTGGTCTGAAGCCACTGAGCCTCTTGGGCTTGCGATTGCAAGGTCGGCAGTTCAAATCCCCGCCACGGAGTGAGCCCTCGTTGCTTTCTCCTAGATCCTGCCAACCTAGCCATTTGAAAGCAAACTAGTGCAAGCAGTTACCACTGCGACGGGAAGGTAAATGGCATTTCTGTGCACTCTGGCACTTGTCATAGTCCTCCATGCACCAGAAGCAGTTTAGTCATACTGGCTACATGACCTGGAAAAGCTGTTTGTGGACAAACACTGGCTCCCTCAGCCTGAAACGAGATGAGTGCCACACCCCAAAGTCAAATTCAACTGGACTCGACCATCAAGGGGTCCTTAACATTTACCTTTACCTTTATAGCAACCAATTTAGTTTGTTTAGAGTGCATTCACAAAATATTATAACATCCACAAATTATCTGTCACCATGTTCCTGGCTATTAGGGCTGAACTCCTCAATGCCTTCTTTGCCTCAGTCTTCTCCGATAAAGAAAACAATGCCCGACTTGAAGAATTTGGAGCAAATGATTCAGCAGAGGAAACACAGCCCAGAATAACTAAGGAGATAGTACAAGAATACTTGGCTAGTTTAGATGTATTCAAGTCTCCAGGGCCAGATGAACTGCATCCAAGAGTATTAAAAGAACTGGCAGATGTGATTTCAGAACCACTGGCAGTCATCTTTGAGAATTCCTGGAGAACAGGCGAAGTCCCGGCAGACTGGAGGAGGGCAAATGTTGTCCCTATTTTCAAAAAGGGGAAAAGAGAGGACCCAAATAATTATCGCCCAGTCAGTCTGACATCAATACCAGGGAAGATTCTGGAGCAAATCATTAAGCAAACAGTCTGTGAGCACCTAGAAAGGAATGCTGTGATCACCAATAGTCAGCATGGATTTCTGAAAAATAAGTCATGTCAGACTAACCTGATCTCGTTTTTTGACAGAATTACAAGCCTGGTAGATGAAGGGAATGCAGTGGATGTAGCCTACCTTGATTTCAGCAAGGCATTTGACAAGGTGCCCCATGATATTCTTGTAAAGAAGCTGGTAAAATGCGGTCTTGACTATGCTACCACTCAGTGGATTTGTAACTGGCTGACTGACTGAACCCAAAGGGTGCTCATCAATGGTTCCTCTTCATCCTGGAGAAGAGTGACTAGTGGGGTGCCACAGGGTTCTGTCTTGGGCCCGGTCTTATTCAACATCTTTATCAACGACTTGGATGATGGACTAAAGGGCACCCTGATCAAATTTGCAGATGACATCAAACTGGGAGGGGTGGCTAACACCCCAGAGGACAGGATCACACTTCAAAACGACCTTGACAGATTAGAGAACTGGGCCAAAACAAACAAGATGAACTTTAACAGGGAGAAATGTAAAGTATTGCACTTGGGCAAAAAAAAATGAGAGGCACAAATACAAGATGGGGGACTCCTGGCTTGAGAGCAGTACATGTGAAAAGGATCTAGGAGTCTTGGTTGACCACAAACTTGACATGAGCCAACAGTGTGACGCGGCAGCTAAAAAAGCCAATGCAATTCTGGGCTGCATCAATAGGAGTATAGCATCTAGATCAAGGGAAGTAATAGTGCCACTGTATTCTGCTCACCTGGAGTACTGTGTCCAGTTCTGGGCACCACAGTTCAAGAGGGACACTGACAAACTGGAACGTGTCCAGAGGAGGGCAACCAAAATGGTCAAAGGTCTGGAAACGATGCCTTATGAGGAACGGCTAAGGGAGCTGGGCATGTTTAGCCTGGAGAAGAGGAGGTTAAGGGGTGATATGATAGCCATGTTCAAATATATAAAAGGATGTCATATAGAGGAGGGAGAAAGGTTGTTTTCTGCTGCTCCAGAGAAGCGGACCCGGAGCAATGGATCCAAACTACAAGAAAGAAGATTCCACCTAAACATTAGGAAGAGCTTCCTGACAGTAAGAGCTGTTCGACAGTGGAATTTGCTGCCAAGGAGTGTGGTGGAGTCTCCTTCTTTGGAGGTCTTTAAGCAGAGGCTTGACAACCATATGTCAGGAGTGCTCTGATGGTGTTTCCTGCTTGGCAGGGGGTTGGACTCGATGGCCCTTTTGGTATATTCCAACTCTATGATTCTAATAGGAGTATAGCATCTAGATCAAGGGAAGTAATAGTGCCACTGTATTCTGCTCACCTGGAGTACTGTGTCCAGTTCTGGGCACCACAGTTCAAGAGGGACACTGACAAACTGGAACGTGTCCAGAGGAGGGCAACCAAAATGGTCAAAGGTCTGGAAACGATGCCTTATGAGGAACGGCTAAGGGAGCTGGGCATGTTTAGCCTGGAGAAGAGGAGGTTAAGGGGTGATATGATAGCCATGTTCAAATATATAAAAGGATGTCATATAGAGGAGGGAGAAAGGTTGTTTTCTGCTGCTCCAGAGAAGCGGACCCGGAGCAATGGATCCAAACTACAAGAAAGAAGATTCCACCTAAACATTAGGAAGAGCTTCCTGACAGTAAGAGCTGTTCGACAGTGGAATTTGCTGCCAAGGAGTGTGGTGGAGTCTCCTTCTTTGGAGGTCTTTAAGCAGAGGCTTGACAACCATATGTCAGGAGTGCTCTGATGGTGTTTCCTGCTTGGCAGGGGGTTGGACTCGATGGCCCTTTTGGTATATTCCAACTCTATGATTCTAATAGTGCATTTTCCATCACAGATCAACCCTTTTGATGGTGCCAAAAAAGGATAGAACTTTCTTTATGTATGCTACGACAGCAGCAAGAATACTTATTGCAAAGTATTGGAAGACACAAGATCTACCCACCCTGGAAGAATGGCAGATGAAGGTGATGGACTATATGGAACTGGCAGAAATGACCGGCAGAATCCAAGACCAGGGAGAAGAGTCGGTGGAAGAAGATTGGAAGAAATTTAAAGACTATCTACAGAAATATTGTAAAATTAATGAATGTTAGAAGGATGTTGGATAAAACGTTAAGTGGTTTTTAGCTATAACGCTATAAGGAATATGAAAAAATGGATTATTAATAGGTAAAAATTTAATGGTATAATATTTTAAGATTAAAGACTAGGATAAACAAAGAGGGAAAGGATTTGCTGAACTAATAAATTGAATTGGAATACAAAAAAGGGAGGTGTGAGGAGGTCTGGGAAACAAGCAAATGAAAAATAAGTGATGGAAAGATGGAATTGTTTTTTACTTATTTTTATTTTGTATTTTTCTTTTTTCTTTTTTCATTCTGTAAAATCTTAATAAATATTTTTTTAAAAAAACAAACAAACAGATCAACCCTTTTGAGAGTGGCAGCACCTGTTCTGTTGAGAGTGGGGACACAACACGTCTGGAAATAATTTTCCTTTGTTTAGAAGAATAAGATGACAAAATTTAAAATACATGAAACCTTGATTCAGATTCAATATGGCCATTCAGAGCCATCTAGAATTATTGTGGGCTATGGTATCATGTACCTAGTTCTGGCTTTAAAGGATCATGTAACAGAAACTAGATGTTGCCCATGTGCCTTTGCTAGGCTGATGATTACACAGGGCTGGATCTTCTCCGTGGTAAAGGAAAAGGACCCCTGGACGGTTTAGTCCAGTCAAACTTGACTATGGCGTGTGGTGCTCATCTTGCTTCAGGCTGAGGGAGCTGGCATTTGTTCACAGACAGCTTTCCGGGTCATGCAGCCAGCATGACTAAACCGCTTCTGGTACAACAGGACACCGTGACAGAAGCCAGAGCGCACGGAAATGCCATTTACCCCTTACCTTCTCGGTGGTGGCTTTATGTGTATAGGAGACTCTGATTTTTTTAGCATCAGCATGTAATTTCAGGAAGCTTGCCAATACTTTTCTGTTCACTATTGGCTGATACTGAAGTATAGTTTTAGGTGTTGATTGATTGTAAGCTTTGAGTGGGAAAGTAGGAAGGAAGGTTCAGAGGGTTTTTTTATATTAAAGATGTATTGTAGAGGCAGGTTTGATTAGCTATAGACTCAATTTTTGGCACCGAAAAGCTGTAAAAATGTTCTTATTTCCAGCCCAGTGCCTTGAAATGGAGCCTTTGACTTGAAAACAGGCAATGTATAGCCTTGAAAGCATTACAAATTACAGGCAAATCCTGTCAGATTATCTTTCTTTCTTTCATCAACACAAAAAGTCATAAAATCTCTAGGTAGAGTATTTTACATGAGGGCAGGGAGGAGATTTCTTGGGAGAGCAGTTTAGTTTGCATGAGTCTGCTAAGGAGTTTAATTTTTCATACCCTTCATTAAAAAGGACCACAGGGAGTAGCAAGTATGAGGCAGCAGAGCTTTAAATATGTTGCAGATGTGCTCACAGTGCGGTTTGGGGAGCAGAGTCAGAAATCATTTGGCTACAGAGCTGTCTGCCTCTTGCATTAGTTTCCTGTTAAAATCTCTTCCTAAAAAGCTAGGTCTTCTAAGTTACATGTAGGAAAGGTTCACACAGGGTCCGTTTTTTGTATGATGTACTTTGAAGGAAGCATGATTGCAGGAGCAGAAATTGTGTTTTATTAGCTAATGGAAAATCCACAGTCTCCAAAGAATTTTAAGAGTGAGTCACCATCTCATCAAAGGTATTCAACCTTCTCAGACCCTGGAAGCACCTTTCCTCCTGAACCTGTAATTTTAATTTTCCAATATTGCTACTACTAATCCTGCCGATCCTCCATGGGACATCAGCACTCTGTGCATGGTTGTGCCCCCATCCCAGTTTGATCCTCAGCAGTTCCTGTGGTAGAAACGCAAACAAGCAAGCACCTGCCAGTGTGGTGTAGAGAGCCAGTGGAGCGGTAGACTCGTAATCTGGTGAACTGGATACGCGTCTCCGCTCCTCCACCTGCAGCTGCTGGGTGACCTTGGGCTAGTCACACTTCTCTGAAGTCTCTCAGCCCCACTCACCCCACAGAGTGTTTGTTGTGGGGGAGGAAGGGAAAGGAGAATGTTAGCCGCTTTGAGACTCCTTCGGGTAGTGATAAAGCGGGATATCAAATCCAAACTCTTCTTCTTCTTCTGCCTCCTTCACCAAGTATCAAATAATATGGCATCTGAAAGTGGTACCTCACTCCACTTTTTGTTTTTGGGGAAGGAGCAGCATTGTGTGAGAATTAAGTGACTGTCCAAAGGCCTCCAGGTGAAGCATCCATGGCACACATTACATTTGGTATGTGTACATAATGTAAACTTTTTCCTCCAGTACAGTATGAGCTAAACAGGGACTCAGTCTCTCTCTTTCTGAGTAACATCTTCTTGCATAAACTATGTTGTTAGTACCAATGTACTCCAGATTCTAAAATACCCTCAGCAGGAATTCTGCCCTCCCATTGGCATGAAAATCCACTGGGAGGTTATCCTTAATGGGATCCCATATGAACTGCTTGCATAGGAGATTTGATGTTTTGTTGCCCTTAATTGCAGATGTTGTCACCTGCAAACAAAACTTCTCTCTTTGACTCCAGAGCTGATCTAGAAGGAACATGCAGTTGTGGTTATATTAAGCTATGTTTCTAGAAATCTCTAAGCAGGCCTTCTGCCCTGAATAAAAAACAACAACCCTAGATCAGTTCTAGAGCACAGCCCTCAGCCAAATTTAGGGGTGGTTACACACAACTGTTTTACCACACCTGATGTGTTGTAACATTCTCCTTGCAGTGAAAGAGCTCACCCTAAAATAATGTGGCCATTTTATTGGTTCCCAATAAGCTTTTTAAAAAAAAAGAAGAAGACATCTTTCCTCTAGCCCCTTTAGCTTATTCATGGATTTCTGAGACTAGCAAACATTGTAAGATTAACCATAAAACAACACTAATGCATTTTTTAAAAAATCCAAAATGATAGTGTCTTTGCAAACCTTATTATACTATAAGTATTCATGGAATTTCATAGATGTATTAAAATCTTAGATGGCAGCTATATAAAAGGAGAAAACTGAAAGGTAGGCAGACAATGGCATTGAGAGGCACTGCTTACAATCAGTGATAATTAGAGCTCAAGTGTATGCTAAATAGACACACTTTGTACTCTAGCAGCCTAGTGATAATTGACTGTATAGCATTGAGATTATTATATTTATACCTATAGTGCACAGGGAACTGCTCTCAAGAAGCAGTGCTAGATAACAGATGTAGTATAATTAAAGAAAAACCCCTTGTCTCAATTTATTTATTTTTTAAAATAATATTTATTGCTTTTACAACAATTTAAACACTTACACACAAAAAACAAAGAAAAAACAATACATTATACTACACAAACACTACATAAAAATTAACAAAACAAAACAAAAACGATTTAAAAACACATCAAAAGATAGGGGGGGAAAGAAAAAACTTCCAATATCCTATCTTTCTTTCCCATATTTCCACGGCCTCCTCACATCTCCCTTTTTGTATTCCACTTCTATTAATTATTTCAGCAATTCCTTACCATCTTCCCCTGTTTTCTATCCTATAATTATCTTAACACCTTTTAACCTTATTTTCCTTTAATACTCTATTAATCTATTTATACTTAATTCCTTATAACATTTCTACTAAAGCCATATAATTTCATTCCAACAGTCTTCTAACATTCATTAATTTTACAATATTTCTATAAATAGTCTTTAAACTTTTCCCAGTCTTCTTCCACCGACTCTTCTCCCTGGTCTCAGATCTTGCCAGTCTTTTCCGCCAATTCAATCTAGTCCATCAACTTCATCTGCCATTATCCAACACTTCAATGCTGTTAAGAGACAGCCATTCTCTCAACCAGCAAAAAGCAGATGATTCACAACAAGGTTTAGGGGTCTGGCAGGGCAGGTCCACCTCCTTCTTTAACATCCGTCAATATCTTAAGTTTTACTCGAGGCTTCCTGCCCTGCCAAACAAATCCAGGAACATCCCTCTGCCACCTCCTAAAACAATCCCTCCCATCCAAAACTTGCACCTTTTGACACAAAAGCAACATCCCCGGCAACACAGTAACCCTCATCCCCACCACAACAGCTTGGCCCAACCATAACAACTTCAGATTTGTCCATATTTCCCAATCCCCCTTCTCTTCAATCCAACGTCCTTCACAGTTACCCTTAAGTAAATTCACATTTTTGGCGGTCCTTCTGACCCCCAAAAATCTCTCTTTCTCAGCCGATGTTGATCCTGTCTCCTCCTGAAGCTCTGTCAAACTTTCCTTTCCCAGTTCTGGTGGGGTTCTGATCCTCAAATTCATCTGTTTTTCTTTAAGCTCCATCATAGCAAATGTCAGCTTATATTCGTCAAGTTGCTTTTGAATGTGTGGGGCTCTCTCACACTCCAATTGTGTTGTTTTACATTCAGCAGCGAAGGTTTTCTCCCTGACTTCATCCGCAGTTTGCCGTATTAAAGTAGATTCCTGTGTCAATTTCTGGGTGGTTTCTGTGTTGGTATTCACCTTTTGTCCCAGATTATTTAAACTTTCTACCATTAAATCAATTTTAATATTTGCAGCATTTACTTTCACATTCATCATATCTGTTTTCTTGTGAAGCTGTTCCAGCGAGTCATTTATTTTCAATAATGCGACCACTAAGACCTCTTCTGTTGACATTTCATCTGTTCTTTCCTTTCCATTTGCCATAACACTTAAAAGATTCAAGGTCAGTCCCCGAGTTACACAGTTTTTATCTTGCAGCTGGAAACTCCCCTAGCCCAGCTCTTATAAAGTAACCAATTTCAGAAACTTCCACTAGGGGGAAACAGTTTCTATTTATAATAATCAACAATATCACCTTTAAACGCAACTCGTACAATCCAAAGTTAGTTTCAGTTTTCAGTTACTTTATTACTCCTTTTTAGAAGCAGCCGGAGACAGTAGAAACAATATATCTCTCTTATTTTGCTAGCTGTCAAGGAACGTTCTAAGTGCTGTCAATGGACATTCCAAAATGTCAGTCCTACTAGCAGCCCGTTTCCAGGTTTAGAGCGGCAGTACTTTAACTCTCTTTACTCTCTCCTGCAGGCATACTCGGTCCACAACTCCCCCCCCTCTTCTCCTGCCTCCAAGGGGGGTTTTATACTCTTTGCCGATGGAAATTTAATCTTTTACAAAAGGCTTTCCAAGACTTCAGCTTACAGACTCCTTGCCTCAGTCTATTTACAAATAGGGAAGGCGGACTTCCTGTTTTGAACCTCCCCGTTTCGATGCCAAATTAAACGTTTAAAATCCGATTCTCCCGTATCAGCTCTACTCACAGGTAATTACTTTAGAGTCCAAATTGTTCACAGGAAAAAGTCAGTGCTCTCCGGCAACAGCTATGCGTCTGCGCTCCGTGAAAGAAGCAGACGATTCGAAGCACCGCGCCGCTCACCCCACGTCGCTCCGGATTCCCGAAAACCGGGTTTCCCCGCGAGTAGGGGAGGCGCAAAAGGTGCCCGCCGAATCCCACATTCACAGGCTTCTCCCGCCTGTGATTTTAACGGGTCACGACTTTCGCCGTAGCGGCCAGACCCAAATTTCCACAGAGCAGATTCCTCCCAATCAGAGGAAATCCGCCATTGCCCAGAGGCACCAACCCGGAAGTCCTCCCCCTTGTCTCAATTTAACCCAGAAGTGATGACATTGAACTTCTTGTTGAATTCAGCTCTTTCACATTACTCTCCTGTAGTTCCTTTGATCTGGGAAAAGCATCTTAAGGACAAGTTAAAGAGTGCCTTTGGAGATGGCAATATTCTGTAATGGTTTATGGCTCTTGACGTTTTTGATGTCAGATTTGTGTCCATTTATTATTTTGTGAAGTGCATAGACTGGCCTGTCTGTCCTATGTAGAACGTAGCAGGATAGTGTTGGAAGATAATGGTATAAATCACATGCCATTGGAGGATGAAGAGGTGGACAAACTCCTGAGGTTGTGGAGGACATTGCTTAGTCCTTGTTTTGTTTTGTTTTGTTTTATTAAATTTGCTTAATAACATAACATTATTTTATATATTCTATAAAACAAAGAATACAAAACAAAATTCACACATACTACAATGTATAACTACATAACATTAATATATATGGTTTCTGAAAAAGGCTTACATAACAAAATCAATTCAAAATACCATCCGGTTCACCTTATTTATTTATTTATTTATTTATAATTCCCCGTCCCCGTCCCCCTCCCCTGCTTGGTCCTGTTATAATGCTACCAGAGTACAAAGTTGGGATTGGTTCCCCATATCTAAATCTATGTTACATGACTTGTTGTATTTGCTTAGATAGCTACTCACGAGCAACAAACTGCCTCCCAAGCAGTTGTGTGCGGTGAAATTTTTCAAAGAGGAACAAGCAAAACACTAGAGAAATAATGACACTTGGACAAGTTAAAGACCAGAATGCAAGGGACTGGCCCTTCTGCTCCTCCAATGCTGCTTTTTTCTTCCCCAAGGGAACTCGCCCTGGTCTTATTTGCTGGGGGGGGGGGGTGATGGGGCAAGGGAAGACCAGTGGGTGCTGAGAACAATCACTATCAGGAAGAACCACTGGATGAACTGCCTCACAGCCATTTCCTCCCCTTCCCCATATTCCTTGCGAGCCCCACCCCCTCCCTTCATCAGTTACCCCCCCTTCCCATCCCTCCCAGGTACATTCTCCCTCTTCCCCTCACCCTTTAAACACACCCTCCCCACCTCCACTCTGCTCTCCCTGTAAGGAGAACATCGCCTCCTCCCACTTCCCCTCATGCAACTGCCACCCAGGGGTGGCCTAGTAACCCTGCCCCCCCCACTCACTGGGTGACACCTCCCCCCCACTTACTGACAGCAACAGCATTTTTGTGCAGCACTGGCCTCCTCACTACTCTGTTGCATTGGCCTTGGCACAGCCTCACAGCTCAGTGGTGCGTGCGCAGATGCATCCTCTATGGAGGGAAGCATTTCTTCAACTGAGTCCCTTGTCATACTTTCTAATTAAAGTACAGACGCACGGTATGGTCTTTCTGTTCACCTCACACTTCACTTGCATGCTTTTAATTGCCACAGAAAAAACCTGTGTGGTGTTATCTTCAGAACACAAGGAGACACATTACACATCAAGCACCGAATGCCCGCAATCCACGTGTAGTTACTTTGCCCGATGGACCAGCTATTGCTTTCCTGCTCTTCAGCTCCAGCTGCTCCCAGTGGGGACTCATCAGCCATAAGCGGAAGCCAACACAGGGCTGCACAAAATGCACTTGCGATGGGTTTAGCAGGAAACGAACCAAGAGAACAGTCTTCAAGCAGATTGTCACTTCAGAGAGATAAAGATCACGATATAAAAGTGAACGAGTTGGAGTAGAAGGTACACACTTTAATACTCGAATTTAGTGGGAATGTTGAGGGGACTAGCCTGGTTCCACTAGTCCACTGGGCGCACACCAATGCTCCTAAGGCCTGTTCAAAGGAAGTGCCGTTGTCCAGAATGGGTTGTAGATCACAGAACTAATTTCTTTCTTTCTTCATTAGAGCACATTTTATTACAGTGGTACCTCTAGTTGCAGACTTAATCCATTTCGGGGTCCCGTTAGCACCCCGAAAAGCCTGCAACTAGAGTGCCTCTTCTGCACATGTGCGTAGTGCGATTGAGAGCTTCTGCGCATGCAGCAAACCTTGAAGTAAACACTTCTGGGTTTGCCATGTTCGTAAGCTGAAAGTCTGTAACCAGAGTGGAACGCAACACGAGGTATGACTGTAATTTAAAGACTACCAGCTTTTAGTATATTTCCATGCATTTGGATCAATATTTTTATTTAATGTGTGCAGAAATGATATCACTGTCATATATAAAGAACAATAAAGTTTAAACAGCTGAGTTAAAGGGAAAGATTGCAGTGGAGGGTTGTGTGAGCTTTGCAAGAGCAAGCACAGAAAGCAGGAGATAAAGATAAACTAGGTAACGTATTAACTAGTTTTGGCTACTAAGTTTAAAAAGAAAAAGAAAATTTGTCATAAAATGTGGAGCAAGCTTTGGAGTTCTCCAGAGCTCTTCACAACAAGAGTTTTTATGAACTAGCAAGCTTTCCATTTTGTGACATTTTGCTTGTTCTAAGTTTAACAAAATTGATTTTATTTATGCCACCACACATTGTGGCATCTTTTATTATAATGTTAGGGAACCTTTATTAGATTTGTGGGTTTCAGAACAGAGGCTAAAAACACAGCCCACGTTGTAGGAAAGCACTTGTGGAGAATTCTGACTGAAACACTGATCTGTTATAGTAATTTCAGCAGAGAATTCGAACTGACAATGTGGTGGGTCCCCCCCCCCTTCTTTAAATCCTGTAGTGGATTATTCCCAGGTACCAGTCAGACCTTGTTGGTCTGTTTTTCTCCTTCCCTGGCATACTGTAAATTATTAAGTTTATGAGTGTGAACAGATGTGGTTGTATCATAGGGCTTGCTGCTGACAGTGGATTTTGTGTGTGTTCTGGGGTGGAAGTACCCAAGTATCTGAAGCTAACGTGTCCACCATACAATCGTGTCTAAAATGTGAATCTGTTACATGGACTGGTTAAGGCTCAGGTTTATGGTGGAGATAAAAGATATGGATGTCCTGGTAAAACAGCACAAGTGCCTCGTGTCCATGAGTCCAGATGATAAGGTAAAGGTAAAGGGACCCCTGACCATTAGGTCCAGTCGTGGCCGACTCTGAGATTGTGCGCTCATCTTGCTTTATTGGCTGAGGGAGCCAGCGTACAGCTTCCAGGTCATGTGGGCAGCATGACTAAGCCACTTCTGGCAAACAGGAGCAGCGCACGGAAACGCCGTTTACCTTTCCGCCGGAGCGGTACCGATTTATCTACTTGCACTTTGATGTGCTTTTGAACTGCTAGGTTGGCAGGAGCAGGGACCGAGCAACGGGAGCTCACCCCGTCACGGGGATTCGAACCGCCAACCTTTCGATTGGCAAGCCCAAGTGGCACAGTGGTTTAACCCACAGCACCACCCGAGTCCCTAAATCACCCCTACAGACTATTTAAAAGTATTATATTATTATGCAGGGGCTTCTGGTGCTTCACACTCCTTTACTGCTAGTCATCATATGTTCTGTATATTTGTCAGGTTTGTCATTAAACATTTGAGTAGCTGTGAAGGAAGCTAGGCTGTGTGACTCACTCATCCCTACAGATCCTAAAATGACTTACCACATGCAAAGTTACATGCTATATTAGCATATGACTAGTTGACAAATGGCTTGCCAAGTAGCAAGTACACCTTTACTTGTTCCTAAGATTTCTGATTAGGGGCAGATGTATGGTAAATGGTTCCTTTGGCAGATGATGATGATAGCTATATTTCTAGGAAAAGAGGTGCCAGAACTCACCGTGAAAACCTCCCTTGTTCTCTTATAATGGCAATGGTCCAATGGTAGAAATTTGTGCATGGCAGGAAGGAAGTGGATAGAGAAAAGTCTCCCCCACTCCCTTCATAATACTAATAGACATCATGGACATCCAGCAAAGCTGAATGATGGAAGATTCAAGACAGAAGAAAGTCCTTCTTCACAAAGCACATAGTTATGGAACTATCTTTCACAAGGAGCAGTGATGGCTGCCAACTAGGGTGATTTTTTAAAAAGAGGATTAGACCAACTCACAGAGGACAAGGCTATGTTAATGTCAGAGGCATTATGCCTCTGTATACCACTTGCTGGGAATCAAATAGTAGGCAGAGTCCTGTTGAGTACATCTTGCAGGCTTCCCAGGGCTTTCTGGTTAGCCACTGTAAGAACAGGCTGCTGGACTAGACCGGCCACTGGTCTGATCCAACAGGCTTGTCTTATGTTCTTATGACCTCTTTCATATATACCTAATTATCTTTTGGCACTGTTTTCTATTTCTGGGAGACTCATTTCCCTTCCAAACTGATACATCTACTATTAAAGAATGGCATTACTTACCTCAAGTGATTAGAAAAACTACCCTAAAGTAGTAGAGTAATTCAATTACTCACCCCCCCCCTTAAGGAGGATGACAATGACCCGACCCCCCTCCTCCCAGAAAAAGCTAATCCATCCAAGAGGGCAAGAGCAGGAGCAGGAGCAGGAGGGATTCCTCCCACTCCTAACGCTGACCCACCCATGCCTCTAGAACAAGATATCAGAGGAGCCTGCTTTCAACCGATTCCGGATACGCACCCCTACCAAGAGATTTGCATGTTGTCTGCAGAAACTATGGTTCTGGTTCTCCAAAGACTGAATGAAATCCTCACCAAAATAGTTAACATTGAGAAACAATTGGATACTAGTCCCTCCCCTTTAAATGCCCAGGGGCTTAAAAGGATGGTAAGAAATGACTTTGTTAACAACTCACCAACTCAATCTATGGATGAAGTGAGGTCCTGTCAAGTCTTGCAAACGAACCAGATAATGCTTGAGATTCACCGATACACTCATAGGTGGATGAACCACAGACAAATTACTATGTCCTTGTCTCAGCTCCTGAATTATCATTACCGAAATGTAGATCATCAGCCCTCCCATCTCGACTCATGGAGATAAAGGATACCCTATGGTGGTTCCATTCTCTCCACCCAGTGAGGGTATTTAAGGACGAAACAAGGAGGCAATTGGTCCCTTGCACAGAGTCAGAGCTAATGCGGATAAGGGAAACCAAGCTCAACACTAGAAACACTAATTGCCCGAAGGAAAAAAAGAACTCTGTAAGCCTAGAATTACAAGACCTGAAGAAGAGGCTAATGACTATAAAGACTGAGATTTCTACCCAAAATATAAGGACAGTAGAGCCTAGAGCACAATATTTAAAGACGTCCAACAGCTCTTTATCCCGTAGAAAGACATCAGTGCAACTCCCTGTTCCCTTTTCAAATGACACCGAATTAGATGAGGAATTTGGCGCCTCCGACATTTCTATGGCAACAACACCTAAAGAACTCTATGTTGCTGACAATCTGGAGATATCCAGCACCAACTCTACATCTGGACCTTTGCCTAATGTTCCAAAAACTTATGAGAATGATCAACCTTCTCTATGGTACTCCTGGTGAGACAGGATGGACAGATCTTCTGAAGCTGGCTCTTTGTTGGCCAGTGATCCACATTTTATAGCACATACCTCATTAATACTCCCACAGCCACAGATAGAACCAACAACCCTCCAATCAACCCAGGAGGGAGAGGGGGATTGACAGTTAACGAAACACCATGGGACTGTCCTCCCTGCTTGGGGTGCGGTTGGTTGGGTTTTATCTTCTAGGGATACTTACCCTATCAAACCTCCACCTCTTCCCCATACCATTTTGACCCAGGAGTCCTGGCCCAAGGATGACTTGTTATTGAGGGGATGTTACCCCTCTATTGGGGAGGCTAGTATGGGGTCTGGGATTTCCACTATTGAAGGGCTAGGGAGGAATGGCGGTGGGGCTAGATATCTCTATCGGCGAAGGGTTTCGAGATGCAGTGATCCTCAAACCCCTTCCAATCTATGCCCCATCCCAAGGGATGAGGGTAGGGAGAGCAAGGATTACCCACCTCCGTCATTGGTGCTGTGCAATGCCAGGTCCATAGGCAACAAAACCGCCACCATGTGTGACTTTTTTGTCTCGCAGGGGATTGACCTGGCTTGTGTGACGGAGACCTGGGTACGGGAAGGCGAAGTAGTCTCCCTACATGAGATAACACCTCCAGGTTTCTCTGTCCTCCATCAATCACGGACTGTGGGTCGGGGGGGGGGAGTAGTGTTGTTAATCCGGGAGGATTGTTCTTTCAGAGCTCTGCCATCACCGGCGATCTCCGGCATTGAATGTGTTGGTCTTGTGTGGGGCACCAAGGAGAGCTTGGCTGTCTGGCTGGTGTACCGACCACCCAGCACACCGGCAGCCACCCTGTCAGACCTGCTGGAGGTGGTGGCGGGCTGGGCCTTGGAGTTCCCAAACCTACTGGTTTTGGGAGACTTCAATGTCCATGCCGATGCCGCTCCCTGCTCACAGGCTCTGGACCTAGTGACTTCCATGGCAACACTAGGGCTCTCCCAGTTTGTTTTGGGCCCCACTCATCAAGCAGGCCACACGCTGGATCTGATCTTTGGGGCTGGCATAGATGTGATCATGCTCCCCGCTGTGGAAGTGCCATGGTCTGATCACTACGCTCTGAAAGCCAAGATTGACTTCCCGCTCCTCCCCTGCTCGGGTGGCGAACCTATTTGGGCTCGTCTGCGAAAACTGATGGATCCTGATAGATTCCGACAAACCTTGCGGGACCCTGTTCCTCCTGGCGACTCATTAGATGACCTTGTTGAGGACTGGAATAACCGGCTCTTGGCAGCCATTGATGAGATCGCGCCTAAGCACCCTCTGCGACCCCGTCGAAACCGGGCCCCTTGGTTTACTGAGGAGCTCCGGAAAATGAAGCAGGATCTCAGACGGCTAGAGCGAGTATGGCGACGGACTCGTGACGGAGCCTCAAGAACATCTTATAGGACGCTTATGAAAGCCTATGAGATGGCTATGAAAGCTGCTAAGAAATCTTACTTTGCAGCTTCCATTGCATCCGCTAGCTCTCGCCCGGCACAACTTTTTAGAATAATTAGGTCAATAACGTCCTTAGGAGGACAACCAAATTTAAGCACAAATTCGACCCACAGCTGTGAGGCATTCGTGAGCTTTTTTGTGGAGAAAGTCCTGTTCCTCCGCCGTGACCTCCCTGCCAATTTAGATACAGTGACTGAACTGGAGGCCCCTCGACTGACTTCAGGTCCAGTGTTGAACCATTTCAATCGGATACTCCCTGCTGATGTGGATAGATTCCTCCAAGTTGGTAGGCCCACCACCTGCCTCCTTGATCCGTGCCCATCTTGGCTGATTAGGGAGTGTCCAGATGTTGCGCGGACCCCCCTGGTTGAAATTATCAATTTGTCCCTTGACACGGGGACATTCCCAGGGGCACTGAAGGAAGCAGTGGTGTGTCCACTCTTAAAGAAAACTTCATTAGATCCCTTAGACCTATCCAATTACCGCCCAGTTTCAAATCTTCCAGATCTGGGTAAGGTAATTGAGAGAGCGGTTGCTGAACAGCTTGGTAGGTTTCTAGAGGAAACATCGGCTTTAGATCCATTTCAGTCCAGTTTCCGTCCTGGTTTTGGGACCGAGACGGCTCTGGTTGCCCTAACAGATGATCTCCGTAGACAACTGGATCGAGGCAGGTCAGGACTGGTGATCCTTTTAGATTTGTCAGCAGCCTTTGACATGGTCGATCATGATCTTCTGGACTACCGCCTCGCAGACGTGGGGATACAGGGCATAGCCCGTAACTGGCTGTGCTCTTTACTGTTAGATCCCAAAACTAAGACTTTGTCAAGGATGTATAACTTGCTGTTGAAATGGAATACTCAGGATGAAACGGTGAAATCTGCTATGATTAAATGGGCACAAGATGTTGGACATAACATTATGATGGCTGACTGGGAACAGTTATGGACCACAGGTATGAAGTTCACGGCATGTAATGCCTTAAGAGAGAATATTATGAAAATGATATACAGGTGGTACATGACACCAGTCAAACTTGCAAAAATCTATCATTTGCCCGATAATAAGTGTTGGAAATGTAAAGAAACTGAAGGTACATTCTTTCACCTTTGGTGGACGTGCCCAAAGATTAAGGCTTTCTGGGAGATGATCTACAATGAAATGAAAAAGGTACTTAAATATACCTTCCTGAAGAAACCAGAGGCCTTTCTCCTGGGCATGGTTGGCCAATTGGTGCCAAAGAAGGATAGAACTTTCTTTATGTATGCTACAACAGCAGCAAGAATACTTAGCGCAAAGTATTGGAAGACACAAGATCTACCCACCCTGGAAGAATGGCAGATGAAGGTGATGGACTATATGGAACTGGCGGAAATGACTGGCAGAATCCGAGACCAGGGAGAAGAGTCGGTGGAAGAAGATTGGAAGAAATTTAAAGACTATCTACAGAAATATTGCAAAATTAATGAATGTTAGAATGATGTTGGAATGAAGTTAAGTGGTTTTAGCAGCAATGTTATAAAGGAGTATGTAAAAATGGATTGTTAACAGGTGAGAATTTAAAGTTATAATATATTAAGATATTGGACTAAGATAAAAACAAAGAGGGTAAGGATTTGCTGAAATAACTAATTGAATCGGAATACAAAAAAGGGAGGTGTGAGGAGGTCAGGGAAACAAGCAAATGAAAGATAAGACATGAAAAGATTGATCTGTTTTTATTTTGTATTTTCTCTTTTCTTTTTTTTCTTTTCTTACTTTTGTAACCTTTTTTGAAACGTTAATAAATATCATTTAAAAAAAACTGGCTGTGCTGTTTTATCTCTGGTCGGGGACAGAGGGTGGCACTAGGGAGGGAAATGTCGTCACGCCATTCCTTGGTGTGTGGAGTGCCACAGGGCGCAATTCTCTCCCCGATGCTTTTTAACATCTTTATGCGCCCCCTTGCCCAGATTATCCGGCGCTTTGGGCTGGGCTGTCACCAATATGCTGATGACACTCAGCTCTATCTGCTGATGGATGGCCACACCGACTCGGCCCCGAACACACTGAGCAGATGCTTGGAAGCTGTGGCTGGATGGTTTCGTGGGAGCCAATTGAAACTAAATCCTTCGAAGACAGAGGTCCTATGGCTAGGTCGGGATGGCATGGGGATGAGGGACCAACTCCCTTCTCTTGCGGGGGCCCAATTAGTGCCATTGCCTTCCGTTAAGAGTTTGGGTGTAATCCTTGATGCCTCCCTTTCCATGGATGCGCAAGTTACAGCAACAGCCAAGGCGACATTTTTCCACCTTCGCCGCATCAAGCAGTTGGTCCCTTACCTTTCCCGCCCCGACCTGGCCACAGTGATCCATGCGACGGTCATCTCCAGGCTTGACTACTGTAATTCGCTCTACGCGGGGCTGCCCTTGAAGCTGTCCCAGAAACTCCAGCGGGTGCAGAATGCTGCAGCGAGGTTCCTCACGGGGTCTTTGCCATGGGAGCATATTCACCCAGTGCTTTTCAAGCTGCACTGGCTCCCGGTGGAGTACAGGGTCAGATTTAAGGTGCTGCTTTTGACCTTTAAAGCCCTTCACGGCCTAGGACCCTCGTACCTACGGGACCGCCTCTCCTGGTATGCCCCACGGAGAGCCTCAAGGTCCATAAATATCAACACCCTAGTGGTCCAGGGCCCTAAGGAAGTTAGATTGGCTTCAACCAGAGCCAGGGCCTTTTCAACTCTGGCCCCGGCCTGGTGGAACGCTCTGCCTCATGAGACCAGGGACCTGCAGGATCTGATTTCTTTCCGCAGGGCCTGTAAGACAGAGTTGTTCCGCCTGGCCTTTGGCTTGGAGCCAATTTGATTCCCTCCCTCTTTTTCTTTTTTCTTTTCCTTCTCCTCCTGCGATGCTACAGTTTAATATTTTAATGTTTCAATATTTTAATGTTGTGTTTTAATTTTGTTTTTAAGTTGTAATCATTCAACTTGTTTTTATTATTGCTTGTAAGCCGCTCTGAGCCCGGCCTTGGCTGGGGAGGGCGGGGTATAAATAAAAATTATTATTACTATTATTATTATTAATGGGGTAGGGTGGAGAATGAAATAATGGAAATGAGATGCAGATAAAATCTATCCAGCTTAGACTCACTTTTTCCTCTAAATTTGTTTTGTAATTATCTTTGCACTTCTGTGCTTTTGATCCTTAAGGTGCAGGTTTTTATGGTTTGCTGAGGAAAGGGGTATACCCTCCATAAAACAAATAAAATTCTCTTGCATGCAATATACAGGTGTCAGGTAGTAGTAGAAGTATATTGAATCTTTCTCATACATCAATTTTTTCCAGGCAACAAACAACTCAATTATCCTAAAATAGTCGTCCAGTTTGTTTCACTGCAGGAAAGCATAGCAAGCTTCAGTCAAAAGGATCAGAAAATTCATTCTTTGTTTCATATGTGAACCTTACCCTCTTGGATTTGCTAATAGCAGGCTATAAATCTCAGGGAATACATTAAAATACCACAGGATAAATATTTAGAGTACAGAAATCAAGCCATTCTATCAGAGCTCAAGTGCAACGCTTTGGAAAAATGACTAATTCATGTGGGGTTTTTTATTTGCACAGCAAAATGTCAAATATCTATGGGGCTCATGCAGATCAGTCCACAGTATCAGTTTATGTGAATGACCAATGGTGAAATAATTCTTAGCTGAGATGAAAGTCATGCTCCCATGATGTTAATGGACACTCACTTGCTGATTCACAATGTTTGCACATACACAAATGACTGGATCTAAATTTCCTATCTAAATGCATCATTTGCATTCAACGCTATGTTGGCATGTAGGACTTTTCATTTCAGCTGCAGTTCTACTCCCAGACTGGTAACAGTGGAGACTGTAGTCACCACGGCATCCTCAGCCCTGCCATTTGTGGGGCAGGAGGGGGAAAAGTGCTTGTTTGCTGCACCCAGGGGCGCCGACTTATAAAAAATATTGGGGGGGCCCATACCGGGGTCCTGCCCTGGGAAGTTTTCTAAGTTCCAATGTCAGCGGCACCCGGCAGAGCAGCCCTCTCGGCCACGGTAGCCCGGCTCTCCCAGCCCTCAGGGGCCACCCTCCTCCCTTGCGCACCCGCAGCGTTCCCGCCCGGGGAGGCGGCGCCCCCAAGGACTCAGGTTCGGTTGTACCTGAGAAGCCGAGCACCTTGGCTCCCAAACAAATTGGCTTCTGAACAATCGAAACCCGGAAGTGAGTGTTCTGGTTTTCAAATGATTTTTGGAGGGCGAACATCCGGTGCGGCTTCCGATTGGCTGCAGGGGGCTCCTCTGGCAGAAGCCGCACTCTGGTTTTCAAATGGTTCCGGGAGTCGAATGGACTCCCGGAACGCATTCTGTTCGAGAACCAAGGTACAGTGGATGCTCGGGTTGCGAACGTGATCCATGTGGGAGGCACGTTCGCAACCCGCAGTGTTCGCAACTCACATTGCTGCGTCTGCGCACACACAGGTTGTGATTTAGCGCTTCTGCGCATGCACAAGTGCCGAAACCTGGAAGTAACCCATTCCGGTACTTCTGGGTTTCAGTGCATCCATAACCTGAAAATGCTTAAGCTGAAGCATCTGTAACCCGAGGTATGACTGTATGTACCAGTCCTAAGGAACTGGCCAAGTAAGGCAATCAGCATCTGCAGGTCCCTTGACAGACAGGAGAGAAGCCACACTCTTGGATTTCTGTTGGTAGATGCCTCTTCCTGAGATGCTTGTATTATGCTAATCATAGAATCATAGAGACAGAAGGGACCCCAAGGTCATCTAGTCCAGCCCCCTGCAATGCAGGAATCTTAGCTCAAGCATCCCTGACAGATGGCCACCTAGCCTCTCCCAGGGAGCAGAGACCGTCTGAACAGCTCTTATTGTCAGAAAGCTCTTCCTGATGTTGAGCCGGAAAAGTCTTTCAAAGCTGCTGCACACCTTTGTTTGGGGTCCTCCCCTCCTTGCAAATGTCAGTGGGAAGGAGGGCTCTGTTTCAACAGAAAAATAAAGATTCCCCCTTTCTTCCAGCTTCAACTCATTCGTCTCCGACTGATAATGGACTTGGGAGGCTTTGAGCCCCTTGGGGAGCTGAGCTGTAAAGGACAACCTCCAATTTTCATGCATCAGAAGGAGCCCAGGAGCCCCATCGGGGCTTACCCTGCGCAGGCTGGTTCCCCCCACACACAAACACACACACTGGGTTGCAATTTTGTGGGTCAGCTTTGGCTGGGAGAGGCAGCCCCCCGTTAAGTCTCTGCCAGCCCAATAGCACAGCCCCCCCCCCCCGCCAAGTCCATGGCAGGAGACAGGCAGCAGCACCCAGACCCCAGAGGCTGCCCTTGGGACTGGCGTTCCCACACTGCCGCCTCCGCAACAAAGGCCAGCGGCCAAGTCCCCCCCCCCCCCAGCCGCTTCCTTGGTCCCACAGGAAAGCCAGGCAGGGGCTGCACATCCTGCCCTCCGCCTCTTCCTGCTGCCCCCAACAGACAACCAGGCCTGCAAGCTTCCTCTTCTGACATCGCCCAGGCCCCCACACAGCCCCCCACCAGCAAAACGCCCAGGAGTTTGAAGGGACCCGAGGGCCACGCAGCCAAGGGGTCTAACTCTGCAGGGAAAAGCTTCCTGTCTTTCCTCTGCCCCCTCCCCACCGGAAAGGGATGGTGGCTGCAGGCTCTGCCCCCCCCCCCCTTAACATCTGCAAAATGATTAAGGCTGATACATTGTGTTACAGGATTTTATCTAGGTAACTTCCCTGAGCTGTCAAGTTGAAAGGGTACATTCAGGCATAATATTTGCAACATTTAACAACTTTAAATATGTGCCCCCCCTGTAATTTCCATAACAGTTGGAAGGTCAAAAATATAACCTCCTATGACAACTCCTGCAACCCATGAGCTTTCAGACAAAGATCATGCATGGACAAATGTAAAGATCTTTGGAAAGTATTGATCGAAACCACAGTAACAAACGAATCAATGTATCTTCAAGGGAAAGAATAAGTAGATCTATTTGCATATATAGCTCTGTAGGCTTAATTATATTCCATTGCTATTTTGTTATTGCTCTTTTCCTCTGCTTCTATTTATTTTTAATGCATGTAACCTTTTTATTCCCCCTCCCCCCCCCCGCCAATTTAACTCCTTGTAATACTCTCAATAAAATATAAGGAAACAAGAAAGGAGATTCCCACAAAACATTAGGAAGGCCTTTCTGGTGGTGAGAGCAGTCAGACAGGGGAAGGGGCTTTTAGGGAGAGGTCGGGGGGGGGCATCTGCCAGGGATGCTTTAGCTGTGAGTCCTGAATTGCTGGGGGTTGGACTGGATGACCTTTGGGTCCCTTCCACCTCTATGATTCCATGACCTTTAAGGGAAGTCACCTCCATCTTCCTCTCAGAGCAGATGCCCACAAGCCCTGGGCGGGAAGAGCCAGAGAGAGAGGGGGGGGGGAGGAGGACATTCTTAAGAACCGGCAGCTCAGCTCTCGCCTCCCTCCAGGAACCAGAAAAGCCAGTTTAGGGCTCAGATCTTTCCCACAGGCCTTTCTGAGTTCTTCTCCGGGGACACCCCAGGATGGCCAGAGCGTCACAAGAACCGCACCAGACATTCACCAGACCCCAAATCTTTCCCCCTTCCTGGCCTGAGAGGCTGCAAATTCTACCTGCCTTCCCCCCTCCAGTTGATCAACACACAGAGATGCAGGTGGCCAGGGACCCACCTGTGAACACCTGAGCCTGCAAGGGGCAGCCAAGCCCCCTTCACCGCCTGCCCCCCCCGCCAGCCCCCTCTCCCCTCCTCCCTAGGCGGCAGCTCCGCCATGACCACAAACGGCGGCGGCAGCAGCAGCCGCTCGCGGCCCGGGCTCCCCTCGCCGGCCGCGGGAGCCAAGGCGCGCGACGAGGAAGCCAAGGCGCGCGACAATAAAATTTTTGAGGGGGCTCGGGCCCCCTCAGGCCCCATGGAGTCGGCGCCTATGGCTGCACAAGATTCCAGACTGGCACAGTGAAGAGGCTCAATGTGCGCCCACTGCCATCCTGTGCCAGCAGTAGGACCGGCTCAGATTCCAGCAGATCCTGTGCTGGCTTCCCCCTGCCTCTGAAATGCTCCCCTGTGATACTGCCAGCAGTAGCTTCTTTTTGTTGTTGGGGTGGGCACATCAAGGCACTCTTTGCTGGTAGAACTCCCCCACTTTGCTGGTAGAACTCCCCCTCTTTGCTGTGCTCCGCTGCCCAGGAGGACTCTCCTGTGTGAGTGTCTGAGGGCCCTGCTCTTGCCGCTTACCATCTACCTGGCCCGGGGTGGGGCCTGAAGCCTCATAAGGACTGCTGTGCTCTGCTGCCCAGGAGGACTCTCCTGTGTGAGTGTCTGAGGGCCCTGCTCCTTCCTGCCACTCACCATCTGGCCTGGGGCGGGGCCTGAAGCCTCATAAGGACTGCTGTGCTCCGCTGGAGGGGTGCAGAGTGTTTTTAAAATGTTTTAAAAAATTTCTTTTGAATTTTTTGTATGTGGGGGGGTGGGGTGGGATGGATGTTTATTGGGCCTGGGAATTTGTTTGATTTTATGTTTTTGTAATTTTTATTGTTTTTTATTTTATTTGTTGTTTTTTAAAGGTGTTATTTTGTTCTTAAGGGGAGGGCTCAGGGCTGCTGGGGAGTAGGTCCCAGCCAACAAAATGGCTGGGGCATGTTCCACAGGGGGGAATGCACTGGGACAACCGATCTCAGGGATCACGGGTAGGAGGAGGAGTTACGCTAAGAACAGACCATGTCATTACAGAGGAGGCAGGTTTAGTCGTTGTCTGAGGACTATCCCTGCCTCCGGGTCTGGTCCTGACCGGATGGATACTAGAATCAGCAAGGGATACCCACATGACCTGAAAGTGTTGCTGTACAATGCCAGGTCAATGATTCCTAAGACCACTGCCATCCATGACTTGATCATGGATGGAGGACTTGACCTGGCATGTGTAACAGAGACTTGGTTGGATGAAGCAGATGGGCCTGTCCTTGCCGCTGCTTGTCCACCAGGTTTCTCTTATGCACAGCAACCCAGGTCATGTGGGCGGGGAGGGGGGGTTGCAGTGATTTTTAGGAAGTCATTAGTTTGCACCAGGCGTCTTATTGGGAAGACCCAGTTTTCCGAGTGCATGTTCTGGAAGTTGGGCAATAGGGGCAGTACAGGATTCCTTTTGGTGTACCGACCTCCCCGCTGCACCAAGGATTCCCTGCCCGAGCTGCTTCAGGTTGTGGCGGATGTTCTCCTGGAGACACCTAGCTTGGTTGTCCTAGGAGATTTTAACATCCATGCTGACACGACCTTACAAGGGGCCGCTCGGGACTTCGTGGAAAGCATGGCCTCCATGGGGCTGTCCCTGAATAAGTCTGGCCCAACCCATAGCCGTGGACATGCCTTGGACCTGGTGTTTACCTCTATGGATGTTGGTGATCTGACACTAAGTAAAAGTGAAACGAAAGAAGTGCCATGGTCAGATCACTTCCTGGTGCAACTGGACTTCTCTGCAACCCATCCCCTCTGCAGGGAGGTGGGACCGATTCGGATGGTCCGCCCCCGCCACTTAATGGATCCAAATGGTTTCCAGAGAGTGGTAGGGGATGCTTTATCCCATGTTGATGGCCTTTCAGCCGATTCCCTGGTGGCCCGCTGGAATGTGGAGTTAACCAGGGCTATTGACTGTTTGGCTCCGAAGCGCCCTCTCCGATTGCATGGAGCCCGGAGAGCCCCGTGGTTTTCCACGGATCTGAGGGCAATGAAACAATCGTTGAGACGGCTAGAGCGCCGGTGGCAGATAACTCATTCCGAATCTGACCGGACACAGGTTAGAGCTCAACGTCGAGCCTACCAAGTGGCGATAGCGACGGCGAAGAAGACATTCTTCGCCGCCTCTATTGCATCTGCAGAAAGCAGCAGCAGGAGACTTTTTCAGGTGGTTCACAATTTAGCGGAACCACCTGCGACATCGGGGCCCAGTACGGGCCACATGATCTCCTGCAATGATTTTGCAAAGTTTTTTGCAGATAAAATCGCTCTGATTCGGGAAGAAGTAGACTCCACCGTGGGAGCAGGGCCAGGGCGGAAGAGTGCTAGAGTCCTGTCTAGTCAAGTTGTGTGGGATCAATTCCAATCTGTTACCTCCGAGGATGTGGACAGGCTGCTTGGACGAGTGAAGCCAACCACCTGTCTCCTGGATCCTTGCCCATCCTGGCTTATAAAAGCTAGCCGGAAAGGACTGGGCGATGGGCTTCGTGGGGTGGTGAATGCTTCCCTCCGTGAGGGAGCCTTCCCAGACCCGCTGAAAGAGGCGGTTATTAAACCGCTTCTTAAAAAACCATCTTTAGATGCGGCCACGATGGCCAATTATCGCCCAGTCTCAAATCTTCCATTCTTGGGCAAGGTGATTGAGCGAGTGGTTGCTGAACAACTCCAGGCACGCCTGGAAGAAGCGGACCATTTGGATCCCTTCCAGTCGGGATTCAGGCCTCATCGTGGGACTGAAACTGCCTTGGTCGCACTGGTTGATGATCTCCGGCGGACTAGGGACAAAGGTGAGAGCTGTTTCCTAGTTCTGCTGGATCTCTCAGCGGCGTTTGATACCATCGACCATAACATCCTTCTGGACCATCTTGAGGGGCTGGGAGCTGGGGCCACTGTCATACAGTGGTTCCGCTCCTTCCTCCTGGGCCGTATTCAGAAAGTGGTGGTGGGGGATGAGTGTTCAGACCCCTGGGCTCTCACTGGTGGGGTGCCTCAGGGTTCTGTCCTCTCCCCCATGCTTTTCAACATTTACATGCAGCCACTGGGAGAGATCATCAGGAGGTTTGGGCTGGGTGTTCATCAGTATGCGGATGATACCCAGCTCTACCTCTCTTTTAAATCAGAACCAGTGAGGGCGGTGAAGGTCCTGTGTGAGTGTCTGGAGGCGGTTGGAGGATGGATGGCGGCTAACAGATTGAGGTTGAATCCTGACAAGACAGAAGTACTGCTTTTGGGGGACAGGAGGCGGGCAGGTGTGGAGGATTCCCTGGTCCTGAATGGGATAACTGTGCCCCTGAAGGACCAGGTGCGCAGCCTGGGAGTCATTTTGGACTCACGGCTGTCCCTGGAGGCACAGGTCAAATCTGTATCCAGGGCAGCTGTTTACCAGCTCCATCTGGTACGTAGGCTGAGACCCTATCTGCCTGCGGACTGTCTCGCCAGAGTGGTGCATGCTCTGGTTATCTCCCACTTGGACTACTGCAATGCGCTCTACGTGGGGCTACCTTTGAAGGTGACCCGGAAACTACAACTAATCCAGAATGCGGCAGCTAGACTGGTGACTGGGAGCGGCCGCCGAGACCATATAACACCGGTCTTGAAAGACCTACATTGGCTCCCAGTACGTTTCCGAGCACAATTCAAAGTGTTGGTGCTGACCTTTAAAGCCCTAAACGGCCTTGGTCCAGTATATCTGAAGGAGCGTCTCCTCCCCCATCGTTCTGCCCGGACACTGAGGTCCAGCTCCGAGGGCCTTCTGGCGGTTCCCTCACTGCGAGAGGCCAAGTTACAGGGAACCAGGCAGAGGGCCTTCTCGGTAGTGGCGCCCGCCCTGTGGAACGCCCTCCCATCAGATGTCAAAGCGATAAACATCTACCTGACATTCAGAAGACATCTGAAGGCAGCCCTGTTCAGGGAAGTTTTTAATATGTGACATTTTAGTGTATCTTTCATCTTTGTTGGAAGCCGCCCAGAGTGGCTGGGAAACCCAGCCAGATGGGCGGGGTACAAATAATATATTATTATTATTATTATTATTATTATTATTATTATTATTATTATTATTATTATTGTTGTTGTAGCCAGGATTTACATTGGGGGGCAGGCTTCATGTTAGAGGGCCCTGAACCTCCGTTAGTTGAGTATTTTTATTGATTTACCTGCTTGGGGGGCGGCAGCTGCCCCCTGCCCCGCCTCCCCTTGGCTAGACCCATGCTAGTAAGGGAGGTGGATCAAAGAGGCTGGCAGGCAGCAGACAAAATGGCAGGTAAATGGTTACGAAAGCTAACAGAGATCATGCAGAGAAAATGCACACTATCTGGAGCAAGGCCAGAAAGTGACACAGAGAAGTCTAGAGTCTGCCTCCTGCCTCACGCTTGACCTGGAAGCATTTACAGACGTATCAGGTCAGGTGGCATTAAAGGGCTGTCTGCAAGGTGAAGTTACGCAACCTTGAGGAGCATCAACCCAGAGACCTGGAGTTTCTGGTTTGGATCTTAGGAATTCAATATGTACTGAATATTCAGACAGGATCAGAACCATACCTACTCACTCCACCCCAGATTTCTCTGCATTCAGTGTTAATGTGAAAGGGACAATTGCAGTAGGGCCAGCAGACAGAGATTTACTCTGCCCTCTGCACATTCACTGAACACAGTAGGGTGGAGAATGTGCATGTATACTTAGTTTGGCTATCCATTCTGAGCGGGAGCTGTGGGGAAAAATGAGGACATGACCTGTCAGGGAACTGACATCAGAGACACGGGAGAAGGAGAGGGTCTCAGACTCTGCAGGTGAAGGTCCCAGCACAAGGGGGAGACTCAGCTCAGTGGAAGGGGAAGGAAATATGCGTTACACCAAGAGTCCAGGAGAGCAAGGGGAGGAGGAGGTGGAAGGGCTCCGAGATTGTTCCCTGGAAGTCAGTGAAGAGAGCCCAGGCACTCCGCTACCCACGCCCACCCTGCGCAGGAGACTCCCGCGCAATGAGAGGCGGAGACAATTATGTGTCAAACTGCTTTTATGCTGGCAGAGGTTTAAGAAACGCCCACAGACAGATTCTGCCAGTGACTGAAGCAGTCAAGCGGAGATGGGCTGTGCAGTCTGAAGGATTTAACCAGGCAACCAAGCACCCAAACGGGGTCGGTTTACGCACGAGTAACTCCAAACCACTACATGACCCATATCTGTGATATGCTGAGATGGAGTAAGTTCCCAATTTTCTGTAAGAACAGCAAGTTCAGAACAACTCAAGCCAATAAGCAATGTAAGATGGGTGACATAGACTTGCTGTCATCTAAAGGTCTACAGAGTTCCAAATGCACTGTAAGTTTCCATACACAAGTTTCCTTTTCCCCACTCCCTAATAACAAAGAAAGCAATGCCCCCCCTGTGAACACAGTCATATGGGAATCCTAATACAGACAGAAGCAGGCTGTGTAGATTTCCCTGCCTACAGAAGCATAATTTATTATTTCAGGTTAACAACCTTTAAGTGGCAACCTCTGAAATAATGGGCAGAGCAATCCAACACTCCATACATTGTACTGGAGGTTTGGATTGAGCAGACTAGTAACTCTGCCAGCCATGGGCGTAGCCAAGGGGAGCATAGGGGCAGCTCCCCCCCCCCCCGATCAAGTAAGACAATAGAAATAACTGACAAATCAGGTCAGTTCTGCCCCCCCAACACCCCCCCCCCATGTCTTACGTGGTCCAAAACCAAGTCTCATTTGTATTTAAGCATTCCCTTGGTGCATCTAGGCCTTCATTTCACTCTTCCATATTCAGCGCTGTCTCCCCCACCCTTGCAATAACTAACCATCTTGCTATTCTGTGGAATAGCATTTGGTGCTTCAAGCCACAGAACCCTTTTACTCAATGACAATGATTTTGGCACTGTAAATAAGTATTAGTTTGTTTAAACCCCAATTGGGACTGAACTGCTTTTGCTAACTCCTCCAAGTACGGTAACAAGGCAAGTGCAGATACAGTGCAATAAGCTCTGTGGAATAAAGATCACCAAATATCACATACCTGTGGCATCCTTGCAAATACTTGAGCTTGCATGTAACATATGACTGGTGACCTGTGTAGGTTTGGTAACATGATAGTTGGCGCAGTTTTTGTACTGACTGACCTATCACCGTATTTTTCATCCCATAGGATGCACCTAGGTTTTTTGGGGGGGAGAAATAAAGGAATTTCCCCCCCTTTATTTCCCCCCCCCAAAAAAAAAACCAGGTCGGGGAACAGCGGGATGGCAGTGCTGTGCCTCCCCACTGTCCCCCGAGCTTGTGGGGTTGGCCGATGTCTGCCCGAAGTGCAGGGCGCTCTGCTTCAGCGCGCTCTGTGCAGCAGGCTGCTATCCGCAGCCTAGGGAGCCCTGCGGGAACTCCCGCAGGGCTCCCCAGGCTGCGGATGTCTGCCCAGTGCGCAGGGCGCTCTGCTTCAGGGCGCTCCGTGCGTCAGGCAGCAGGCTGCTATCAACAGCGTGGGGAGCCCTGCGGGAACTCCCGAAGGGCTCCCCACGCTGCGGATGTCTGCCCGGCGGGAGGGGCGCTCTGCTTCAGGGTGCCCTGCGTGCCGGGCGGCAGGCTGCAATCTGCAGCCTAGGGAGCCCTGCGGGAACTCCTGCACGGCTCCCCAGGCTTGCTGATAGCTTCCTGAAGCCTCCGACCCCTCTCGCTCTCCAAGCTTCAGCGAAAGCCTGTATTCGCCCCATAGGATGCACACAGATTTCCCCTTCATTTTTGGAGGGGGAAAAGTGCATCCTATAGGAGCGAAAAATATGGTAATTTGACTTGGTGCTAGATATAGCCCTGGTTCTGCCAGACTCAGACTTTGGTTGCTGTGTACTCAGTGGTCTATGGTGAGGGGTTAGGCATGGCAACTTCTTAAAAAAAAATTCCACTACTGTACACATCCCCTCCCATTTCCCTAAATGTCCGTTTAAAGAACTCTTCTACTAAAACCTCAAAGTTATTTTTAGATTTGGGAGATTAAAATGCAATTCACAAGTTCCCTGGAAGGAGCTGAGGAACAGGATCCCCCCCCCCCAAATTAAGATGTATGTGTGCCATCTGGATTGCAGCCCAGATCTTTAAAAACTTGTATATGAAAGCAAAAGCAATTGAAGGTTTGTGGCATCCTAAGAACTAATTAATTTATTATGGCAAGGTTGAACTAGAGACCATTTCATGAAGTGACCACTGGTAACTGCTTGAGCTTCTAGCTCAATAATCAGTTTTTTGGGAGCTGGAGTTGGAATCATTCCAGATTTAGATTTGGGTCTGGCCGCTCTCACACCTCCACTGGCCCTAACATCTTTAGTCAACATTAAGTGTACATCTCTCTTTCTGCCTCTGTCTCTATCCTCCAACATTCTAATTGCAGATCATGACCCACCAGTTGAAGACCAGTGGATTAAGACAGAGGGCATGAATAAAATTTTCAGATGGGTTGTGGTGATAGTCTCCCTTCATGTAACCACTGTTCTGCTTTGCAGTACATGTTGAGTTTTTCATGCAATACAAGTTAAATCTGCCCACATTCAAGAGCTAAAAAGTACAGTATAAGCTTATATCCAGATTGAATGTCACTGCACATTTTGAACTTGAATGACAAAACAATTCTCCCACACTTACAAATTTACCCTCAGAGCAGTACAGGAAATAATTAAAAAGTTAATGTTTGCAAAGTGGAAATAATAATAATAATAATAGTAATACAGTAGTTTGTAAGTGAATAATACATGTTTCTAGCAGATTTTCTCCTGCTTCAGTAGTAGCTTTCCTATTTAGCAGTACCTAACATGTTGAACCCATGTTAGGTATTTTTTAAAATGAATAGGAATATAACTCGTGGGACACATATTTCCATTGTGACTTCAAACGTGAAAGGCTCACACCTGGTTTACCTTTGTAATTAATGGAACCCACCATGGGCGTAGCCAGAATGTTTGTTGGGGGGAAGAACCGACGTGATTGGTCAGTTAGTTACCAGTATGCTTATCGTTTTACTTGATCGGGGGCGGACACGCCCCCCCCCCCCTTCCTGGACTTCTCCATCCTCGGACTCATTTTGGAAGGTGGGAGACTCATGAACCTGACGCAAACCCCATGTGTGCTGCAGTGCAGTTGACCTGGCCTCACAAAATTCCCGCAGGGTAAGCAAGGCTGCCCCGCGGGGAGGAGGCGCGCAGCGAGGCCAGCGCGGGCCGAGGCGCTGCCGCGCGGCTCCTGCTCCCGGGGAGCTGCAGGGGGCGCGCTCTGCGTCACGCATCCGCGGCACGTGCGAAGCCGCGCCGAAGCGGGCCGAGCCGAGGCGTCGTGCGGACGGGCCCTCCCCGGGCCGCTGCTTGCAGGGCTCCCACAATGCCGTGCTCGCCTCCCAGTTCCGTTACGCAGCATCTCTGGCGGAGCCGCCGCCGCGCGCCCAGAGCGAGGGGGCGGGCGCCGGCGCAGCAGCAGCAGCAGCAGCAGCGCCCGTGAGCCGCGGAGAGGAGGCGCCGAGGGGCGCGGGAGGAGGAGCTCCGCCCCACCGGGGGAGGGGAGGGGGCGGCTCGGCGGCGCCCGGGGCTGCCGGAGGAAGGAGACGCGAACTTCGGCGCCCGCCGCGGGAAGCCACGGGGACTGCCTGCGCTGCGCGCCCGGGGCGGAGGCGCTTGGCGCGGAGAGGAGGCGGCGGCGGCGGCGGCTGCTGCAGCGCTCCCGAGGCGGATCCCCGGCCGGGCTGGAGTCTGCTGCAGAAAGGCTGTAAGTCGGAACTTGCGAGTTGGGCCACTGTCCCGGCGCGCCCTGCCCCCCCCCCCGCCCGGCCAGGCTGGGCTCCTTCCCCGGCCCCCTCCCTCCCTTCCCCGCAGCGTCTCCTCTCCCGTTCTGCGTCCTCTCTCTCTCCCGCCCCTCCTTCTCCTGCCTCTCGCCTTCCCTCCCAGGGAAACTGGCCGGGGCCGCCCGCTCTCGCCCGAGTTGAGGGGGCGCCTGGGCTTGGACTCGGGCTGCGTCGACGCGGCAGGCTGCGCTTTCGGTCCTGGTGCCTCGAGAGGGTCGCTGCTCTGTGGCGTCAGGAAAAATCCCCCTCAAGTATAAGTGCACTACCGCCTTGCCCCTCCTCTCCTCGGCGAAGTGGCGAGCTTGTGCAGCGAGGAAAGAGGAGCCCGTGGGCACCTACCTGGAAGACCTGCAGAACGGGGTAGAAATACTCGGAGTAAAAGCACGCCTGGGATCCAGCCGCGGGGAATAAATCAACTTTGCCGCTGCAGGAGTGGCTCAGGGTTTTTTTTTTAATAGGAAGGTTTGAATCAGTCTAGTTTAGTCTCACCGTAGAAGGGGTTGAACGGATGGGTTTTGGTTTGTTGGTCCATGCAGCAGCAGCAGCAGCAGCAGCAAGCTCCTTTCTAAAGGTCTGTGGTGACTCTTCCTATGAGTCACTGATAATGGTACACAGTTGCCTTATGTGTGTTTCAAAACTCCTAATCCTGGGCTCTGCAGTTAAGCGTTTCCATGTCATTTTGATAACGTCAGCAGAGCTTTTGCTAAATTGCAAGTTACTATTGCTTATGGGTTTGAGTAATGTTTATAAATGAAAATGCAATATTGGGAAGGGCACTTTCGGAAGGTTTAACACTTATCACATCCTGCATTGGAAGGCAGAAGAGATAACATGCCTGTGCAAAAATGGGAGGGTTGAGGGCAGGAATGTTGAAGGAAAATAAATGCATCCCTGACCAAACCATGCTGCCTGCCTGAGCTGCAGAGTTACAAAGCCTGACTTGTGGTTTTACCCAGTTTTGGCAGCATCACTGCTAGTTAGAATTGAATGCTCACTGGACTGTGAAGAGACAGTAAATAAATCTCTGTCCATTGATTTGGGCACGAGAGTTTTCAGATGATTGCAATAGAATGCTTTTGCTCTTGTTCTATCAAGGGTTGAAGCTTTCTAATCTGGCCAATTTATGCAGAAAATGTGTATGTTTGTGGACTTGAATTGGGCTAGCAGTGGAATAGCTTGCTCTCTTCCAGTGTATAATCTGCAAAAATCTGGTTTTGTTTTGGGTAGTGCTGCTGTCTGTTTCGCAGATTAATCTGAGGTTGCCATTTCTGCCATTTACACGCACATTTGTAGGGCAAATGGATGTTTTCTGGAGTTCATTTAAATAAGATTGTGAAACTGAAAGTTTTTCTGGCCCATTTCCAGACTGAGGTAATATTTGTGCCCAATAATATCCACATGAGGTATTGATTGGGGATGCACACTCCCATTTGTAGACTAGCCTACAAATGTTCATTTCGTTTATGCCACAGTAGCGTACGTCTGACACCTTGTTTACCACGCTCTTGAGTGGACATGACAGCCATCAAGTGGGAGAGGGAGGATGGTGCTTACAGTATTCTTTTAATGTTTTAAGAGATTCTCAAATTCTGGATATTAAAAGGAAGGTCTCCAAAATGCACTAACACTTACATAGTTAGTTTGCCATGGTAAATGTGGCATCCCAGAACCTTTCATATAACAGGGCTGTACAGGCAGTCCTGCAAAAAATGTCATCTTGCGAATGGAGTGTTCATAAGCATGCTGCTGGGGAGGTGTTGCTAAAAAATAATGAATTAGGTTGCGATCCCAATCCCATTTGCCAGGCAGCAAGTCCTTTTGAATTCAGTGGGATCTATTTCTGTGTAGAAATGGTTAGGATTGTGCTGTTAGGTCTGTTCTTCCTAGAATTTTGGTATAATAGACATGTTTAACTGTGACTGCAGTTGCTGAAGTGGCAACATGGTCTTAAGAGTATATATATACTGGTATTTATAAATATTAAATTTTCAAATGACTTATAATGGCTACTTCTGAGGCTGAGCCCCATTTATGTTTGTAATGTACATTAACAATTGCCACTTCCCTCGCAGCAGCATGAGACGCCAAGCTGCCGCTGAGGGCATGGAGCAGAAATGCCTCCCCGCCCGACTCCAAAGTTGCTGCCTTCCAACGCTTAAGTGCTGTTTTGCCTCGCCTCCCCCCCACCGATGAGCTCGCTGCTGGATTGCTGGCTGCTGCCTTCCGTGCGCCGCTTTGCCTCTCCTCCCCACCCCAAACATGTAACTTCAAATCTAGCACAATACATTACATAACACATATAGTATACCACACCAACACCCAGTATTTGTAAATATTAATTATTCAAATGACTTGTGCCCTGTTCAGGGAAGTTTTTAATATGTAATGCTGTACTGTTTTTAACACTGATTGGGAGCCGCCCAGAGTGGCTGGGGAAACTCAGCCAGATGGGCGGGGTATAAATAATAAATTATTATTATTATTATTATTATTATTATTATTATTATTATTATTATTATTGTGGTTTTGGCTGCTATTGCAGGGGCTGAACCCCATTTATGTTTGTGGTGTCCAATTAAGAATTACTATTAAAAATGTGATATTAACCATGTGCCACTAGTGTGAATTATGAATTACTTCCTGCATTTCAGAAAAATAAATAGAAAGTGCTGCTGAACTGGGGGTGGGGGTGCGAAATGGTGACTAGCCATTATGTTTTTGTGCCCATAACCTACATTCCAAGAGCCATGTGACAAATGACTTTTCTGTCCAGTTTCTAACACTGGTTAGATGGCCTTAGGAAGCCCTCTGTTCTTTTAGCCTCGGCAATCCTACCCCCCCCCCCCCCGATTGCAATATGAGGGTGCATCATGCAGATCTTCCTTATTATATGGCCTGGTAAAGACTGCTGATATAAGGACTCTGAACACTTATGCACTAAAAATGTTTGTCTGTAAAAATTGAGAACCATAGTGTGGAATAGATTGGTGCATTAAACAAGGTACTTAGTAATTCTAATCTTAACATACAGTTTTCAAAATTAGTTTTCTTGTTTACTCCAATAAGGTACTCAAAAACAGGATTGTTTTCAACAAAAGAAACTGTAATGCTTTCTATAATCCGGGATTACTGAACAAAGCATCATGCTGTGCAGCATTGTTGTTGTATTCAGAGTTGTATGGTAGCACGTGTTCTTCAGCTGTTGTTGATTTTTCAGTAGTATAGACTTTAAAGGAAGACTGTGAAAGGGGAACTGTGGCAACAGAAAAAGAGGTTTTAGTTTCATTGATCTGTGCCATCCAGGTGTTGAAGTACTTTGCTTGAACAGCATCTGATAGTTCAAGCATCCAGATAAGGCTAAAAAGCCATATCTGGAGATGGATCATTGGTCTGAGGACCACTTAAGCTCATTTTACTTTCTAGTGAGAGCTGTTGTGAAGTAAATGAGAGGAATTATATTTTGCTAAGAGTTTATTCTGCATCCTGGAATGTTATAATTCATCTAACTCAGGGGTCCGCAAACTAAGGTCTGCGGGCTGGATCAGGCCCAATTGCCCTCTGGATCCAGCCCGCGGACGGTTCTGGAGTCACTGCTTGGATTGGTGCGATCACCATTTTTTCTAAATGGCGCCATTTCCCCCCGCAATTCCCCCCTCTCTCCCTCACACACACTGCGGCAGCCCCTCCTCCTCCCCTCTTCCTGGCTTCTCCCCGCCCTGCGGAGGAAGGGGGCTGGGCTTTTATAGGAAAGGGAAAGCTGGCCCGGAAAGGAGAGCCGCCGCCGGCTCCCAACCGCAGGCAGAGCGGCGGAGAAGGTAGGCAGGGGAAGGGGAGGACTGGGGGAGAGGGGGAGAGCCCCCTCCGCCACGTGCGCGTGCAGCCCGGCCCACCAAAAGGACTGGGGCATGGTGAGCCGGCCCCCTCCCAAAAAAGTTTGCTGGTCCCTGATCTAACTCAAATCTGCCTGCAGCAGCAACTTCTTCTTCTTCTTCTTTAAAAAAAGGAAAGTGTGTTTTGGTTCCAAGGGCCATATCCTTATCAGGGTCAGCATCATGGGCCAAATTTGACAGGTGGGTATCAAATTCCTGGCAAAGGAGAAAAAGACAGCCCCCCTCCCAGAGGAAAGAAAAGGAGAAAAAGCTTTTCTAAGTCACCCCCTTTCTCCATAATATTGCCTGATATCAGGAATTTGAGGGGGGAACTTAATGGGGAATTAGGGAAACTTGAAAAAGGGTTTAAGGTAGCCTTTTGCAAAAGCCTCTTTGCAAGCTGTTTCAAAGGGTGCTTTCCCCCATGCTCAGCTGATGAGCAAGAATTAAATCCTGCTGCCTTGGCCACACAATCTTGTTGCCTCCTGGGAACAGGATCAAGCAGCCAGTGCCAAATTAGTGGTGTCAACTGATAGGCAAGTGAACATGGTTTGGGGGAAACTGCCTTGCAGGCCAAATTGGGGCTCCTGCCTGGCCATGATTGGCCTGCAAGTCAGAGGTTCCTCACCCCAGATTTAGCCTGTATGCTGCACTTAGTCTCTTGAGGAATAGTTCAGTAATACTTTGTTTAATATTGCAACTCTCCACCTGTGTCATGGTTGGCTTGACATAACCTGCTTCTGCTTATATTCAGTGGAAGTATTTTCTTTTTGCTAAAAATATTGCCTGGCTTTTTATGAACTTGCAGCTTTCTTTAGGTACTGTAGGATTGCCACATTGGGCTTGACATTAATTCCAAGGGGTGTGAACAAATGATGAGAAGTGACATGCCTGCTTCACATGTTACACTAAGCCAGGGTTTGTTTTACAGCTCGTGGTTAGTCTGGAGAGAACTAAACCACAAGCCTAGGCTTTGGCAACATGCTAAGCAAAGCCATGGTTTAGCTCAACATGATGCAGAAGAACATGATGGGGGCGAAGTGAAGCAGTTGCAATCTCCTCCCTGAGAGTGCATGCATTTGCTTGAAGCCATGGTCTGACTTAGTTCTAAATAGGCTACCAAAGTAGGAGGATTGTCAGTTGAAGACTGTTAGAATCTACCTTCAGATCTTCATGTTCAGCATGCAAAGATGGAAGAGGAGCCAGTGTGTACAGGAGTATTGGACTTGGGGTTTGAGTGTTTGCTGCTGCCTCTTTCTCTATTCAGAGTCCAAACACCTAATCCAATAAGGCAAATTAAAGATATGCACTTAATTTGAGTTTGCTCTGAGCACAGTTGAAACTGCTGACATTGGCCTATAAAACCCCAACTGGCATGGGGCCTTCACCCATTTGGATCCACCTGTTTGCTGAGGTTTTCAGGATGTCTCAACCATTGGAGGAGGGTTGCCATATTTACTCAAGTCTAATGTGCACCTCAAGTTTCAGAACCTTCAAACAAAACAAAGTATTTGCTGCTTAGTGTAATGCTCATTGGCAAAAAGTGCACTCTTTACAAAATGAGTTAAAGGTGAGAGGTAAATTTGTACATGCCCATTTTTGAAGCTGATACTCAGCCAGCTTGTCAGCTGGTTAACCTTTAGACTTGCTGTGACATTATTCTTGTGTTAGCATTTTCAAATAGTCGGTTGCATGGTGGGGTGAGTGGGGTTGCACACATACCACTCAAGCATGTGCTTAGGGAAGGGAGTTTTGCTGCTGAGTCTGTGAGGGATAAGGATATATATTGGTTGGTCCATTCAGATGCATGAATATTGTCCTACGTATTCAGCAGCATGAAAATGCTACATCTAAAATTAGCTACACATTGTATCACATTTATCAAAGATGATGAAGAAAACTATTACGGAAAATAAATCCACATTGTAGGAAGGATGGAATACAAGTGTGGTTGTGTTAAAAATATGCATGGCAAGATTTAGAAATGTGCAGGTCTAGATCAGGAGGGGGAACCTCTGGCCCGTGTGTCAAACATGAGTTCAAATTTGGCTCTAAGATTCTGCTTACGAACTTCAAACTTAAGGGCTGTCACTAGTCTTGAGAAACCCTGAGAATGTATTTTTAATATTATACACCACCCAACACATTCTGCATTTGAAAAGGAAATATGAAATTGCACATAGAACCGTGTGTGTTACTTTATCTATGCTGAAAGAAAATAGTGTTACATTTGATTCATGGAAAACTTGAGTAGCAAATACCTTTTATTTAACCTTTCATTTAATAATCCCTGTGCCATTTTCCCAGGCTTTTCAGTTTTCTGTTGTTGTTTAGTCGTGGACCAGAGCACGCCAGGCACTCCTGTCTTCCATTGCCTCCCGCAGTTTGGTCAAACTCTTGCTGGTAGCTTCGAGAACACTGTCCAGCCATCTCGTCCTCTGCTGTCTCCTTCTCCTTGTGCCCTCCATCTTTCCAAACATCAGGGTCTTTTCCAGGGAGTCTTCTCTTCTCATGAGGTGGCCAAAGTATTGGAGCCTCAGCTTCACGATCTGTCCTTCCAGTGAGCACTCAGGGCTGATTTCCTTCAGAATGGAGAGGTTGGATCTTCTTGCAGTCCATGGGACTCTCAAGTGTCTCCTCCAGCACCATAATTCAAAAGCATCAATTCTTCGGCGATCAGCCTTCTTTATGGTCCAGCTCTCACTTCCATACATCACTACTGGGAAAACCATAGCTTGAACTATACGGACCTTTGTTGGCAAGGTGATGTCTCTTAATCAATAAAGTGATTAATTGAAAGTACCATTCCACAGTGTCCTGTGTGTTCTTGGTTGGCAAAAGCCGTATTCAATGGATTGTGCATATTGAATAAAATCAAACCATGTTACAGAAAAGGTGGTGCTCCTCTTTCCTATACAGTGTTCACATTTTAAGGTGGTTTGTCACATGTATCAAGCCCCATGCCTTTTGAGATCCAAACTTCCAAAATATTCTAGTTGAAAGATCTCCAGCGTCTTGAAGTTACTTTGTTTTTAATGAACAAATGTCTGTGGTTGTTCAGCCTCGTTGAATGAGTAGGACTAGTATAAAACAGAAGCAAAATTTTAAAAGTTGGGATGTGCTTTACTGAGAAGTGCTTACGTTTAGAAGGGAAGATGTTCTTCATAAGAGTCTGGTCTTCACAGCATCCCTACAGTCCTTGTTATAATTTGAAGTGAATTAAAGTAGTTGAACAGTCAATTTTTTTATCATTTTAATGATCATTTTGATCATCATGAATTTGAACTATTTTGGAGGAAGTTATTTTAATAGTAGGCCCTGTATACATTGCCATTTGCACTCCCACTGTTAGTTTTTGAAGCTGCAGCCACAATGCATGTCAGTGGTGTCGTTTCTTGCGAAGTACAACTGTTTGATGCACTTTTCCTCCAACCAGCTTCAGTTCAACTAGAAAACCTAAGCTAAGTATGTACATTTGAGTACTAAGCTAAGTATGTACATCCTAGAACTCCTCAATGGCTATGTGGGGCGGGGTGTGAGAAGAAAAACAAGTAACATGCACTGGTTGAAGACAACCTTGCCCCCTCTCTGGTGTGCACAGCAAGGCACAAATAAATCTTGAAATGCAAAGTGGGAAGAGAACAACCTAGTTGCGTTTTAAGCTGCTAATGGGTACATAGCCTAAGGAGGAGTTACGTGATTAGTAGTATTAGTAGTAGCAGCAGCAGTATTCAAAGGCATGATATATGGAAACAGGAAAACAATTGGTTACTCAGAATTTTTTTGTATCTGCAGATCGGAGGTGTTCCCTTGAACAAGGGGTGTGAGGGACATAAGTGAGCTGCTTTTCAAGCAGGTGTTTCTGTAGTCACAGCATTAGGAATGTTAAAAGCATACAGTGGTGCCTCGCAAGACGAAATTAATTCGTTCCGCGAGTTTTGTCGTCTTGCGATTTTTTTCGTCTTGCGAAGCACGGTGTCGGGAAAGTTTTGGAAAAGCTTCAAAAATCACCAAAGTCTTTAAAAACCTCAAAAAAGGCTACCACACCGCGTTCTATGAGTTGCTCTTCGAAGTCAAGTCGCAACTGTATTAACGGTGTTAAGAAAAAGGAAACAAACTTGCAAGACGTTTCCGTCTTGCGAAGCAAGCCCATAGGGAAAATCGTCTTGCGAAGCAGCTCAAAAAACCCTTTCGTCTAGCGAGTTTTTTGTCTTGCGAGGCATTCGTCTTGCGAGGTACCACTGTATTATGACTATGCAGTGGACAGGAGAGCTGAAAATGATGCCAATATATTTCACATCTGACAACTCAAGTGCCCCATTGGTTTGGGTAGACCGAGTCTAAAAAGCCTGGGACACACATTTTCATGGCCCTCTAGCGGCTATGGTGACTCATTTAATACAAGTAATGTATCTAGCATTAACTCTGGAAGTGTAAACAATTTAATCAACCATTTTGGGACTTTCTGTCCCTATAATCTCTAAAAGGAAAGCTTCATATAGGGTTAGTATCATCACTTTAAACATCTTTTTAATCTTATCACATATCATTTCCCCAAATGCCCTTGCTTTCCTACAATTGCACCACATTTGAAAAAGGGTTCATCTGCTTGTTGGCATTTCCAACAATTATTAGAAATTTCCTTATACATTTTAGCCAGTTTACTAGGTGTAGTAATGATCAAAAATTTTAAAATGCAAAGAAAGAGAAAGTATACAGAATGAAAAAAAGATGAGGAGAAAAAGAGGCTTTCCTCAGAAGCAGTGCCAAGCGAACGTTGCTATTGAGACTGTCCTGCACAGGTAGTAAGGCTGGAACCATGCTCCTAGGTCTTTATTGTGAGTTTGTGAGCAGGATTTTGACAAATCTTTACTGCTTAGCTCAATAACGTTTTGAACCTGACACTGTGCAGGCACAAAACTCATACTCATGACGGCACAGATGACCACTCAAAGAACCGCAGTTATAGGTTCCTTGTCAGTCTTGTTAAATCCAGCGGTGAATGTAGGTATTTTACTAGATCTCCATAATGATTCCTTCCCAGTTTAAACACTGGCAGTATAACAGCACTCAAAATCACGGATAACATAGATGATTCTGCAACACTATACAACAGTTACAAACAAATTTACAAAATTGTGCCTGTTGAGTAAGATTTTAATTTTTTTACCGATTGGTCATCGCTTAGTTCATTTATTCATGTCTATAAATGGAATTCTTCTAATTAGCAGTGGGTGTTGTATCCATTAAACTGAATTAATGAGATTGTTCTCTATACTTTTACATTTTTAGGCTACTTCCGCATCCCCACCTCACCACTGCGGTGGGCACGCATGCATGCATGAAAGGCAACAGGCCGAAGGGACTAAGTGCACGCGCGCGTTCTTTTCAACGGAAACGCTGCGCTGGGTTTACCTTACCGCGTGGGGACTGACTGAGCGGGTGGTGAGGCTTCTGATTGGCTGCAGGAACTTCCTGCAGCCAGTCGGAAGCCGCGGAAGCCTTGCCACCCGTTCAGTCAGTCCCTGCGCGCTGAGGTAAACCTGGCTCTGTGTTTCGACTGGAAGGCCAGATTTAAGAGCCTGGCGGGTTAGATGCAGCCCGCGAACCGTAGTTTGAGGTCCCCTGGTTTTGGAAGTCAAATGGATTTTCAGAACGGATTCCATTTGACTGTATTTACAACCTGAGCTTAATGCAGAGGGGTTCAAAGCATTACACTCAAAGCTGGTTCCGTCTCTCTCATGGCTGCAACGTGGGATGCAAAACTGCCAGCCCCATGATGCTCTGATTCCCCCTTTCTCCAGCTTGTAAACTGCTTGCCAAACACAACTATTTCTCCTTCAGCTTACACCACTGCCCACTTCAGATCTGCCCCTCCCTCCTGCAAATCTGCCTTTTGTCTCCTGTTGACTATCTCTTCAGCTCAGGGAGGCGCTTCACCCCTCTCATCTGGCAGAAAGTCTTTGCCTTGTTGAAGGCTTCCTTGATGGGCTCCTGTTTCTCAGTCCCTGCTCCTGCCAACCTAGCAGTTCGAAAGCACGCCAGTGCAAGTAGATAAATAGGTACCACTGTGGCGTGAAGGCAAACAGCGTTTCCGTGCACTCTGGTTTCTGTCATTGTGTTCCGTTGCACCAGAGGTCATGCTGGCCACATGACCCGGAAGAGCTGTCTGTGAACAAACACCAACTCCCTCAGCCTGAAAGCAAGACCAGGGGTCCTATACCTTTACCTTTTTACCATCACCCTGTCTTTGTTGCTTACCCACTGGGCCATTCAGGCTGTCCTGGACTCGGGAAGACTAGATAGGTCTGTATTTTACAATGCTAAACCCAGTGTCTGGCGCCCAGAGATTAGAAGAGGAGTCCAGGCACCTCACAAATTCATAGCAGACTATTGCAGATTACAGGCTTAGACTTTTAGCATGCCTTGTTGTCTTTTGTGCTTTCTTCTCCTCAGCCCTGGCTCCCTTATTCACTGCATGCCTTATAAGGTTCACCTAACTGTTAAACACATCTTGCTGGTGTTTCCCTGTTTATCAAGTGCCTTTGTACATAACCATTTCCATGTTGTGCAGTGAAGGCTGGTCTATTAGGATGAATTGGTCACAGCTTCATGAAGCTCATCCTGCCCTCAGCCAGCCTCCACTGGATCCTTGTTTTACAACCGTGGGTGGGGCAGGGGGTCCATGGCCCCGAGCACAACATTCCGGGGGGGGGGGGTGCAACCTGGCACCCCCACGCAGTCACTGGCTTTCTTGGGGTTCCCCGCCCCAGCGAAGGCAGCAGAACAGCCCTGGCCTACAGTGAGCAGGCACAGGCGGAGGGAGGTGGGCAAGGGGCAACCCCAGTGCAGCCCAGCCTGGTGCTCTTCCCCATGGGCATCAGGAATAGAGGTGTAGCTAGGGGAGCGGGGGGCACTGGGTGGCACTTACCGCGGGGCCTGCAGTGCACCCGAGACACACCTCTCTCCCAGGAGTGATACAGTGGCTCAGGTGCCTGCAGGCTCTGCGCTGCCTAAAATGGCAGCATGGGGCTGGCGCCTGCCCACTGCCTCCCCCTCAGGCTGCCACCCTACGCAGCATGGCCCCGCTGGGCTCCAGTAGGGGAGCGCTCCGGCAGCACCAGCGGCTTGCCCACACCAGATGCCAGCAACTCACACTACCCTGTTGCTTACAACCAGTCCAGGGTGGGGATGGGGTAGCTCTGGTTCTCAGCTTCCTCATCCTCAGTGTCTATGTTCTCTGCAGAATTCAGGAAGGAGGAAAATGTGGCAAAACAGGACTAGTTGGTTGCACCTGCAGCTGAATCTGCTTTCACCTGTTGCCTTCTGTCCCAATGGGCGCTAGTCTTGGCTGCTCTTGTGAGTCTAGACTCAATTTTGGGTGACAGTGTTGATCTGCATTTTATTATTCTTGTAGGATGGCTGCTCGTTTTTCTTTTTAAAGACTGCTTAAAGACAGCAACGAGTCACTAATGAATTATTTTGCTTTTATGACAAAACTAGTGTATGGTGCAGTGTGTCCTAGCTTCAAATGTACCATAAACTTCAAGATACTTACCCACCCCACGCCTACTGGGTGTGTTCACTTAATATCCAGCCTGAAGAGCAAATAGCTTTACTCAACTTGCTCAGAATTTTGACTATTTAGCTGGTTGTATGATAAAGGCTACTATTTATGTTTAATCCCCCCCCCAAGATAGACTGTTGTGTGTATGAACAAGCATCTTGCCTATGACTGAATAGTCTTGGGTGTTGGTTTACTTCAGTCTGTGATGTTCTCAAATCTATGTGTTATGCGAATGTGCACATACACGTTTCCTAAGACTCTTTAAAAATTCTGTAACCTTCATTTAAGCTGAAAAGGCCTAGATAGTATGCACACATCAGATACCTGAAAAGAGGGGGAAATGTAAACAGCTACTTGTTATGTCTCTGCTAAGATGTTATCTTTTGTGGATGTGGACAGATTAGGAAACCTAATCTTTTTATTTCTCTTCTTTAGAGCACCAGGTATAATTTGAGACTTACTACTGTCTGGTTTTTGTGTGGATATTGTTGGGCGTTGCAGCTGGAGCCTTCACCGCTTCAGCTTCAACTAGCAAAGAAAGTTCTCTAAACATATAGGCAAATCAGCAATCATTTGAATGGGAAAATGGCAAAGGATTATACATTTCTGCCTAATTTCCATATATCTTGTGGAATGTAATTATGCTATTATTAATCTAATCATTGCATTCCTATCAAACCTTTTTCGCACAGGCTGGCGGACTTGGTTCTCTCCCTTCTCATCTAATCCCACCACAACTGTGAGCTGGGTTTGGCTGAGAGGCATTGATTGGCCCAAGGTCCCCTGCGGAGCTTCATGGCCAAGTGGGAATTTGACCCCTGGTCCCCAGGTCCTTGTCTGACACTCTTAACAACTACACTGCACTGTAACCAACTTAGTATTTCTTTATTTGAAATATTTCTGTGTACACAGAACACACAGTGAACAAGTTTTATAAATAATAGAAATGTGCTTTGCTCCAATTTCTGACCGTGTCTGGAAAGCAGTCTCACAGTTAGCCCCCCCGGGCCTCTTAGATAGCTGGAGGTCTGTGGTTCCTGGCTTTCTGCAGTAGTGCTGACAGAATAGGGGGGGCGGGAGGGTTGATGATATATGTCTGCTTCCCAGGCCTTTGGAAGTTACTTAGATACTAGATGCTGAATCTCACTTAGCACAGTATTGATCATGCTTGAACAGTATATTATTGAATACTTTTAATATAATAGGATGAAACAATGTGAGGATGACCAGTTCCAGGTGCTGTGCCTGTTACCCTTTTATTTTCAGGCAAATATATCTCAATTTGGCTCACAATTTTTTTAAATAAAAGGCAGGCCTTGCCCTCAGACTTACAAACGAAAAAGAATATGACACAGAAGTGAAAAGGTCCGGGAGGGAGATCTGGTTTGACAAGGCCAAAATAAAGTGGTGACTTGTTACAGGCATTTGTATCCAGCTGGTGATTTTCCTGGGATAAAAGTACCACAGTGACCCTGCAGCCCACATGCCTCTGACTGGTGGGGAGAGGTCACACTCTGCTTCCTTCACTTCTTTAGTACCAAGACAGCTGGCAATGGGAGCCAGATGTTCTTTCCAGTAGGGAAGGGGAAGCAAAGTTCCTTCAGCTGCTCCTTCTATAGTCCCGGGAGTTAGCTATGGTAACTATGCATTTTATGCAAGTAGGCTGCCTGGATAGGGGGAGGGGGGAGGCTGAAATATGCAAGCCCTACCTGTGTGAACTCTACAGGTGGGTGCCCATTTTCCATTATCGTGCCATTTCCAAAAAGTGCAGCACTAATGTGTTAATGTATAATATAATGTATAATATAATAATGTATAATATAATATACTTATCTGTATAATCCGTGTACTTAGGAGTTGGCAGAAGGGATTGCACAGAGGCAGCTCACCTGTGTAAACCAACCCTGATTTTCCTAATGAGAAAATCCTTTAAAGCATTGAGGCAAATGCACAAGAATAAAGAAATTCTCAATGCTGAGAATGAGTTTTGAGCTGTTTTTTTAAAAAAACTTAAATGTGTGCCTATAATGAATTTTGCACTCTATATACTAAGCTGTTGGCTCCCCACTCTGTCATTGCCACCTCTTCCTGTTGGGGTACAAAGTGCTTCTCTGCTGGGGGAGGGGGAGGGCTTCTGTCTAGAGCAGGGGTCGGCAAGGCTGACCTTGCCTGGGGGGTTCACTGCTGTGGAGCCCCCTCTGTGGGCCAGATTGCGGGCACGCATGAGCGATTTTCGACGTCTGCACATGCGACTCCCCGCATTGCGCTGGTTTAGTGCAGCGTGCGGGGACTCAGCTGGTGGCTCAGTTCGGGGGCAGCTCATGGGCTGGTAAAATGACCCCCGTGGGCCGCAGGTTGCCGACCCCTGGTCTAGAGAGCCAGCAATAGGAAGAGGCGGAAGCATTAGCAAGGGGATGAGCAATGGAGTTTTTATTGTGTAACGGAAGGAACGTGGTTCACCCACATATTTACCTTGACCAATTACTCCACTTTTCAGGTGTCAGTGCATTTAATTTTCTGCATGCAGTGCTATTTTCAAAAAACATTTTTTTCAAAGTAGTTGTTCAGGAGCCATTCATGTGAATGTCAGTCTAGTTAAAGCCATAAGACAGACTCTAAGGCCGTTGATTTCCGAAGAAGAGAGTGGCTTTAAAAATGGCAGCTTTTAATGTTAGAATTTCAGGTTCCCTTCTTATGGAAATTCCATAGAAGATACTCTGGCTTTACAATAAATAATTGTACAAGAGAATTTTGTCACTTAAGTTTGTAACCCTCTGCACGCCTGAGTCTCATTGATCGTAGTGGGACTTAGTTTTGAGCATTGACTCCTTAAAGGGAGTGAAAGGTGGGATATCAAATCCAAACTCCTCTTCTTCTTCTAAGAGTTGTTTGTTTTTTGACTTGCATTGAATTTTATTTAAGAAATGTGTATGCTGCCTTTCAGGGAAATCCTCCCAAGGTGCCTTACAGATGTAATTAAAACAACATAAAACCGCTTTAAAAATATCGCATAAAAATGCCTTTTACCGGAGTTCATTTTGAAAAATGACATCTAGGCAGATTTAGGGAAATATGTTTATTGGTTCTGTCATTCAAGCATGTTTGTGAGCTGAATTTGATTAAGCAACTATTCCTGGCTAATCTTCATTATAAGAAGTAATTATCCACTACTCTAAAACAATTTTTCATGTGATCCTTAGTGACACTTCTTTAGACTGATAGTTACTGGTACTTTTTTTGTTTGTGTAGTGCTTTAGTTGACTTCAAAATGACTCTAGGGTAAAGTGGCATCTGAGAGGAAAAGTTTTTGCAGAGGTTTCCATCCCTCTATATTTGTATAGAATAATTAAGAGATTGTCTGCACTGAAGAAAAACAGATTCACTTTTATCTTGAAACCGCTAGGTTGAGGAGCATTAGTGGACTAAAGCATAGGATTTTGTTTCTCTGAGTTGCCAAATCCACGTAAGCTGTAGGTAAATGTTCAGCGTGTACTGCAACTTCATAAATTGCAGCTTACCCCTGTACCAGCTTTTGAAAAAGTTTTAGGAATGCTGGACTGCCTGGGGAAAATGTGTTTTAAAAAGGGGTTTAGTTCATGTGAATCATAAATTTCTGGACTTCCAGATTCTTGTTTAAAGTTCAGTTACATTCCCCCTAGTCCCTGTTGTTGTCATGTGAATCTGAGAGTTGAATCAAATAACAATCTTTGCACACGTGTCACAAATTGTGAACAAATAGTCAAATGATCATGAAATGTAAAAAGAAAAAGAAAAAAGAAACCCCGTCATTCCTCTGTTTCTGAGTCTGCTAGCTGAAGTTAACACTTTTGTGTCTCTGATGAAATGTCTGAACATGACATTTTTATTTCATAATGTCAGCCCACAGTACCTTAAGACTTCATTATAAAACTTGTACTACCAGCAAGTTTGAAAGTTGAAAGATTACTGGGTTTGGCTGCCTGGATAACCCATGTCCAGTCATTTCTTGCTGCTTCCTTTTTCTTTCAAGTCAACAATTGCTTATAGTGCTTTTTGTGATGGAGGAGGGTCTAATGGAGCAGTTGGAGATGCATTGGAGTCAAATACTTGATATGAGTTTATGAGAACTTTTTTTTAGCACTGATGCAGTCCTTGTCAAACCATGGTTTGGTCATTTCTTGACCAAGTGGTGTTGATGGTGTCTCCGCTCTATACTGTTGTTGTTGTTATTGTGATGCTAGTACAGGGAGGGGGGGAAAGTATTTGATCCCCTGCTAAATTTGCCCATTTGCCGTCTAATGAAGAAATGACCAGTCCATAATTTTAATGGTAGGTTTATTGTAGCTGTGAGAGACAGAATAACAACAGGAAAACCCCCAGAAACCCAGAAGACAAAAGTCAGAGATTGATGTGCATTATAATGAGTGAAATAAGTATTTGATCTCCTATCAACCAGCCAGATGTCAGGCTACCTGGTATCTTCACTGTATGTAATGAGCTGAGATTAGAAGCACCTGCTGTAAGGGAGAGGTTTTACCCGTAATCCCAGCTCCTTACAGTTACCTGTACAGAAGACACCTGTTGACAGAAGCAATCAATCCAGCAGATTCCAAACTAGCCACCATGACCAAGACCAAAGAGCTGTCCAAGGATGTCAGGGACAAGATTGTAGACCTGCACAAGGCTGGACTGGGCTACAAGACTATTACCAAGCAGCTTGGTGAGAAGATGACAACAGTTGGTGCAATAATTTGCAAATGGAAGAAACACAAAATTGTGGGAATGTTTATATAATTTAGCAGAGTTTAAACGATCCCCTGTTTGAGTTTATGCAGCTGTCAACCTCCTTTGGTCTGGGGCTCCATGCAAGATCTCTTCTCATGGAGTTGCAATGACCAGGAGAACGGTGATGAAGCAGCCCAGAACTACATGGGGGGAACTTGTCATTTATCTCCGGGCAGCTGGGACCATAGTCACCATGAAAACAGTTGGTAACACACTATGCCGTGAAGGACTGAGATCTTGCAGAGCCCGCAAGGTCCCCTTGCTCAAGACAGCACATGTTCAGGCCCGTCTGCAGTTTGCCAGTGCACACCTGAATGACCTAGAGGAGAACTGGGTGAAAGTGTTGTGGTCAGATGAGACCAAAATCAAGCTCTTTGGCATCAACTCAACTCGCCGTGTTTGGAGGAGGATGAATGCTGCCTACGATCCCAAGAATACCATCCCCACTGTCAAACATGGAGGTGGACATATTATGCTTTGTGGGTGTGTTTCTGCTAAGGGGACAGGACACCTTCACTGCATCGAAGAGACGATGGATGGGACCATGTATCATCAAATCTTGGGTGAGCGCCTCCTTGCCTCAGCCAGGGCATTGAAAATGGGTCGAGGATGGGTTTTCCAGCATGACAATGACCCAAAACACACGGCCAAGTCAACAAAGGAGTGGCTCAAGAAGAAGCACATTAAGGTCCTGGAGTGGCCTAGCCAGTCTCCAGACCTTAATCCCATCGAAAATCTGCATATAATATGACAAACATAAGGCAAGCATAATCCCCAGAGGCCCTTTTGTTGGCCTACAGTGAGGGGGGAAAGTATTTGATCCCCTGCTAAATTTGCCCGTTTGCCCTCTAACGAATAAATGACTAGTCCATAATTTTAATGGTAGGTTTATTGTAGCTGTGAGAGACAGAATAACAACAGGAAAACCCCCAGAAACCCAGAAGACAAAAGTCAGAGATGAGTGAAATAAGTATTAGATCCCTTTGCAAAAGATGACTTAGTACTTGGTGGCAAAACCCTTGTTGGCAAATTACAGAGGTCAGACGTTTCTTGTAGGTGGCCACCAGGCTTGCACACATCTCAGGAGGCATTTTGTCCCACTCCTCTTTGCAGATCCTCTCCAAGTCAGTAAGGTTTTCCTGCACAGATATAGGGGGTGAAATATTGTGCAAGGTGGCCATAATATGTGAACTGTAGAGAGAAAATGTGTGTGTGTGTGTGGGGGGGAGTCGGTCCTGTGTAGTTTTAAGACAAAATTGTGAAGTTGACTTGTTTAAGTTATAATGATTTATAGTACCCTTTTTCAAAGTAAGTCTGGTTTGATTGCTTATAGTTAAATTATTGTGTCTGACAGACAACTACCAGTAAATTTGCATAGTGACCTAATGGCATGTTTCTCTGAAGCAGATTACATGATTAAAAGTATTTATTAAGACAGACTATATAATTACTGTTGCTATAAATACTTACTGATCTTTGATTGCTCCTTCCTCTTCAAACTGAGAATCAATATGTTTTGAAGCTCTTATGTATTTTGAAGTTTTTATTGCATTTGTTGTACCTTATGCTATCTCCCTCATGTGTATTTTTTGTAATCTAAAATGTGTCTCTCTCCCTTTATAGTGGCAGTTGCATTAAACAGTTGTACAGGTTGTATTATTTTTTGAAATCTTCTTAAAACTGAAGCTAGATTAACAACTTTAAATCTTTCCCACAGCTGTTCCATTGGGATTTTTATAGGACAAGAAAAAGCCCCATCTTAAACGTCTGTGCCATCTTGAGTCTTACAGATTTTTGTTTATATGGATGTGTTTCTTTTGCTAGGTAGTTTCCATCTCCATGAACTGACTTTTTTAAAAGTAAGCAACGGGCAGGAAAACCATTATTTTCTCCTCATTGTGCTTATCAGATAAAATAAAGCTGCTGTTAAAAGCCTTACATTTCTTTTCTCTGCTCATGTTTTATATTTAAAGAAAATACTTTGTATGGGGAGGGTTTTTATTCATCTTACTCTGGCTTTCTCATGTTGTTGAACAGATGGTTAATTCATAAAGGTATTAAAGCACTGTAACAAAATCTGATCATCTGAAGATGGGGCAATAAGAACAGTCTGCTGCATTGGTGAATCTTGCTGAGTTTGTTGTTCTCTCGCATTGTCGCCAATCTTAGAGTAATATATAACTTGCATGCAGTTCAGCATTCTTCCTGTTTTTTCATGGTGATTACTGCATTTGTTTCCTTGATATCATGACTTGTTCTAAGTTTCAACTTTGGCAAGTAATTGTACAGTGGTGCCTCGCAAGACGAAATTAATCCGTTCCGCGAGTCTCTTCGTCTTGCGGTTTTTTCGTCTTGCGAAGCACGGCTATTAGCGGCTTAGCGGCTATTAACGGCTTAGCGGCTTTAAGAAAAAGGAAACAAACTCGCAAGAACTCGCAAGACGTTTCGTCTTATGAAGCAAGCCCATAGGGAAATTCGTCTTGCAGAACGACTCAAAAAACGGAAAACCCTTTTGTCTAGCGAGTTTTTCATCTTGCGAGGCATTCGTCTTGCGGGGCACCACTGTAAAACTGTTTTTGTGATGTATGTGTTTTTGCTGAAACTGTGTTGATACCTCTGTCTTCCAGGGCACAAAGTGAACTTACTGTATTTTTCGCTCCATAAGACACACTTTTTTCTTCCTAAAAAGTAAGGGAAAATGTCTGTGGAGCGAGTGTGTGGTCCCTGGAGCCGAATTGTCCAGGGACAAAAAGCAGATCATGCTTTTTTTTTTTTTTTTTTGAAAGAGGGAAGTGGGTGTTGAAACAAAGCCACTGATTGTTTGCCAATCGGAAGTGAGATAAGGGATGCTAGAGATAAAGGAGGCTGCCTGGGAGGGGGGAGGGAAAGACAGCAAACTTGCAAGGAGAGGAGACAGGAAGACTAAAGCAATGAGGAGAGAAATTAGAAGAAAAGGAGGAGCAAAAAACTGCTCTAGTTAAGGAAAAGACACTAAGGCAAACAAGAGGGAAGGGAGTGTTGAAAGGAAGCAGCTGATCGGTAAGGGATTGAGAAGGGAGATAAGGGAGGCTAGCGATAAAGGAGGCTGCCTGGGAGGGGGGAGGTAAAAACCCATGGATCCTCAGGATTTTTACATTGGGTCACCCCAAATTCACCATCAGATCACATAGCATGTTCATGGCTACAGCCTGCACCAAAAAAATCACACACCCACTGTTGCCTGGGGCCGCAATGGCGCAAAAACGTGGTTGCAAAGCACAGATCCACATGGATCCGCAGGATTTTTGCATTGGGTCACCCCAAATTCACCAGATCCCATAGCAGGTCCATGGCTACAGCCTGCACCAAAAAAACCATACATACATTTCATGGAGCTGCAATGGTGCAAAAACATCGTTACAAAGCACGGATCCACACGGATTCTCAGGATTTTTGCATTGGGCTACCCCAAACTCACCATCAAATCACATGTCTGTGGCCACAGCATGAACCACAAAAATCATACATCCACTGTTTCGTTCAGAATATTTATTTTCTTGTTTTCCTCCTCTAAAAACTAGGTGCGGCTTATGGTCAGGTGTGCCTTATGGAGCGAAAAATACGGTACATTTCCTTGGGGTCAAAAACTTTGACCAGAGGCAAGCCGGAGTTGTATCAAACCAAATGACAAGCATTTTAAATGGATTGGCCAGTAACATACACAAGTGCATGTCCCTAACTGCTGAAACAAAAATAGCTTGCCTCAAGTCAGGAATACATAGGTTGACATGGTGGGGAAAGGGGCAGAATAAATATACCCTAGAGCAGTGGTTTCCCAACCATTTTGGTATGGTGACCCACAAGCCCAAATTTATCTGGTATGGTGACAAATTGATTTATTGTCACATTAATTTTGGACCATAGGTCTTCAATCCTGCCATCCTCAGAGAGCAGTTCTTGAGTATGAAAATGTAAGACTTGAGCCTTTCTGACATTTAGTTACAAGTGTTAACGCAGCATTATAGTATGCCAACAAAACAATATGTTGTAAGAGGATCATGCCAGTTAAGGATCACAAGCAATAATTATTTGGGATTTACTTATAAAGGCCCTGACCTACTTGCACAGGCTTCACAACCCACTTGTCCATAAACCACAGGTTGGAAAACACTGCTTTAGAGTTAGAGCCCAGGTAGATGGGGGGAGGCACCTAAAAGCTAGTGTCCCAAACCCCATTCATTTTGAAATTTGAGTTGGCTGGCAGTGGCACCAGTCTTAGCATGTATGTAATCCTAGAAATGGAAGGTATGTGTGGATAAAGTCTTGAGCTGTGCTTTTCAAAATGAGAAGAGTAGCCCTGATGGAAGTGCAGATAGGAAGGAGGCGTGATTTCAGGTGAGTGCACAGCTCTTGAACAAATGAGTGGTGCTGGGGTTAGTAAGGCAATCATGTCAGGTTTTTCTTGCCTGATCCTAATATTGCAGCACTGCAGGGGGGGGGGGGAACCAAAGGTGTACAAAGCACCGCAGAAGGAGCATGATGTGCCCCCCACCAAAGATACTACCCGCTCCCCTAACACCCCATATACCCCTTTGATAAAATAGACATTTTAAATTTCGTGCAATGTAATAGGGGCATTCAACAGTTCTTTTTGTTCTTTAGTAAGTTTTGGAAGACCGTTCTGTTCTAAATATTCTTTAACTTCTTCTGTTGTTTCATTTCCTTCCTTATAGAGTTCTCTAAAGAATTCGACAAATCGTTTCTCTATTTTTTTTAGGGTTATTTATTATTTTGACTTCACACTTAACTCTATTTATAAGCCTTTCTGCCTCTCTCTTCTTTAATTGCACGTTCAAAGGTTTTTTGTTTCAATAATCTTAGTTTCCATTCCATTTCTGCATTTATTAACATTAAATATTGAGATTGTAGGATCTTAATATTTCTTTTTAATTCTACACTATTTGGTTTTTTGTATAATTCCAGCTCGCTTTTTCTAATCTCCTCTAGGATTTCTTGTTGTTTTTTCCCCTTTTGTTTTCTTTGAATTACGTTTTGTTGAATAAAGAAACCTCTTAAGACAGCTTTACTAGCATCCCAGACTATCTTTAAATCGGTGCCCTTATTTAAATTCAATTCAAAAAATTCCTTTAAGGACTTTTTTGCTTTTTCTATTATTATTTCATCTCTCAATAAAGTTTCATTTTATCTCCATCTTATAGATTTCCTCTTTCCCCAAGTAATCGTTACTTGTACTGCATTATGATCAGTTATTGTCTTTGGTTGAATTTCAGATTTACATATTTTGACTGTCAAATCTTTTGTTAGCCAGATGGCATCAATTCTTCCTACCGAGTCCTTAGGGTAGGAGAAAAAAGTGTATTTTTTCACTGTCGGATTTTGTATTCTCCATGCGTCCTCTAAACTTAACAAATCTACTAACTGAAAAAAGGTTTTGGGGAGTTTTATTTGCTGTTTTTAGTAGTCTTTTTGGATCTGTCTAAATCAGGATTTACCACGCCATTTTGGTCACCTAAAAATATAATTTCCTCTCCAATAAACTCCCCCAACTCTCTTTCCAACTTTTGATAAAATTCACTTTTTTTTCCATTCAGCGCGTAAAAGCTGATAACTTTAATTCTCTCCCCCTGGACTATTATTTCTATCACAACGACCCTTCCTTGTGAATCTTTATAGATCAATTTCGGCTCCAAATGCTTTTTTTGCGTATATTACAACTCCGTTCTTCTTAGAGTTATCTGAAGAAACAAAATCAAGTCCCAGTTTCTTATTGGATAAAATTCTTGTGTGTTGTCTTGTGATGAGTTTCTTGCAAACATATCAAATCCAATTTCTGTTTGCTGAGTATAAATTCCACCTTATTTCTTTTCTTTTTATCATTTAAACCATTAACATTCCAGGTAAAAGGTAAAGGTAAAGGTACCCCTGCCCGTACGGGCCAGTCTTGACAGACTCTAGGGTTGTGCGCCCATCTCACTCTATAGGCCGGGGGCCAGCGCTGTCCGGAGACACTTCCGGGTCACGTGGCCAGCGTGACAAGCTGCATCTGGCGAGCCAGCGCAGCACACGGAAACGCCGTTTACCTTCCCGCCAGTAAGCGGTCCCTATTTATCTACTTGCACCCGGGGGTGCTTTCGAACTGCTAGGTTGGCAGGCGCTGGGACCGAGCAGCAGGAGCGCACCCCGCCACAGGGATTCGAACCGCCGACCTTTCGATCGGCAAGCCCTAGGCGCTGAGGCTTTTACCCACAGCGCCATCTGCGTTACATTCCAGGTAACAATCCTTAATTCCATTATTTACTACACAGTGATTCAACTTCTTAACAACAACAATAAAAAATAAAAAAATTCAGAAAAGTCCCTTGTCCTTAATGCTTAAGATTCGTCCTCCTCTGATTGTTTTTTAAGATCGTCCGCCCCTCCTCCCAGCTGTCTTTTACCTCCTAACTCCTCTCTATATGTTCTCTAAAATTTGTCAGCGTCCTCCCAAGTAACAAATCTTCTCCTTTTCCCTTTGTAAAAAAAGAAAATTCCCGACTTCCGGTCGGTGCCAGCGCTTAATGGCGGTCCTACCTCCGAGCTCCGGAGAAGGACTGCTCCGCAAGTTCGGGTCTTACCCGCTACGGCGAGCGGGGGACCCCTAAAATCTCAGGCGCGGAAGCCTGAGAGCAAGGAGACTCGGTGGGCACCTTTGCGCCCCCCGGTACTGTGAAAGAGCCTTTTTAAAGGCTCCGGAGCGGCATCGGGAGTGAGCGCGGTGCTGAGAGTCGCTACCCAGCCTGCGGAGTGAAGCCGCGTCGCCATTAGCGGAGAGCGCCGATTCCTTCCTGAAAAGAAAATCTGGACTGGATTCCCGTGAGTAAGAAGGGAAAAAATTAGGAACCTTAAAAAATTGAAAATTTGGCTGAAAACGGGAGGGCAAAAAATAAGGAAGTCTGCCCCCCCTGGACTGCAGGAATTTAAAGCAACGAAAGACCTCGCTGCAGTTATTAGAGACTTAGTTGCGAACTGTCAAACCTGAGCTGTCAAAAGTATCTCTCCCCTCCAGATTGGCAGGAGAAGGGGGAAAAAAAGACAGTCTTGCGAAGATACTTTTAACTTAAAGGGAAACAAAGTTTTTCACTGCTCTGATCCCCGGGACGACCTGCCAGGACTTAACACCGGGAAAACTGTTCTTTAAAACAACTTTGAAGTGGATATAGACTACACCTTAAATGGTGGAAAAATTTTAAGACATTTAAGATTTAAATGGGATTTTGTTACTGATATTGGACTAACCAAATTTAAATTGGAGAAGAAGTTTTATAACTTTAATGGCGGACTTGAGATTTTCTACATCCGGCTTTCTGTCTCTTTGTTGTTTCTAACTTGGAAACTTTTAACTGCTCCCTCTTGAGGGCTAAGAGGGAAAAATTGTAAAGTAACTGACAAATACTGGGATTTTCCATTGCAAGTTTTTCCTGTGAGAACGGCCTTGGGATATGAGTGGCACGGCAGAGGAGATAAGAACCAGATCTAAAGTTAAACAAACACAAAAGAAAAGAGGCTCAATCTCTGGCAACACAGTGCCTGCACCAGACACTGGGACAGCAGCATCAATGGAACCTATGACACAGGCACTGCTTAAAATAAATCAATCCCTTGAGGCCTTAACAAAGCAATCAGCAGAAAATTCAAAGAAATTGACAGAACTTACAGCAAGATTGGATTTGAATACCACATCAGTGGCAACAAATACAGAATCTATAAATAGACTGATTCAGGAATCTTCAGAAACAAGGAAAATTGCAGAGAGTGCAAAATCTGTCGCAGGTGAGACACAGGAAAGACTTGTGCCGATTGAGAAAAAGGTGAATGAGCATGAAGCGGCCCTCTCCTTACTGGAATTACAACGGAAAGAACGAAATCTGAAATTTAGACAGGTTCCAGAGAAAGAAGAGGACAATCTGGCGGAATTTCTCACAGAGGCAATTCTGGAAAATTGGCAAGAAGATCTGGAGGAAGACGAAGTGGGGATAACAACTGCTTTCAGACTTGGTAGAAAGCAAAGCAAGAAGTCAAGGGATTGTCTGATCACCTTTAGAACCAAAGAGGAAAGAGACAAGATACTGAACCTTCATTATCAAAAAGCTTTGGTGATTGGAAACATTCAAGTCCAAATCTTTAAAGACATCCCTAAATACATCTTGGAAGTGAGGACCTTTTATAGAGATCTTGCCAATTTGCTGAGGAAGAACTTCATACCCTTCAGGTGGGAATTCCCACAGGGGTTGTCCTTCAACTACAAAGGGAAGAAAGTAAGAATAAGAACAGTACAGGAGAAAGAGTACTTTTTGGAGAGAAACCTAGAGGACCTACAGAAAGGTACGGTGGATCCGGCAAAAGAAGGGCAAGGATTAACACCAGAAGGAGGAGGGCTAACAGACATTGCAAATCTATCATTTGGACTACCACAACTGCCAACTGAAGAGGAAGAAAAACTTGGAGCAGTCGGAGGATCAAACATCTAACAAACAAAATGTCTCTGCAGCTTCTAAGCTGGAATTGCAACGGTTTGAACCATCCCAGAAAAAAACGACAGGTTTTCCACATTTTGAAAAGGGAACAACTGGATCTGATATGTCTACAGGAAACTCACATAACTAGAGCACACAGGAAATTGTTGGTGAACAAAAGACTGGGACAAGAATTTATATCTTCTGATAAAGTAAAAAAGAGAGGAGTAGTGATTTATGCAAAGGAAAAATTGGACCCAAAGTTAAAATTTAAGGATGAAGAAGGAAGATACCTGGCAATTGAAGTACAGATCCAGGGGGAAAAATATTTGATAATTGGAGTATATGCACCAAATGATGGGAAGGCAGAATTTTTTAAGAAGTTGCATGAGACCTTACTAGATTATCTCGACTGCAAAATAATAATGATGGGGGACATGAATGGAGTGGTTTCTACAAACATGGACAAGGCACAAAGACAGACAATATCTAAAGAAGGAAGATTACCAAAGACTTTCTTCGAGATGACGGAAAATATGGACTTAATTGATATTTGGAGAACAAAGAATCCTCTCGAGAGAGAGGGAACTTTTTTCTCGGAATCTAAAATGACATGGACGAGAATTGACCAAATCTGGGTATCTAGTGTGATGGCTACAAAGATTAAAAAAGTAGAAATCTGCCCAAAAACCTGCTCCGACCATAATGCTGTAAAGATGGAAATGAAAACGACAACAACTGGATCCTTTAGATGGAGAATGAATGACTCCCTATTTAGAGATGAACAATTTTGTATAAAGGCCCTAAAGACATTGAAAGATTATTTCGAGATAAATTTGAGAACAGATGTGGAAAAAAGAACAATTTGGGACGCAAGTAAAGCCGTGATGAGAGGCTTCCTGATACAACAGAATTCAATCAAGAGGAAAAAGCAAAATGAAAGGAAAGAAAGAATTTTAGAAAAAATGAAGGAAGGAGAAAAGAAACTGAGGTCAAAACCAAAGTCTCAAGAAATTTTGAGAGAAATAAAATATTATCAGACGCAATATATGGAACTGACAAATCAAGAGATAGAATGGAAAATTAAACAAATGAGACAAAGGACTTTTGAGTCTGCAGACAAGTGTGGGAAGCTCCTTGCATGGCAATTGAAAAAGAGACAAAAATTGAACACAGTTACTTGTTTGGAGATAGAGGGAAAGAATGTTCATAAGCCAAATGAGATAAGTAACTGTTTCCAAAGTTTTTTTAGGAAATTATACACACAAGGGCCAGTAAATGAACAAGAAATAGAAGAATTTCTTAAAAATTATGGACTACCGAAAATTCCAGAACAGGGCAAGTTGATTTTGAATGAGAAAATAACAGAACAGGAAATAGAGGAGGCCATACAAAAGGCACAACTGGGAAAGTCTCCAGGACCAGACGGACTGACGGCTAGATATTATAAAGTTTTGAGAGAAGGTTTAGTGCAACCACTAAAAGAAGTTTGCAATGAAATATTGGAGGGGAAAAAGGCACCTGAAACGTGGAAAGAGGCTTTTATTTCACTTATACCAAAGACCGAGACTGAAAAGAACCAGGTTAAGAACTACCGCCCGATATCATTATTAAATGTGGATTACAAAATTTTTGCAGACATTTTAGCAAAAAGACTGAAGAAAGTATTGACAGGTGAGATTCATAAGGATCAATCTGGCTTTCTCCCGGGTAGACACATGTCTGACAATGTGAGGAACATAATAGACATTGTGGAACTGTTGGAAATGAACATTAACAGAAAAGCGGTTTTGATTTTTGTGGACGCGGAGAAAGCCTTTGACAATATTTGTTGGAGTTTTATGAAAAAGAATCTCCAAGGGATGGGGGTAGGCCAAGGTTTTGAAAATGGTATAGGTGCAATTTACTCTGAGCAGAAGGCAAAGCTAATTGTGAACAATGTGGTAACGGAAGAGATAGCCATAGAGAAAGGAACACGACAGGGATGTCCTATTTCCCCCCTACTTTTTATACTAGTTCTGGAGGTTTTGTTAAATATGATTAGAAAGGACCAGTTGGTTAAAGGAATTCAGGTCGGAGTGAAAGAGTATAAATTAAGGGCATTTGCAGATGACCTAGTTTTGACTTTGCAACAGCCAATCACTAGTACAAAAAGAGTTTTAGAACTGATCGAGATATTTGGTCAAGTTGCAGGATTTAAGCTGAACAAACAAAAAACTAAAGTATTGGAAAAAAACCTAACAAATGAAGAAAAAGAGACATTCCAGAATGAAACAGGTTTGGAGATAGCAAAAAAAGTGAAGTACCTGGGGGTGAATTTGACATCGAAAAATGTGAATCTTTTTAAAGACAATTATGATAAATGTTGGACAGAAGTTAAGAAAGATTTAGACATATGGTCAAGGCTGAAACTTTCCTTGTTAGGCAGAATTGCTGTTATCAAAATGAATGTATTGCCTAGAATGTTATTTCTGTTTCAGACATTACAAATAATAGACAAGATGGACTGTTTCAAGAGGTGGCAGAAAGACATATCGAAATTTGTTTGGCAGGGCAAAAAGCCAAGAATAAAATTTAAGACATTAACAGATGCGAAAGATAGAGGGGGTTGTGCCCTGCCGGACTTAAGACTCTACTATGAATCAGCAGCGTTTTGCTGGTTGAAAGATTGGCTGCTCCTCGAGAATACAGACATTTTGGACCTTGAAGGATTTGACAACAGATTTGGTTGGCATGCATATATATGGTATGACAAGGTAAAATTGCATAAAGGTTTTAAGAACCATATGGTAAGGAAAGCTCTGTATAATGTTTGGATTAAGTATAAAGACCTGTTTGAAAGTAAAACCCCCAGGTGGCTGTCACCAATGGAAGCAAAAGAGGTGAAAAAATTGAATATGGGTTCTAATTGGCCTAAATATTGTGAAATTATAGAACAAGATGGTGAAAATGTAAAATTGCAGAGTTTTGAGAAACTGAAATTTAAGGTGAGAGATTGGTTACATTATCGACAGATAAATGAAGTATTTAAACAGGACAGAAAGAAAGGCTTCCAGGTGGAGAAGTCAAAATTAGAAACAGAACTGTTAGAACCCAATACTAAAAATTTGTCAAGAATGCACAACTTGCTGTTGAAATGGAATACTCAAGATGAAATGGTGAAATCTAATATGATTAAATGGGCACAGGACATTGGGCATGACATTGAATTTGCAGACTGGGAGCAGTTATGGACCACTGGTGTTAAATTTACGGCATGTAATGCCTTAAAAGAAAACATTATGAAAATGATCTACAGGTGGTACATGACTCCTGCTAAGTTAGCAAAGATCTATCATTTGCCCAATAACAAGTGTTGGAAGTGCAGTGAAACGGAGGGAACCTTCTATCACCTTTGGTGGACCTGCCCGAAGATTAAGGCTTTCTGGGAAATGATCTATAATGAAATAAAAAAAGTTCTGAAGAGAACGTTTGTTAAAAAACCAGAGGCCTTTCTCTTGGGTATGGTGGGCCAAATGGTGCCAAAGAAGGATAGGACATTTTTTATGTACGCCACCACAGCAGCAAGAATTCTTTTAGCAAAGTATTGGAAGACGCAAGATTTACCCACGTTGGAAGAATGGCAGACGAAGGTGATCGACTATATGGGACTGGCAGAGATGACTGGCAGAATCCGAGACCGGGGGAAAGAGGCGGTGGATGAAGATTGGAACAAATTTAAAGTTTATCTTAAAAACTGTTTTAATTTGGAAAACTAGGGGCTCAGAGTTATAAGAGATAAAGAACTACAGTTGTATTAATAACTAACTGAAGTTAAATACATGAAATATATTTAAGTTATGATCAGAGGGTTGCTGAAAAATCTTGAAACAAGAATGCAGAAAAGGGGTGGTATGGGGAAGTCATGTTTTTGTTTGTTTATGTCTATGTTTTTGTTTTGTTTATTCTTTATTTATGGAAAACTAATAAAAATTTATTATAAAAAAAAAAAAAAAAAAAAAAAGAAAAAAAAAATAAAAAAAGAAAATTCCCATCTGTGCACAATTGATTTTTTATTTAGTGCTTCCACCAACGGTTTATATTTTTCCCTTTTTCTTAAAAGCTTTGATGGAACAATTTTATGAATGATTATGTCTGTTTCCTGAATTTTAAGTTTTGTCTTACTGCTCATTTGTAGTATTTTATCTCTAATATCCATATTCACAAAAGTTACCAGACAGTCCCCAGGTCAATTATTAGCTCTTGCAATTCTTGATCTGATTCTAAAGGCTCTCTCAATTTTGTTTCTCATTTCCTGCTCTTCTATTCCAATCCATTTGGCTAATTCTGATGATATTTTTTGCTCTATCACTTCATTTGGTTCTTCTGGAATAGATCTAAATCTCAATGTTTTTTCTCTTCTGTGCATTTCAATCATAGAGATGGCATCTAGGTCTGCCTCATGGGTTTCTTTCATATCTGCCAGCTCTTTCTTAGTTTTTTCTGTTTCCCCTTTTTTTTCTCTGTTCTCCTTCTGTACTTTTCTTAGCCCTTCCTCCAAACTTATTGTTTTCCCTTTTAATTCTTGTACAGTCTTTGTTATTATTCCAAATTTTTAACCACCAGATCATTGATTTTAACCATCATTTCTAACACCAGTTTTGCATTTTCCTCTATTTTTACCCCATCTTATCCAACTTTTGATCTGTTGATCTTATACTGTCGTTCATCTTTTTCTTCATCTCTGAAATGTCTTTTTTCAGTCCCAGGAGAAGATCTCTCATTTCCGAATTCATTTCTATGTCTTGATTTGAGTTTCTCATGTTAGGATTTGCAGTTAACACCGCTGCCGCTGGATTCATAAATTTCTTATTCACGTTTGACATAACCAATTGTTTTAAAATCCGTTAGTACCTGTAACAACTACTTTTGATGACAAATTGTGTTTTATAATACTTCTGTATTACACCTCTAATGCACAATGTCTCATCGATGATAATAATAACATAATGATAATAACATTTAACAGGGAAAAGGAGAAAGAGAAAAATAAAAATAAATTTTTACTCAGTTACCAGTTTTGCCCACTAGTTGTTAGAAATCCCCTTGTCCATTTCCCTGCACATGTAACCAGCCTTTATATAACTCTTCTGTTACTTGCAGAGTTATTTCCTCTTGGCACCAATAGAGGGGAGCCCAGTAAACCCCCCCCCCGCCCTGTCGGGAGGGGCTTTTTTACTTAACACAGTTCTTTAAAATCTTCTCTTGGCTTCCCCAGGCTCTTCTCACCACAAAAAAAAAATTTCCCCGCACCCCCTTCAACAGTCAAGAATAGTATGAAGTAAATCAGCAAAACTGGTGTGACTTCCACAGATTTTAACACAAAGGAGTCAGGCCTCCATACTACACAAAAAACCGGAGCTTGAATGTCTGTTGTCTCTCTCATTCGTCTAAGAAAGAGCTGGCTCCATAAGAATCTCAAGTCCAGAAGTCCAAAGCACCTTTAGCTCTTTCCTGCACCAAGAATCCTTACTTGCTCTGTGGAGTGCAGCACTAGGATTTGGGATGATCTATAGGACCTCAGATGCATTCATCTCTTTCCGTCATAACGACCATCAATTCAAATAACTGTCTGGAATTTTTTAACAAAAGGGAGAAAGGCTTTGTGCTGCGTAAAAGCCGGAGCCTGTATATCAAATGTCTCTCACACATAAGATCTCTCAGCAGAACATTTTTAATCACTCCATTAATTTAGCACTGGGGTTTGGGTAGTTCTTTAAGTCTCCGGGCCCAGTCATTCCTTTCCTCCATATCGTCCATAATTGCCTCAGACTTTCTCAAATATATTAAAGGGATAGGTCACCTTGTAGTCTTTCCCCCCTTATTTCTTTCTTGATTTGATATTACAGCAGTCCATGCAAGCTGTTGTAAAACAATATAATTGTAATTCTCTTCTCCACCTTGTTTTTTCCTGGATTGTATTTCAAAATGCTATGAGTTTGACCTCCTCTTTCTCTTGCGTTAATTAAGCTATCTTTCCATTCACTTCGGTTGAACTCCCAGTCCTTGGTACAGCTTTCCAGCTCAAAGAAGCCTCTAGCTGCCGTATGATTTATGCTTAATTACCTATGTTTTGATAGCTTTTTCCGGGGAACCAACCGTGCTTGCAGATACCAGACACCTCTTTTCTTTGGAGCATCTGCCGCAGGGTCACTCCCGAAGTCAGGCTTTCTCTCCGTGGGGAGGGAACGCTGTTGTGGGCGTCTGTGGTCTCCTTCAACCCCGAAGACCCCTCCAACGCCTCAGCATGTCCTTTTAGATGCAGGAAACCCTCCTGGATCTTTTGGGGGTTGTGAAGCCTAGCAACCCCCTCTTTCACCCCTTTGGTGAGTGCTCACCCCTCGGAACTCCCGAGATGAGCGTCCGAGAGCAATCAGCGGCAAAGTGGAAGTCATATTTATTTTAAAAGTAGCATATTTATTTTAAAAGTGGCATATTTATTTTAAAAGTAGATTTCACTTTCAAAGCCCATTTCAATGGAAATAAGTTTTTGAAACCTTTTTGCCCTGGGGCTTGAGCTGCCAGAGCTATCAAGGTCTACGATGTATGGGGGTGGAGGGAACTGTCATTTTTATAGAATGCAATATTTAGCATGTATTGCTTGTACTCTCGGATCATGGGTCAGGTCACAAATGGCTACACCACAACTTGAAGCCTCATCTCCCAGCCTAAATAGTTAAGTCCCTAAGCTCTGAGACACGGAAAAGCCTGGAGGCTGAGAAAGCTATCCCAGGTGTTATCGGCAGCAGCTGGCTTGTGCATTTGCCGTGGCTCCTAGCCTGGAATAGGACAGCTGGGTTTGTACCTTTAGCTGCAGATTTTACAGGTTGCAACTTTCCCCTTGCAGTTGACAGAAGTATTTGGAGGCTGTTGGAAAGTAACTATCACACTTTCCTAAGTAAATGTTTTTAGGATTAAGGTTGTTGAACACAACTGCATTCTGATGTGCAGTTAATAGCAGAAATAGACTTACTCATGCTCATTTAAAGAGCAAAGAAAAGAGGCCATAATAAAGTATCTTCTGCAGGGAGACTGCACAGGGAGTGACCATAGGATGACTATCGCCATGCAAATGTGATTGTTAACATGGCAAGGAAATATGTAGCAGGGCTTCTTGTTGTGACCTTAACTTTGATGCAATGTTTGAAACTCCCATTGTTCTAGGCACATTTAGCAACGGGAATTTCATTAGTGCAAGCAGTTTCCAAGCTCTGGGTGCAGTACTGCGCCTAAGATTTCAGATTATAACTGCAGAGTGGAAGGAAAGAAGGACATTTTTTCTGCCTCGCCACTTCCAGCTACTCTCTGAAGACTGGAGAAGAGACTCTCTTGAGAATACCGGGCCGGGGGGTGGGGGGCAGGGGAAGGACCAGACCATGTAAAAAAATGAACATAATATTTCAGCTGCAGTTCATTCATTTTCAGCTTTGTATTCTTGTTATTAAAAAAGTGTGCCTGGGCATTCTGTTGTTGCACCCATAACCTAGCTTTAAGGTGCCATTTAGCTCCTAGCTTTCATACCTCAGTTTCTAGCACTGCTAGATTAAATGATTAATGATTAAACCTTTCTGTGCATGAGAGGCATTAATTGTAGAAACTTAGCAGAACTTTGGTTTATGGGTGAATGAGAGTCTGTGTTGCGAGGCAGCTATTATAATCTCTCTTTAAAGGCTCATGGTTGTCATATGACAGGTTGCAACAGTTCAGAAGGAGGAGGAATTCATGTTCTTTCCTGTTTACTAAAGTAATTAATGCTATAACACACAGATTGTGCATGTGGATAAATATACATTGTACTGCACATACTCTGAGCTCTCCTAGTGCTTGAGATGTACTGTCCAGGCTCTAAGGCCATTGTGGGAGTTTGTGCAAGATATATCAAATTTGGACAAAGTTGAGAGTGCCACAGTAGGAAGCAGACAGATTTGATCTGACTGACACAATCTGCTGGGAAATTCTCCTACACAAACCCCATGGAAGCTGTACCAGTCATTGGGGGGTAGGGGAGAAAAGAGAGATTATGCATAGAAAGCACTGATACTCTTAAAGCTTTGATATTTCTTGAAGGCACTTGGTTTTTTTGGTAGAATCAAGCAAGTGGTCTTAGGCATGTGTTTAAAAGATTTTGGATTAGAATACTGCCCATCAGCCATGACTTACTTAAAAAATCCTATTTCCATTTATCTTTCACTTGTGTACTTAAAACTATGGACTTGCATTGTGATCCTATGTTGAAAAACAATGTTTTAAAGTTCGCTCTGTAGTGTGTTGAGCTTTTTAAAAATAAATAGATAACTCTTCTTTCACAGTGCATCTCTATATCCATGAGCATAGGCAGTTGAAATCTGAAATATGTTTTCTTAAGTGGTTAGGGCAACCTTGATGGCAGACAGTGAGGAGGAATGAAAGAACCTTTTAATGAGGGTGAAAGAGGAGAGCGCAAAATATGGTCTGAAGCTCAACATCACAAAAACGAAGATTATGGCCACTGGTCCCATCACCTCCTGCCAAATAGAAGGGGAAGAAATGGAGGCAGTGAGAAATGTTACTTTCTTGGGCTCCATGATCACTGCAGATGGTGACAGCAGCCACGAAATTAAAAGACGCCTGCTTTTTGGGAGAAAAGCAATGACAAACCTAGACAGCAGAGGTTTAAAAAGCAGAGACATCACCTTGCCAAGATTATGGAGTAGAATAAAGTGGAATGTTTCCTTTCATGTTAGTGGCTCTCCTCTGTGACAGTAGTGAAGTTTTTCTTGGGAGGGGGATGGGCTGCAATTCTACATGTTTTTAATATTACAGTGGAACCTCGGTTTTCGAACGTGCATTGGAAGTCTAACAGCTTCTGCTGAGGTTTTTTTTTTTTTTAATTTTCTCCATTGAATTTGCAGACTGCTCTTTGCCTCTCGGTTGTCGAACATTACGGAAGTTGAGTGGTCTTCCGGAATGGATTATGTTTGAAAACCAAGGTACCACTGTATTTGCTATGGATAGTGGTGTGCTCAACCAAAGTTTTTCCTCTGCTCATGTAAGAGTAATGTATGTCGACATTATTTCCAAAGTAGCAGAACCTTGTTGACTATGAGGGCCACTCCATTTCTTTTATGGGTTTCTTGCCCACAGTAGTAGATATGATGGTCATCCGAACTGAATTCGCCCATTCCCGTCCATTTTAGTTCACTGATGCCCAGGATGTCAATGTTTATTCTTGCCATCTCATTTTTGACCACATCCAACTTACCCAGGTTCATGGTTCTTACATTCTAGGTTCCTATGCAATATTTTTCTTTACAGCATTGGACTTTCCTTTTGCTTCCAGGAATATCCGCAACTGAGTGTCCTTTCGGCTTTGGCCCAGCCGCTTCATCAGCTCTGGATCTTCTTGTACTTGTCCTCCGCTCTTCCTCAGTAGCATGTTGGACGCCTTCCGACCTGAGGGGCTCACTTCCAGCACCATAACTTTTATATGGCTGTTGTCTTTGTCCATGGAGTTTTCTTGGCAGGGATACTGGAGTGGCTTGCCGGTTCCTGCTCCAGGTGGATCACGTTTGGTCAAAACTCTCCACAATGACCTGTTCATCTTGGGTGCCCTGCTCGGCATAGTTCATAGCTTCTCTGAGTTAATTCAAGCCCCTTCGCCACGGCAAGGCAGTGATCCATAAAAGGAACAACTGGCAAGTTTGGCCTTGGATACCAAAACGAAGCAGGGCAAAGGCTAATAGAGTTCTGTCAAGAGAACAAGCTGGTCATCACAAACACGCTTTTCCAACAACACAAGAGACGACTCTACACGTGGACATCACCAGATGGGCAGCATCGAAATCAGCCAAAGATGGAGAAGCTCTATACAGTCAGCAAAAACAAGACCTGGAGCTGACTGTGGCTCAGATCATCAGCTTCTTATAGCAAAATTCAAGCTTAAACTGAAGAAAGTAGGAAAAACCACTGGGCCGGTAAGATACAATCTAAGTCAAATCCCTTATGAATACACAGTGGAAGTGAGGAACAGGTTTAAGGATTTAGATTTGCTGGACAGAGTGCCTGAAGAACTATGGATGGAGGCTCGCAACATTATACAGGAGGCAGCAACGAAAACCATCCCAATGAAAAGGAAATGCAAGAAAGCAAAGTGGCTGTCCAACGAGGCCTTACAAATAGCGGGGGAGAGAAGGCAAGCAAAATGCGAGGGAGATAGTGAAAGATACAGGAAATTGAATGCAGATTTCCAAAAAATAGCAAGGAGAGACAAGAAGGCCTTCTTAAACGAGCAATGCAAAGAAATAGAGGAAAACAATAGAATGGGAAAAACCAGAGATCTGTTCAAGAAAATTGGAGATATGAAAGGAACATTTCGTACAAAGATTACCATAATAAAGGACAAAAGTGGTAAGGACCTAACAGAAGCAGAAGACATCAAGAAGAGGTGGCAAGAATACACAGAGGAATTATGCCAGAAAGATATGGATGGATCGCACACCCCAGGTAGTGTGGTTGCTGACCTTGAGCCAGACATCCTGGAGAGTGAAGTCCAATGGGCCTTAGAAAGCACTGCAAATAACAAGGCCAGTGGAAGTGATGATATTCCAGCTGAACTATTTAAAATTTTAAAAGATGATGCTGTTAAGGTGCTACACTCAATATGCCAGAAAATTTGGAAAACTCAGCAGTGGCCAGAGGATTGGAGAAGATCAGTCTACATCCCAATCCCAAAGAAGGGCAGTGCCAAAGAATGCTCCAACTACCGCACAATTGCACTCATTTCACACGCTAGCAAGGTTATGCTTAAAATTCTACAAGGAAGGCTCAAGCAGTATGTGGACCGAGAACTCCCAGAAGTGCAAGCTGGATTTAGAAGAGGCAGAGGAACCAGAGACCAAATTGCAAACATGCGCTGGATTATGGAGAAAGCTAGAGAGTTCCAGAAAGACATCTACTTCTGCTTCATTGACTATGCAAAAGCCTTTGACTGTGTCGACCACAGAAAACTATGGGAAGTTCTTAAAGAAATGGGAGTGCCTGATCTGTCTCCTGAGAAATCTCTATGTGGGACAAGAAGCTACAGTTAGAACTGGATATGGAACAACTGACTGGTTCAGAATTGGGAAAGGAGTACGGCAAGGTTGTATATTGTCTCCCTGCTTATTTAACTTATATGCAGAATTCACCATGCGTAAGGCTGGGCTGGATGAATCCCAAGCCGGAATTAAGATTGCCGGAAGAAATATCAACAACCTCAGATATGCAGATGACACAACCTTGATGGCAGAAAGTGAGGAGGAATTAAAGAACCTTTTATTGAGGGTGAAAGAGGAGAGCGCAAAATACGGTCTGAAGCTCAACATCAAAAAAAACGAAGATCATGGCCACTGGTCCCATCACCTCCTGGCAAATAGAAGGGGAAGAAATGGAGGCAGTGAGAGATTTTACTTTCTTGGGCTCCATAATCACTGCAGATGGTAACAGCAGTCACGAAATTAAAAGACACCTGCTTTTTGGGAGAAAAGCAGTGACAAACCTAGGCAGCATCTTAAAAAGGAGAGACATCACCTTGCCAACAAAGGTCCGTATAGTAAAAGCTATGGTTTTCCCGGTAGTGATGTATGGAAGTGAAAGCTGGACCATAAAGAAGGCTGATCGCTGAAGAATTGATGCTTTTGAATTCTGGTGCTGGAGGAGACTCTTGAGAGTCCCATGGACTGCAAGAAGATCAAAGCTCTCCATTCTTAAGGAAATCAGCCCTGAGTGCTCACTGGAAGGACAGATTGTGAAGCTGAGGCTCCAAGACTTTGGCCACCTCATGAGAAGAGAAGACTCCTTGGAAAAGACCCTGATGTTGGGAAAGATGGAGGGCACAAGGAGAAGGGGGCGACAGAGGACGAGATGGTGGGACAGTGTTCTCGAAGCTACCAGCATGAGTTTGACCAAACTGCAGGAGGCAGTGGAAGACAGGAGTGCCTGCCGTGCTCTGGTCCATGGGGTCACAAAGAGTCGGACACGACTAAACAACAGCAGAACATGCATGATATTGTTTAGACACTTGTAAATAGTAATTCCTATTAAATAATCAGTTTACTCAATCCCCTTGTAGATTAGGTTTTTCAATTAATTCATAGTTTCTGGTGAACCTGGGAGTGGACATACTTTCACAGCCCATGCTGATTTATACCACTTAATACTGTATATAAACACCCATGCATGCACATACTACAACCATCACCTCTAGGTTTTCTGGGAGAAATATAATTTACCGTATTTTTCGCTCTATAACACGCACCTGACCATAACACGCACATCATTTTTAGAGGAGGAAAACAAGGGAAAAAACATTCTGAATGAAACAGTGGATGTATCATTTTTGTGCTTCATGCTGTGGCCACAGACATGTGATCTGATGGTGAATTTGGGGTGACCCAATGCAAAAATCCTGAGAATCCCTGTGGATCCATGCTTTGTAACCACGTTTTTGCACCATTGCAGCCCCAGGCAACAGTGGGTGCGTGATTTTGGGGGGGGGGGCAGGCTGTAGCCATGGACATGCTATGTGCTCTCATGGTGAATTTGGGCTGACCCAATGCAAAGATCCTGAGGATGCATGTGGACCCATGCTTTTTAAACATGTTTTTGCACCATTGCAGCCCCAGGCAACAGTGGGTGCGTGATTTTTGGGGGGCAGGCTGTAGCCATGGACATGCTATGTGATCTGTGGAGGGGCGAGGGAGGTATGGCGGTGGGGGCAGATGTCATAGGCGAAGGGGATCGAGATACGGATATGCTCGTACCCCTTCCAATCTGCGCCCCATCCCGAGAGACGAGGGTAGGGTGAGCAAGGACTACTCACCTCCGTCACTGGTGTTGTGCAACGCCAGGTCTATAGGCAACAAAACCGCCACCCTGCGAGATTTCTTCATCTCGCAGGGGGTCGACCTGGCTTGTGTGACGGAGACCTGGGTGCGCGAAGGGGCAACAGTTACCTTACGAGAGATGGCGCCCCCGGGTTTCTCCGTCCTCCACCAGTCGCGGACTGTGGGCCGGGGGGGGAGGGGTGGCATTGTTAATCCGGGAAGATTGTTCTTTCAGGGCTCTACCATCGCCATCGATCCCCGGCATTGAATGTGTTGGCCTAGTGTGGGGCTCTGAGGTGAGCTTGGCTGTCTGGCTGGTGTACCGGCCACCTAGCGCACCAGCAGCCACCCTGTCAGGCCTGCTGGAGGCGGTGGCCGGCTGGGCCTCGGAGTTCCCTAACCTATTGGTATTGGGGGACTTCAACATCCATGCTGATGCCACTCCCTCCTCACAGGCTCTGGACCTGGTGTCTTCCATGGCGACACTAGGGCTCTCCCAGTTTGTTTCGGGCCCCACACATCAAGCAGGCCACACGCTGGATTTGATCTTTGGCGTCGGTATAGATGTGATCATGTTTCCTTCGATGAAGGTGCCATGGTCTGATCACTACGCTCTGAAAGCCAGGATTGACGTTCCACCCCCACCCTGCTTAGGTGGCGAGCCGATTTGGGCTCGCCCGCAGAGGCTGATGGACCCTGATAGATTCCGTCAAGCCTTGCGGGACCTTACTCCCCCTGGCGACTCATTGACTGAGCTTGTTGAGGGCTAGAATACCCAGCTCCTGGCAGCCATCAATGAGATCGCACCTAAGCGCCCTCTGCGACCCCGCAGAAACCGGGCTCCCTGGTTTACCGAGGAGCTCCGGAAAATGAAGCGGGACCTCAGACGGCTAGAGCGAGTATGGCGGGGTGCCCGTGACGGAGCTTCAAGAACATCTTATAGGGTTTTTATGAAAACCTACGAGATGGCAGTGAAGGCCGCTAAGAAGTCTTACTTCTCGGCCTCCATTGCATCCGCCAGCTCTCGCCCGGCGCAATTATTTAGTATAATTTGGTCTTTAACGTCCCTTGAAGGACAGCCAAATTTAAATAACAATTTGACACACAGCTGTGAGGCATTTGCGAGCTTTTTTGCGGAGAAGGTCCTGTTGCTCCGCCATGACCTCCCTGCCAATTTGGATACAATAAAGGAACTGGAGGCCCCTCGACTGTCCTCGGGTCCAGTATTGGACCACTTTGACCGGATATCCCCAGCCGATGTGGACAGACTCCTCCGAGCTGGAAAGCCCACCACTTGTCCTCTCGACCCATGCCCGTCCTGGCTGATTAGAGCGTGTCTAGACGAGGTGCGGGCCCCCCTGGGGGATATCATCAATTTGTCCCTTGGCACCGGGACATTCCCAGGGGAACTGAAGGAGGCAGTGGTGCGCCCGCTTTTAAAGAAAACATCATTAGATCCCTTAGATCTATCCAATTACCGCCCGGTTTCGAACCTTCCATTCCTGGGTAAGGTGATTGAGAGAGCGGTTGCGGAACAGCTTGGTAGGTTTCTGGATGAAACATCGGCTCTGGATCCATTCCAGTCCGGCTTCCGCGCTGGTCATGGGACTGAGACGGCTCTGGTCGCCCTAACAGATGATCTCTGCAGGCAGCTGGATCGAGGCGGGTCGGGGCTGCTGATTCTTCTAGACCTGTCAGCAGCCTTCGACATGGTCGATCACGAACTCCTGGACCACCGCCTTGCCGACGTGGGGATCCAGGGCACAGTCCTTCAATGGCTGCTGTGATGGCCTGGGATTCCGAGTCTGAGAGCGATCCGGAGGAATCCCAGCCGGCACAGGAGTCCCCGCCTCCAGGGCCGGCTGAACTGGGGCAAGGCCTAGATGCTGAGGAAACTCAAGAGCAGGCACCAGGTGAAATCATTCAGGCCCCAGAGGTGCTGGAAGACTCAGTGGCTACAGGTGAGCCTCCCCCGGGGCCCAGTAACCCTTCGGCCTCTCCTGATCTGCAGAGGCTTAGGGCAGAGAGGCGAAGGGAACTGGTGTCTCCCAGGAGGAGTGCTCGCCTTAAGGCCAAGAGAGGCGGGGCTTCTGGGGGCCGGGACCGCCCCCGGCCTTAGAAGAAGATAAAGGTCAGGCAGCCCGGTCCCAGGTTGCGGGAGCAACGTCGTTGTGAAGTATCTGCTTTACCCAGTCCTTGTTCGGCACTCCCAGTGTGCCTGTTCCTCGCCCGGCTTCCTGTTTCTGACTCTCCGGTGTTCCTGTTCCTCGCCTGGATTCCTGCTTCTGCCTTACCAGTGTTCCTGTTCCTCGCCTGGACTCCTGCTTCTGCCCTACCAGTGTTCCTGTTCCTCGCCTGGCTTCCTGCTTCTGCCCTACCATCGTTCCTGCTACCCCGCCCGGCTCCCTGTTGATCTTGGCCTACGGTAATAGTACCTTATCCCCCCTGGGACCAGCACAGTTTGCTCCCGCCACACCCGCACTCCCTCTTTGTTGGGGTGCGTTCGGGAAGAGTCAGAGGCCATGGCTGACCAAGCGGCTACATTGTTGGCAATAGCCCAGGAGAACCAGGCCTTGAGGCACACCGTGCAGCAGCTCAGTAACGTGGTTACGGCACTACAGCAGCGTTTGGACGCCCTACCGGCTCCTGGGGCCGACGCCCCGGCTTCTGGCAAGTACCCAGTGGCCTTGCCTGAGAAATTTGATGGGGCTCCGGCCAGCTTTCCCATGTTCCTTGCCCAGGCCAAGCTGTATATTCAGGGGCGCGCCCGGAACTTCCCTGACGACCGCACCAAGGTGCATTTTTTGATTAGTTTGTTAAAGGACCAGGCGGCCAAGTGGGCGTTGCCGCTGCTCAGGCAAGACTCCCCCTTGCTGGCAGACTACGGGGGGTTTTGCAATCTGTTGGAGGCCGCGTTCGGCAACCCTCAGAAGGGGAGTCAAGCCAACCGGGCGATTCGGCGGTTGAGACAGGGCAAGTCCAAGGTGGCCGCATATACCACAGAATTCCGGCTGCTGGCACAGGACTTGACCTGGAACGACTCTGCTCTTCGGGACCAGTATCTCGAGGGGCTTTCAGATGAGATACTGGACCAGCTGGCCACAATGGAACGCCCCACCACGCTAGACGCCCTTATTCAGCGGAGTCTACAGATAGACGATCGGCTAGAGGACCGGCGTCAGGCTCGGGGCCGCCGGCACCTCCAGTTCTCGGCCCCAGTGTCTACCAGCAGCCCCACAGGCCCAGCTGAGTCATTGGAGGAACCCATGCAGCTTGGGGCAGTGCGGCCACGCCTCTCCCCCGCAGAGAAGTCGCGGCGTCGGGAGGGGAATCTATGTCTCTATTGTGGCGGAAGCGGACACTATGCACGGTCCTGTCCTGAGAAACCGCCAACCCCAGTAGCTGATGGCCCTGGCTACCTGGGGTCCCAAACAGCACAGAATGGGGCCGCACCAATTGAATTACAACACCTTATGGTTCCGGTACATCTATACCCTCCAGGAGGGCCATGGATTCTCACCCATGCTCTGGTGGATTCAGGGGCAACCCGCTCTTATATGGATGCTGCTTTTGCTGCCCAGCATCGGGTGCCACTTCGGAACAAGCCAGAACCGGTACAGGTGGAGGCAATCGACGGACGGCCACTGCGTTCGGGCGCCGTCACTCAAGAGACCCAGCCCCTGGTCCTGTGCCTCCAGCAGCACCGTGAGATGCGAACTCTGGATATTGCCTCCATGCCCCGGTTCCCCCTGGTGCTTGGGATGGACTGGCTAGAGGCTCACAATGTGCAGATTGACTGGGTCAAACGGACTGTACACTTCCCAGACCCCAGTTCTCCTGCTGAGACTGAGATGCTAGCAGCTGCGCCCACTGAGGAAGCTGCTGCAACGCTCCCCGCTGAGTACCAGGACTATCACGACGTGTTCGAGGAACGGGGGGCAGACCAGCTGCCGCCGCATCGGTCCTTTGACTGCGGCATAGACCTCCAGCCCGGAGCGCCTCTACCGGTGAGTCGCTTATACTCGTTAACAGAGCCAGAGCGTGAGGCTTTGCAGGACTTCTTGCGCAAGAACCTGGAGCGTGGGTTCATTAGACCTTCTACCTCGCCCACTGCTGCGCCAGTGCTCTTTGTTAAAAAGAAATGTGGGGAGCTCCGCCTTTGCCATGATTACCGGGCCCTGAACAAAATTACCATCCCGGACCGGTACCCCTTGCCCCTTATTTCGGAGTTACTGGAGCGGGTGCAAGGGGCGCAGGTGTTCACCAAGCTAGACCTCCGGGGAGCCTACAATTTGATTCGGATCCGCGCCGGGGATGAGTGGAAGACAGCATTCGGGACCCGGTACGGACAGTTCGAATACCTGGTTATGCCCTTTGGTTTGTGCAACGCGCCTGCTGTGTTCCAACGGTACATCAACCACGTGTTCCAGGACTTGCTAGACAAGTACGTGGTGGTGTACTTGGATGACATTCTGGTTTACTCCCGTGACCCGGTGTGCCACGAGGGCCATGTCCGGACCGTGCTGCAGCGCTTGCGCGAGCATCGTCTGTATGCAAAGCTCAGCAAGTGCGAGTTCCATCAGCAGTCAGTGGACTTCCTGGGTCATCGACTCTCACCAGGTGGGGTGCAGATGGATCCTGGGAAGGTGGCAGCGGTTCGAGAATGGGCGGCACCTCGGAACCGCAAGGACCTACAGCGTTTCCTGGGGTTCGCCAACTATTACCGGACCTTCATTGCGGATTATGCTCACCGCACCACCCCGTTGACCCGGCTTCTGCGCCCCAAGACGCCGTTTTCCTGGGACAAGGAGGCGGAGGAGGCATTTCAAGGGTTGAAGGCCTGTTTCCAGAGAGCGCCAATCTTGCAACATCCGGATCCTTCTCGACCCTTTGTGGTAGAGACTGACGCCTCCAGTACGGCTCTCGGTGCCGTCTTGTCTCAGCAGCACGAACCGGAAGCGCCACTCTTACCCTGCGCCTTCTATTCCCGCCAGCTCCTTCCAGCGGAGCGTAACTATACCGTGTGGGAGCGGGAACTACTGGCCATCAAGGTGGCCTTTGAGGTTTGGCGCCACCATCTTGAAGGAGCAAGACACCCGGTGGAGGTGAGAACTGACCACCGGAACCTGGAATACCTCCAGACCACCCGCAAGCTGAACCAAAGGCAGATCCGGTGGGCGTTGTTCTTTTCCCGGTTCCAGTTCCGGATCCGCTACATCCCTAGCTCCCAAAACCAGAAGGCGGATGCCCTGTCCCGGAAACCTGAAGACAACGCAGACACGGTTCAGCAAGCAGCACCCACCACGATCCTACCACCAGCTGCATTCCTGGCCACCCAGGAGGTTGAGCCACTGCAGGCTCGGGTGCGGGAACAGCAGCGGGTCGACGCTTGGGCCCAGGAACGACTCCGGGAACTGGCCGAAGGATCATGCCCTCAGTATCCAGGGCTGGTCTCGCATCAGGGTCTTCTGCTGCACCACGGGCGCCTGTACATCCCACCAGGGCCGCTGCGGGCTGAGGTTCTCCGGATGACCCATGACGCTCCAGCGGCGGGGCACTTTGGGCGGTATCGGACCACCCATCTGGTAAGCCGTGAGTTTTGGTGGCCCCGTTTGAAGGCTGACGTGGCTCGCTACATCGCTGGTTGTGACGTCTGCAGGCGGGCCAAGGGGCCTACCGGGCGACCCCCCGGCCTTCTTCAGCCGTTGCCGGTTCCACCACGTCCTTGGCACACAGTTTCTCTAGACTTTGTAGTGGAGTTACCCCCGTCTCGTGGCTGCACCTGCCTTCTAGTTTTCTCCGACCACTTCACGAAGATGGTGCACTGTGCCCCCTGCCCATCCATACCCTCAGCTAAGGAAACCGCGCAGCTGTACCTTCAGCATGTCTTCCGCCTGCATGGCCTACCTGAGCGTGTAGTGTCCGACCGCGGCGTTCAGTTCACGTCCCGGTTTTGGCGTGCTTTGCACCAGGCCCTCGGAACAGAGGTCTGTCTCTCATCTGCTTACCACCCACAGACTGATGGCCAGACGGAACGGGCGAATGCGGTGCTGGAACAGTACCTCCGGTGTTACTGCAGCTACCAGCAGGACGACTGGGTCGACCACCTAGCATTGGCGGAGTTCGCTTATAACAATGCGGTGAATGCGTCCACCCAGCAGACCCCGTTCCAAGCCAGTTATGGCCTTCATCCACGGTTGTTTCCGGATGTGCTGCCGGCATCTGCAGTCCCTGCGGTGACAGAGTGGCTTCAGGAGCTCCAGTCCCAGCAACAGCTGTTGATGGAGCAGCTGCGCCAGGCCAAGGAGGCGTACAAGGTCCAGGCCGACCGCCACCGCCAGGTGGGGCCGGAACTTCACGTCGGTGACTTGGTATGGCTTTCCACTTGCCACCTCCACCCTTCTCGACCTTCGCGGAAGCTGGACGCCCGGTTCACCGGCCCGTTCCCTATCGTGGACCAGGTCTCGCCTGTGGCATTCCGTCTCCGGTTGCCAGCACACCTGAAGGTTCACCCGGTATTCCACAGGTCCCTTCTGAGTCCGGTGGCCCCACCCGACGAGTTCCACCCGAACCGTCCCCGACCGCAGCCAGTTTTGGTGCAGGGAGAGCCTGAGTACGAGGTGGAACGCATTCTGGACTCCCGATACCGCAGGGGAAGGCTGCAGTATCTCATTGACTGGAAGGGGTATGGGCCAGAGGACCGTTCCTGGGAACCAGCGGTCAACGTCCACGCACCTGCCTGCATCCGGGAGTTTCATGCAGCGTACCCCAGCAAGCCGGGTCCGGACCCTCAAGTGAGGGGGGGCCTGGGAGGGGGGATGGTGTGATGGCCTGGGATTCCGAGTCTGAGAGCGATCCGGAGGAATCCCAGCCGGCACAGGAGTCCCCGCCTCCAGGGCCGGCTGAACTGGGGCAAGGCCTAGATGCTGAGGAAACTCAAGAGCAGGCACCAGGTGAAATCATTCAGGCCCCAGAGGTGCTGGAAGACTCAGTGGCTACAGGTGAGCCTCCCCCGGGGCCCAGTAACCCTTCGGCCTCTCCTGATCTGCAGAGGCTTAGGGCAGAGAGGCGAAGGGAACTGGTGTCTCCCAGGAGGAGTGCTCGCCTTAAGGCCAAGAGAGGCGGGGCTTCTGGGGGCCGGGACCGCCCCCGGCCTTAGAAGAAGATAAAGGTCAGGCAGCCCGGTCCCAGGTTGCGGGAGCAACGTCGTTGTGAAGTATCTGCTTTACCCAGTCCTTGTTCGGCACTCCCAGTGTGCCTGTTCCTCGCCCGGCTTCCTGTTTCTGACTCTCCGGTGTTCCTGTTCCTCGCCTGGATTCCTGCTTCTGCCTTACCAGTGTTCCTGTTCCTCGCCTGGACTCCTGCTTCTGCCCTACCAGTGTTCCTGTTCCTCGCCTGGCTTCCTGCTTCTGCCCTACCATCGTTCCTGCTACCCCGCCCGGCTCCCTGTTGATCTTGGCCTACGGTAATAGTACCTTATCCCCCCTGGGACCAGCACAGCTGCGCTCGTTTCTCTCTGGTCGGGGACAGAGGGTGGCGCTTGGGGGGGAATTGTCATCCCGCCACTCCTTGGTGTGTGGAGTGCCCCAGGGTGCGATACTCTCCCCAATGCTTTTTAACATCTTTATGCGCCCCCTTGCCCAGCTTGTCCGGAGTTTTGGGCTGGGCTGCCATCAGTATGCTGATGACACCCAACTCTATCTGTTGATGGATGGCCATCCTGACTCGGCCCCAGACACACTGATCAGATGCTTGGAAGCTGTGGCTGGATGGTTACGTGGGAGCCGGTTGAAGTTAAATCCCTTGAAGACAGAGGTCCTCTGGCTGGGACGGGACGATATGAGATTGAGGGGGCAACTCCCATCTCTTGCGGGGGTGCAATTAGTGCCAGCACCGTCCGTTAAGAGTTTGGGTGTAATCTTCGATACCTCCCTCTCCATGGAGGCGCAGATTGCAGCTATAACAAAGGCGGCATTTTTTCATCTCCGCCAAGCTAAGCAGTTGGCTCCTTACCTCTCTTGCCCTGACCTAGCCACTGTGATCCACGCGACGGTCACCTCCAGACTGGATTATTGTAACTCGCTCTACGTGGGGCTGCCCTTGAGACTGACCCAGAAACTCCAGCGGGTGCAGAATGCCGCAGCGAGACTCCTTACGGGGTCTTCGCTGCGAGATCACATTCATCCGGTGCTATACCAACTGCACTGGCTCCCGGTGGAGTACAGGATCAGGTTTAAGGTGCTGGTTTTAACCTTCAAAGCCCTATATGGCCTAGGACCCTCGTACCTACGGGACCGCCTCTCCTGGTATGCCCCACAGAGGAACTTACGGTCTTCAAATAAAAACATCTTGAAGGTCCCAGGCCACAGAGAGGTTAGGCTAGCCTCAACTAGAGCCAGAGCTTTTTCGGTTGCGGCTCCAACCTGGTGGAACGCTCTCTCGCAAGAGACCAGGGCCCTGCGGGACTTGACATCTTTCCGCAGGGCCTGCAAGACAGAGCTGTTCCACCAGGCCTTTGGTCAGGGCGCAGCCTGACTCCCTCCTTTGGCAATCTTTACAAAACCTTAGTTTATGGTTGCCATCAATTTGTATTTTAATTAATTTTTATAAAGTTTTTATAATGTTGCATTGTTTTAGTGTTGTTAGCCGCCCTGAGCCCGGCTTCGGCTGGGGAGGGCGGGATATAAATAATAATAATAATAATAATAATAATAATAATTATTATTATTATTATTATTATTATTATTATTATTATCTGATGGTGAATTTGGGGTGACCCAATGCAAAGATCCTGAGGATCCATGTGGATCCATGCTTTGTAACCACGTTTTTGCACCATTGCAGCCCCAGGCAACAGTGGGTATGTGATTTTTGGGGGGCAGGCTGTAGCCATGGACATGCTATGTGATCTGATGGTGAATTTGGGGTGACCCAATGCAAAGATCCTGAGGATCCATGTGGATCCATGCTTTGTAACCACATTTTAAGTGGGGAGGGAAGGAAAAACACAGAAGGGACAAGGAGCACGAGAGGGGTGTGCAGAGAAGCAGCTGGCTAAGAATGCAGGAGAGGGGTATAACGGAAGGCAAAAGTTTCCCCCCACTCACCCACCCACCCACCCACCCAAGCCAGCCAGCTCTCTCTCTCTCTCTCTCTCTCTCTCTCTCTCTCTCTCTCTCTCTCTCTCTCCCACCTGCATGTTTTCAGCAGCACCGGAGCGCAGAGAGGAAGGAACGACACTCTGCTTTCCCCTCTGCTTGCCTGGAGGGGGGGGGGGGCTTTCCCTGCTCTTTGTTCCGTTTGAGCAAACACAGCAAGGAAACTGAGGAGGGTGGGCAGTAAGACCCTGAGGCAGAATGCAGGAAAGCAGCCGCTTCCTCTTTTCAGCTTTCCCTTCTCCGAGACGCGCAATTTGATTTTTGCCTGGTTTTTTTTTTTGCCTCCACTCGCGCCATTCGGCTCCAGGAACCACACATTCGCTCAATAACACGCACAGACATTTCCCCTTCCTTTTTAGGAGAAAAAATCTGCGTGTTATAGAGGGGAAAATACGGTATAAGATGCAATTTTTTTCAAATGCCAACTAGAATGTTGTACTTGAATGAAGACAATACTAAAAACATTGTTTTTAAAGCAGAAGTTGTGACATGCGGGGTTAGCAAATGTGAAAATCCAGTAGCGTTGATTTGCTGGTTTTTCCTAACCACTTCATAATAAGTATTAAGATATATCGAGAGTGGGGTTTTTTTGTGTGTGTGTGTTTTTGCAGTAAACTTGTTCTGTAGTAGTAGGTATGATCTAGGCTAATAGCAAGCTAGCTTTTTGGCTGTTGGAACTCTCCTCAGCTTCAGCCAGCAGACCCAACGGGAGCTCACCCCATCGCAGGGATTCGAACCGCCAACCTTCTGGTCAGCAAGTCCAAGGGGCTCAGTGGTTTAGACCACAGCACCACCCGCGTCCCCAGTAGACCACCTAGCAGACCATAATACATGGCTGTGTTGATGAGCTACGAGTTATGCAGGCCTACTTGGGAGTAACCGGGTAGCTTTCTTTGCCCAACTTTTTACATGTGGCTTTAAAAAACAGCCTTGCTGTTTCAAGCTTGTCTAAGAAGAGGATCTCAATTCAGGATAACAACTTTGGGTATTTCTGATAACAACCAGCTCTATACTGCACTTAATACACAGTTCGAATTTCTGGTCCTATTAGGCTCTGTGATGACGATCTTTTAACAAAGAGATGAATAATCTTCAGTTTAAGCAAAGCAAGGTGCTTATGTGGGCTTGTTAACACTCATAAGCTTGCAGATGGACTGCAGCAGGGTAAAGAGAAGGCTGGTGGAAAGAAGTGCCTTGGTCGCACTGGTTGATGATCTCCGGCGGGCTAGGGACAAAGGTGAGAGCTGTTTCCTAGTTCTGCTGGATCTCTCAGCGGCGTTTGATACCATCGACCATAACATCCTTCTGGACCGTCTTCAGGGGCTGGGAGCTGGAGGCACTGTCATACAGTGGTTCCGCTTCTTCCTCCTGGGCCGTGTCCAGAAAGTGGTGGTGGGGAATGAGGGTTCAGACCCCTGGGCTCTCATTTGTGGGGTGCCTCAGGGTTCTGTCCTCTCCCCCATGCTTTTCAACATTTACATGCAGCCACTGGGAGAGATCATCAGGAGGTTTGGGCTGGGTGTTCATCAGTATGCGGATGATACCCAGCTCTACCTCTCTTTTAAGTCAGAACCAGTGAAGGCGGTGAAGGTCCTGTGTGAGTGTCTGGAGGCGGTTGGAGGATGGATGGCAGCTAACAGATTGAGGTTGAATCCTGACAAGACAGAAGTACTGTTTTTGGGGGACAGGAGGCGGGCAGGTGTGGAGGATTCCCTGGTCCTGAATGGGGTAACTGTGCCCCTGAAGGACCAGCTGCGCAGCCTGGGAGTCATTTTGGACTCACAGCTGTCCATGGAGGCACAGGTCAAATCTGTGTCCAGGGCAGCTGTTTACCAGCTCCATCTGGTACGTAGGCTGAGACCCTATCTGCCTGCGGACTGTCTCACCAGAGTGGTGCATGCTCTGGTTATCTCCCGCTTGGACTACTGCAATGCGCTCTACGTGGGGCTACCTTTGAAGGTGACTCGGAAACTACAACTAATCCAGAATGCGGCAGCTAGACTGGTGACTGGGGGCGGCCGCCGAGACCATATAACACCGGTCTTGAAAGACCTACATTGGCTCCCAGTACGTTTCCGAGCACAAGTCAAAGTGTTGGTGCTGACCTTTAAAGCCCTAAATGGCCTCGGTCCAGTATACCTGAAGGAGCGTCTCTAGCCCCATCGTTCTGCCCAGACACTGAGGTCCAGCTCCGAGGGCCTTCTGGCGGTTCCCTCACTGCGAGAGGCCAAGTTACAGGGAACCAGGCAGAGGGCCTTCTTGGTAGTGGCACCCGCCCTGTGGAACGCCCTTCCAGCAGATGTCAAAGCGATAAACAACTACCTGACATTCAGAAGACATCTGAAGGCAGCCCTGTTCAGGGAAGTTTTTAATATGTGACATTTTAGTGTATTTTTGGTTTCTATGGAAGCCGCCCAGAGTGGCTGGGGAGGCCCAGCCAGATGGGCGGGGTATATATAATAAATTATTATTATTATTATTATTATTATTATTATCATCATCATCATCATCATCATCATCATCATCATCCATCATTATTTTGCGCTCTCTCTCTCTCTCTCTCTCTCTTAATCTCCACCTCCAGGGTTTGGGGGGAAAGCATTTCCTGCTGCCAGTTCAGAGAGAGAGCAAATTACTGTTCTGTGGGGGCCCTGGCTGCTCTAGTCTGGATTTTGGACAATGTCATCTCTCAGTTTATTCAGAGGCCCATGATGAATATATGAAACACTTCCTTTTCATGTAAACGTAGCCAGACTCCAGGGTGACTGAGCAATCTAAATCCCTTTGTTAGCAATGTCTGATTGAAACTGGGACAGGGCATCTGTCCCCACTTTGCTCTGGGGAAAAGCCAGTGTAGTCGCCCTCCTTCCCCCACCCTTCTTCATCTTCAAGTTGTTGTCTAGGATGGTATAGTGTTTAACCTCTGCCTTGTGGGTCAGCAAAGGATAAAACAATTATCTCTCTACTACTTTCTCCTGCTGATGACTTCTTCAATAGGATTCTGAATGCTCTGTACCAGGGGTCGGCAAACTACGACCCGGGGGCTGGATGCGGCCCGAAAGGGTCACGAATCTGGCCCACACAACCATTTGAAAACTCGCCAATTGTCCAAGGCCAAAAGGCTGTGTCAGTGTTTACCTCAACGTGGTGTGGGGCAGCAAGCATCTCCAACGCAGCTTTTCAGTGGCACGGGGACTGATTGGTCAGTCCCTGTGCCACACTGAGGTAAACTCCGATGCAGCCTTTCATTCATAAAGCCACCCGACCGACATGCAGCCTCCCCTGGCTCCCACAGCAGCGGGAAATGTTGGGAAAGATGGAGGGCACAAGGAGAAGGGGACGACAGAGGACAAGATGGACGGACAGTGTTCTCGAAGCTACAAACATGAGTCTGACCAAACTGCGGGAGGCAGTGGAAGACAGAAGTGCCTGGCGTGCTCTGGTCCAGGGGGTCACAAAGAGTCGGACACGACTAAACAACTAAACAACAACAACACCACTTGAGAATGGCAATTTATTTTGTCTCTTTCTGTGTAATGAAAAATACTCTAGCACTGCAGCTGAATATGCCTCCAGCTAATATGTCATATAAAGCTATAAGCTAATGTTCTTATTACTCTCTGGGGCTTAATAAAGTTTTCATTACTGTCGAGGTATTCTAATTTTATTTATTTAGGTAAAGGATTGCAGCTGAAATATGACCACTTCTATATGTAACTGTTTGGAGGTGGACAAAGTGTTTAAAAAATTGGAGTATATGCATGTATTACTATTTTTGGCTAACGTACGTTTACTTTGCACCTTCTCCAGTGGAAGATCTACTTTACTCCACTTTTTTTAGTTTGATGCTATTGTATGTATTTTGTTGATTACTTGTGGGGGGAAATGTTTCTGCAAAGTGTGTGTGTGTGTGTGTGTGTGTGTAAAGAGAGAAAGCGTGCAATAGGTTTGTTCCATTTAATTTTATTTAATTTATATCCCATCCCTTCCTCCCAAAGAAGCCCATGACTTTAAAACTTGAGAAACAGTTTTGAAAACGAATCTTCAGTTGCATACTAATGCCTTAACATTTTCCCTTAGATAATATCCCTAAGGTAAAAATGCTTTCTGAATGAGGTTGGGTTGGAAATGAAGTGAAAAAAGGGGGTTCATTCATGTCATTAATTTGAAATAGGTTCTTACTCTGCTAAAGATAGTCTGGCATTGCTTTCATAAACGTAACCAAGATGGGGAAAGATTTTGAAGAATTTCCCTCAAATTTTGAGGAAATAAACTATATTAATAAAATGTGATTTAGATGTTTTGGTATGCACTGAAACCTTCAATAAGGTCTGTGAAAGGTGGGTTTTTGCACATTAATTATTCTTAACGGGGGAAAATATACATTGTTTTTCAAATGAGCTACAGGCTTGCTCTATTATATATATTCTTTATGTTTATTTTCAGCTCAAACGTGTACTCGTGATGGTGGGAAGTCTTTGACACAGAAAATGCAACCCCTAGAAAATTGATAATTGATAATTGTGTCAAAAGTATGCTTCTTCCCCCCAATAGAAACTTGCTAGTTACCCTCTTGCTTCATGTACACCACAGCCTGAGGTTCTGTTTCCAGACAATTTAGATTCTGAATTATGCAGCCATACAGATAATGCTGATTGGCACAATTTTCTGCAATATTTTGTTATTTCTATCCCTATGAATATAGGAGTGATTTAGGAGCGGGGGGGGGGGGGCTTCCTGTGATATTTTTACTGGCCTTGGCAAATATTCTAGCATTAGTCACATGTAGGTTTGCCATATATTTGAAATTTCCCAAACATATACGGAATAATGCACCCTCAAGAGCAGAAATTGGTTATGTCTGGGAAAATGCATGCATAAGGCAGCCCATCTCGACAGTGTTGTCCAACAACTTTTCTGTCTGGATTTTGACATTTTGAAATATGGCAACCCTTGTCACATCTTGTGGTTAAGTCACCCACCCCTATGGGGAGGGCAGGAAGTGTCCCAAGTGCCCTTAAGCAGCAGTGCCCAGGTGAGTCTCCTCAGCCACCACCGGTTCTGGTGTAGGGAAAAAGAGCAGGTCTCTTTCCTGGTTTGACCCAACGCCCAGCCTTCCTCCCAGCTTCAGAGCTAGAGATGGAGCAGGAACGGCAGCTCAGCTTACTGATGCAACATCTGCCTATTTCTTTGTTGTTGTTGTTGTTGTTGTTGTTGTTGTTTAGTCATTTAGTCGTGTCCGACTCTTTGTGACCCCCTGGACCAGAGCACGCCAGGCACTTATGTCTTCCACTGCCACCCGTACCTCCCGCAGGTTGGTCAAACTCATGCTGGGAGCTTCGAGAACACCGTCCAACCATCTCGTCCTCTGTCGTCCCCTTCTCCTTGCGCCCTCCATCTTTCCCAACATCAGGGTCTTTTCCAGGGAGTCTTCTCTTCTCATGAGGTGGCCAAAGTCTTGGAGCCTCAGCTTCAGGATCTGTCCTTCCAGTGAGCCCTCAGGGCTGATTTCCTTCAGAATGGAGAGGTTTGATCTTCTTGCAATCCATGGGACTCTCAAGTGTCTCCTCCAGCACCAGAATTCAAAAGCATCAATTTTTGGGCGATCAGCCTTCTTTATGGTCCAGTTCTTACTTCCATACATCACTACTGGGAAAACCATAGCTTTTACTATACGGACATTTGTTGGGAAGGTGATATCTCTGCTTTTTAAGATGCTGTCTAGGTTTGTTATTGCTTTTCTCCCAAGAAGCAGGCATCTTTTAATTTCATGACTGCTGTTACCATCTGCAGTGATTATGGAGCCCAAGAAAGTAAAATCTCTCACTGCCTCCAGTTATACAGATTACTTCTATATTAATACAATTTTGTTTAAGTGGTTTCCCGTTCGCCATTCTTGGCACGTCCTTGTCATCTGATGTTACTGCATTTCATATTCTTATTTACTTCTATTTTTTTTAAAAAAAAATTATTAAGATTTTCCAAGTATTACAAAAAGAAAAAGTAAAAAGAAAAAATACAAAATAAAAACAGTTAAAAACAGTTTTTTGTATCCAGTTCAAGTAGTTGGTTCAGCAAATCCTTTCCCTCTTTATTTTTATCCTAATCTTTAATCTTAATATATTATAACTTTAGATTATCCCCTATTAACAATCCATTTTTACACATCTTTATAACATTACTGCTGAAAACCACTTTACTTCAATCCAACATCATTCTAACATTCATTAATTTTGCAGTATTTCTGTAAATAGTCTTTAAATTTCTTCCAATCTTCTTCCACCGACTCTTCTCCCTGGTCTCGGATTCTGCCGGTCATTTCCGCCAATTCCATGTAGTCCATCACCTTCATCTGCCATTCTTCCAGAGTGGGTAGATCTTGTGTCTTCCAATACTTCGCGATAAGTATTCTCGCTGCTGTTGTAGCATACATAAAGAAAGTTCTATCCTTCTTTGGCACCAATTGGCCGACGATGCCAGGAGAAAGGCCTCTGGTTTCTTCAAGAAGGTATATTTAAATACCTTTTTCATTTCATTATATATCATCTCCCAGAAAGCCTTAATCCTTGGGCACGTCCACCAAAGGTGAAAGAATGTACCTTCAGTTTCTTTGCATTTCCAACATTTATTATCGGGCAAATGATAGATTTTTGCAAGCTTGACTGGGGTCATGTACCACCTGTATATCATTTTCATAATATTCTCTCTTAAGGCATTACATGCCGTGAACTTCATACCTGTGGTCCATAACTGTTCCCAGTCAGCCATCATTATATTATGTCCAACATCTTGTGTCCATTTAATCATATCAGATTTCACCGTTTCATCCTGAGTATTCCATTTCAACAGCAAGTTATACATCCTTGACAAAGTCTTAGTTTTGGAATCTAGCAGTTCTGTTTCCAATTTTGATTTTTCCAGCTGGAATCCAATTTTCTTGTCCAAATTGTATGCCTCCATTATTTGATAATAATGAAGCCAATCTCGCACTTTATTTTTTAGTTTTTCGAAACTCTGCAATTTCAATTTATCTCCCTCTTGTTCCAAAATTTCCCAATATTTCGGCCATTTGGCCTCCATATTGAGTTTTTTCTGAGCCTTCGCTTCCATCGGTGACAACCACCTTGGGGTTTTGTTTTCAAGCAAGTCCTTATATCTTATCCAGACATTAAACAGTGCTTTCCTGACAATATGATTCTTAAATGCTTTATGTGCTTTGACCTTATCATACCATAAATATGCATGCCATCCAAATACATTATTAAGTCCTAAGTCCCAGATGTCTGTGTTTTCAAGAAGTAGCCAATCTTTCAACCAGCAGAAAGCTGCTGATTCATAATAAAGTTTAAGGTCTGGCAGGGCAAATCCACCTCTTTCCTTTGCATCCGTTAGTATTTTGAATTTTATTCTAGGCTTCTTGCCCTGCCAGACAAATCTAGAGATGTCTCTCTGCCACTTCTTGAAACAATCCATTTTATCCAAAATTTGCAATGTTTGGAACAGAAATAACATTCTTGGCAATACATTCATCTTTATCACAGCAATGCGGCCTAGCAGTGAAAGCTTCAAGTTTGACCAAATTTCTAAATCTTTTTTCACTTCCGTCCAGCATTTTTCATAGTTATCTTTAAATAAATTCCCATTTTTAGCTGTCATGTTAATCCCCAGGTATTTCACTTTCTTAACCACTGTTAAACCTGTCTCGTTCTGAAACCTCTCTCTCTCTCAATCGCTGTTAAATTTTTCTCTAAAACCTTTGTTTTTAACTTATTCAGCTTAAATCCTGCAACCTGACCAAATTCTTGAATCAGTTCCAAAACTCTTTTAGTACTAGATTCTGGCTCCTGTAATGTCAATACTAAGTCATCTGCAAATGCTCTCAGTTTGTACTGTTTAGCTCCAACTTGTATACCTTTAACCAACTGGTCCCTTCTAATCATATTCAGCAGAACCTCCAGGACCGATATAAAAAGCAATGGGGAGATTGGGCAATCTTGTCGTGTCCCTTTTTCTATCTTAAATTCCTCCGTAACCACATTGTTAACAATTAATTTAGCCTTTTGTTCAGAGTAAATTGCACTTATACCATTTCCGAAACCTTGACCCACCCCCATCCCCTGTAGATTCTTCTTCATAAAACTCCAAAAAATATTGTCAAAGGCTTTCTCCGCGTCCACAAATATCAAAACTGCCTTGGTATTGATATTCACTTGTAGTTTTTCTAAAATATCGATTATATTTCTCATATTATCAGACAAGTGTCTACCTGGGAGAAAGCCTGCTTGATCTTTATGAATCTCTTCCACTAACACTTTTTTTTAGTCTTGTAGCCAAAATATCTGCAAAAATTTTGTAATCCACATTCAACAATGATATGGGGCGGTAGTTCTTAAGCTGAGTCTTTTCAGTCTCTGTTTTCGGTATAAGAGTGATATACGCTTCCTTCCACGACTCTGGTGCCCTTCCAATATTTCATTACAGACTTCCTTTAAAGGTTGTACTAACCATTCTTTTAAAGATCTGTAATACCTAGAAGTGAGTCCATCTGGTCCTGGAGATTTGCCCAATTGCATATTCTGAATGGCACCTTCTACCTCCTGTTCAGTTATTTTATAGTTCAACATTATTTTATTTTCTTGAGAGATTTTTTGTAATCCATTAATCTTCAAAAATCGGTCTATGTCAATTTCTTTCTGTGGCCCTTGTGTATATAGTTGTTTAAAGTACCTCTGGAAACAGTTTCTAATCTCGGCTGGGTTCTGTATGTTCTTTCCTTCCACTTCCAAATTTGTGATGGTATTAAGTTTTTGTCTTTTTTTTCATTTGCCAGGCCAACAATTTCCCACATTTGTTAGCTGACTCAAATGTATTTTGTCTCATTTGTTTAATTTTCCATTCTACTTCCTGATTGATCATTTTCATATATTGTACTTGGTATAACTTTATTTCTCTCAAAATCTCTTGCGACTTTGGTTTTGCTCTCAATTTCTTCTCACTTTCCTTTATTTTCTCCAAAATTTTATCTTTCTTCTCATTTTGGCTTCTCTTCTTTATTGCATTCTGTTGTATCAAGAACCCTCTCATAACTGCTTTGCTTGCGTCCCAAATTACTCTTTTTTCAACATTGGTATTCATGTTCATCTCGAAATAATCTCTCAGGGTTTTTTGGGCCTTCTTAGTCACTTCTTCGTCTCTAAATAAGGTGTCATTCATCCTCCATCTGAAAGAGCCAGTTGGTGTTAGTTTCATCTCCATCTTCACAGCATTATGGTCGGATCAGGTTTTTGGGCAGATTTCCACTTTTCTTGTCTTCGGTGCCATTCCTCTAGTAATCCATATTTGGTCAATTCTTGTCCATGTCATTTTGGCTTCAGAAAAGAAAGTTCCCTCTCTACCCAAGGGATTCTTTGTTCTCCAGATATCTACTAAGTCCAAGTTGTCTGCCATCTCAAAAAATGTTTTCGGTAATCTACCATCCTTGGTGACTACCTGTCTTTGTGCCTTGTCCATATTTGTAGATACCACTCCATTCATGTCCCCCATCAAAATCAGATTATAGTCCAAATAGTCCATCAAGATCTCATGCAACTTTTTAAAGAATTCAGATTTCCCCTCATTAGGTGCATAGACTCCTACTATCAGAATTTTTTCTCCTTGTATTTGAATCTCAATTGCCACAAATCTTCCTTGGTCGTCTTTAAAAATAAATTTCGGTGATAGACTCTCCTTTGCGTAGATCACTACTCCTCTTTTTTTAACTTTATCCGATGAGATAAACTCCTGACCCAGTCTTTTGTTAATCAATACTTTTCTATGTAGCCTTATCACGTGTTTCCTGTAAACAAATCAAGTCCAATTGTTCCTTTTTTAATAAATGAAAGATTCTTTTCCTTTTCTGAGGAGAGTTGAGGCCATTACAATTCCAACTTAATCTTATTTACTTCTAGTTACATTCCATTTTACAAAATTATCACTTAGTCGACAGCTGTACTCTTAATGATTTCTATTCGTATTATTATATTTAACCTTTCATAAAATGTCAAGTGAAGAACAACAGTTCTTTTCTTTTCAGACTGTGTGTGTAGGTTCTGATAAATCCAGTTGCTGTTTTTAAAAAATATTTTTATTAAAGATTTTTAGTTTACAAAAATACGTGCATTGTCTCTTTTTTCAAATTGTGCTTTCTACAGATCAGTTTCATTAGCGCTGCATACAGTATAAGGTTGGGAAGAAAAGTGGGAAAGAAGGGGAATGGTGAGTGGGGTGGGGTGGCAATGCTTCTATTTTTCTCCTCAGTGTATGTGTGGGGTCAGCGTCACTTGTGTGGCTTCTCTTTCTATTTGCTTGTTACAGTGGAACCTCGGGTTACGTACCGTCCTTATGAACGCTTCGGGTAACGAGCTCCGTTAACCCAGAAGCAGTTGCTCCTGGTAGCAAACTTTGCCCCAGGATGCGATCGGAAGTCACATGCTGGTGGTGCAGTGGCAGCAGGAGGCCCCATTAGCGAATGGGCGCCTCAGGTTAAGAACAGTTTCAGGTTAAGAACGGACTTCCGGAATGAATTAAGTTCGTAACCGGAGGTACCGCTGTATATTTCCTTGGTGGTGAGAGAGGTTGGGTGTGGTTGGTTGTCTTTGGTTGGCTGTAGTGAGATCTGTTTTATGTGTGTGAGGGGGTGAGTTTTTGGGTCAGGATAGCCATATTGATTTGCATGCTGCCGGTGGATTCTTGTTATTTTCTTGTTGGGCTATGTATGTGATAAAGGGGAGCCAAAGAGTCTTCTTCTCTTTGTCCCTGTGTCAGTTTCAGTTTATTGGTTAGCTTTTCGAGTAAGGCTGTTTTCCATACTATTTGATACCAGTGGTCCATGTTTACTCCTGGCAGATGACTCCAGTGTCTGGGTTTGATTCTTCTGGCTGCTTGAGAGTAGGTGGGTTATGAGCTGGGATTACTGTCTTGGAAAATGTTGAGTAGGATCTGTTCTGGGATGACTCCTAATACAGTGGTACCTCGGGTTAAGTACTTAATTCGTTCCGGAGGTCTGTTCTTAACCCGAAACTGTTCTTAACCTGAAGCACCACTTTAGCTAATGGGGCCTCCTGCTGCCGCCGCGCCGCCGCAGCACGATTTCTGTTCTCATCCTGAAGCAAAGTTCTTAACCTGAAGCACTATTTCTGGGTTAGCGGAGTCTTTAACCTGAGTATGTAACCTGAAGCGTATGTAACCCGAGGTACCACTGTACTTGTTTAGTTATTTTGCATATTTCTTGTATGACCGGTGTCCAGAAGAGTTGGATTTTGGGACATTCTCGCCACATGTGGAGGTATGTGCCTTTGGAGGTGCATCCTCCCCAGCATTTTGGTGAGGCTCCTGGGCATATCAGCACTAGTTTCCGTGGTGGTGGTGGTGTTGTTTAGTTGTTTAGTCGTGTCCGACTCTTCGTGACCCCATGGACCAGAGCATGCCAGGCACTTTAGGTACCATCTGTAAGTGAGTTTCAGAGTGAGTTCTTTTCTTTTAGCTGAGATGGATTCAAAGGGAGGTTAAGACCACATTCTAGTCTGTTGTGTGGGGTTTTTTAATAGCCTATGTCGTCCTCCCATTGTTTTTTGTAGATGCCACCCCCTTGCTGTGTCCCTCTGGTGAGGAGGAGGTTTTTGAAGGTTGTCAAGGGCCTAGTTGCTGCTGGTTTTACTAGTGGATTGTTTAAGAAGGCAGTGTGTTAGCCAGGGCATTTGGGTGTTCCCTTGTTTGTCTTGTATTTCTTGTGTCAATATGGGTTTGTTATTTTTGTAGAAGTCTGCTAGGTGGGATAAGCCTTTGGCTTGTCAGGTTTTTACCTGGAAGTTTTGTGCTGTGTGGTGGCATAGTGGGTGGTGAGCCAGGGGGTTTAGTGGGGATGGGGTTGGGGACAGTTTGCCTGCTTCTTTCTTCCATTTTTAATCATGGTCTGTGTTAACCTGTTTACAGTGGTACCTCGGGTTAAGAACTTAATTCATTCTGGACGTCTGTTCTTAACCTGAAATTGTTCTTAACCTGAAGCACCACTTTAGCTAATGGGGCCTCCTGCTGCTGCTGCGTTGCCGGAGCACGATTTCTGTTCTCATCCTGAAGCAATGTTCTTAACCCAAGGTACTATTTCTGGGTTAGTGGAGTCTGTAACCTGAAGCGTCTGTAACCCGAGGTACCACTGTAGTGCTGTGGGGATTTTCCTTAGTTTGTTTGGGAGGAATGGGTGTGCCGTGATGGGGGTATTTTCGATTATGTCTCTCTCCAGGTGTAACCATTGTTTTGTCTCATCTTCTAGAATGTATGGGATTATGTGGCGCACTTGGTTCGCAATGTAGTATAGTTCTGTGTTGCGGATACTGAGGAGGGGAGGTGTAGGTATTTGGGTTTATTCTTGTTTTTTTGTGTGAGAAGATAAACAAGTATAATTTTTTCTGTCCTTTGCAGAGTTGGGCTGGGGGTACCCAGATTGGGAGGGTTTGGAATAGGTAGGTTAATTTTGGGAGGGTGATCATTTTGATCATGGCTATTTTGTCTGAGAGTGTGAAGTTGGTGTTGTTCCATCTCCTCAAGTCTTTGTTAATTTGTCGCCACAAGGGGTTGTAATTGTGAAGGTCTAGTTTTTTGAGGTTTGTGGTTATTTGTACCCATAGCTATCTGAACTTGGTATGGATAAATCCAGTTGTTGACTTATTTGGCCTTATGTGTCTGCTGCTGCTGTTTTTTCCTATGGCGACATTGGGCTACATTCTTCCCCCAATGTTGTTCCAGTGTGCTTTGGGGTGGAGCAGAAGTCTCAAGGGTAACTCCCTCCTCAGCTCAGCTCATCCCTTTCATCCTATAATACTCAGGAAATCCCAGATAAACATCATTTCTCCCCTTTCCTTTGGTTGACTAGATCAACAAGTTTCAAAGATTCACCATTTTCTTCCTCGGTCTGGGAAGGGAAAGGTCTGGGAAGGGGGGGGGGGGGCTTGTCTCCAACAACTTCTATCAAAATAGCAAAACAAAACAAAATACCATTCTTATATTTGGAAAGGGTTGCCGAATCATAAACCTAGGGACTTGCATAATATAAAATATAGCAGAGCACCCCCCCTCTCTTCCACCCAGCACTACCAGCACAGAATAAAATCTCCTCCCGATTTCAAACCTCACTTCCATGCTGCTGGATAGTCCTTCTCCAGCAGGAACCTTTTCTCAATGCCAGTTATGACTGAATTGTTAGGAGAACCTCTGCTTTTGATGGCGGTCCAGGGGGGGTTGCATCATGGCAAAGGTGCTTGGGACTTTGCAGCTCTGTGTGCCCCTGTGCTGATCCGCCCAGGAGGAGCCCTTGAGGCGTCTGCGGGTCAGGCTGCTCTCCTGGACCCTGGGAGGTTTAAAGGAATGATTTAACCCCTATCATTCCCTTCTCCATCGCCCCTCTCGTGTTGAGAGAGCCGCTGTCGCTCAGGACAGGAACCAGAAGATAGGATTTCTTTTTTTAGTGGCAGAGGAAGCTGCCACTACAGTAAGCCAACATTGTCTACACTGGCTGGTAGCAGCTCTCCCGGCCCCAAAGGTTTTCCCAGTCCCACCAGGAGATGCCAGGATTGAACCTGGGACCTCTTGCATGCAAACCATGTGCTCTGCTAATGAGTTGTGGCCTTCCTATAATTTAAATTCTCCCACATCAGAAAGGCTTCATCACTGAACTTCGGGAACCTAGTATGTCAAGATAGAGATCCAGGCTGGCCAACTCCCCAGTATGCTAGTTTGCTGTATGAATGGAGAATTTTCCTCTCATAAGAATGAGGAGCATTCAAACCTACTTCATACCTACTTACAAGCTATACCTATACCTATAAAAGCTATTACCTATAATTCACAAAAATCTGTGTGTGGTTCTGTTTAACTAGCTATGTGGAAGCAACAGCTAGTGAGATGCATGAAAGGTGGGAATTAAGATTAATAGAGAAAGAGAGATGAGTGTGTATGTTTATAGAGTTTTCCTCTCATCTAGTGAAATTGACAGCGGGTTAATTTTAGGCAAAAGGTAGTACTGTATTGCTTCTGGCAGCACCTGACATCATTTTTAAAAAATATATATGATATAATAAATTATCAGTCTGCAAGAATTTAACTCCATAACTTTATAAAACATGTTTTTAAAACAGCTGAATTAGAAGGCAATAAATGTTTCCAGTTCAGCTATAACCCCACACTAGTTCAAGATTTCAAGTGTTTATTGCCTTTGTATGTGTGCTTTGCTTTTCAAGAAGCTTATTGCACTAAAGTTCAGAAATTTGCCTAGCATACAACTTAAGCAACAGAAATATGGTTAACAATTCTCATAGGTAGGCTGATTCTTCCAGTGTTCAATTGTTATGATGCTATTTTGGGGGGTGGGGGTTCAGGAATTTTGTGCACCACTGTCTTATAAATTTGTAGTTCTTTGTAACAGCAGTGCAGTGGGATATGCTGCTCTTTTCCTGTAAGCTTGTTGGCTTGGATTCTTTTAAATAGATTCATTACTTTAAAACCCCATTTGATTCTTTGAGGAGAAAGGAAGCACATAATCTGTCTGTCCCCAAAAGGCTAGAATGAGTCATTTGAATTCTGTAGCGGAATATTGGAGTTGTTGCTGTTTTCTGTAAATGACTGACTACATTGTGTTACAAGGACAGAAAGTACTTGAGTCCAAATTGCATCTTTCAACTTCTGCTTGGCAGCAAATGAATCTCAGAGTGTGTATTTTAATTAGTAGGCTGTTTAAAATCTTCTGAATTATGGAAGGAAAGGAGCAGAGAATCCAGAAACCAAGATACGTTGCTTTTTCTTGCTTTTGGTTGCTTCTGTGGTGTGCAAAGAATACAGAAGGATCTGCTTACTCTAAAGATGTGACTTAGAGAGAAATAACATGATCTTAAGTTAAATAATACTTGCGATACATTTCTCTGCTGTCATTGCTTAAGGTACTGAGATTCTTTGGGGGAACGTTTTTCTAAAGTGTCTGCTCATCTATGGTTGGTGGCTTAGAACTATTTATCTGAAGCTGAATGAAGTTGGGATGCTAGGCATTCTTCCATCTGAACTTCCATTGTGTAGTTTAGCATTGTTTTCCAGTGGACAAGAAGCAAAACTTTTTTTAAAAAAAGGATAATTTTAAAGAATAATATTCTCATAAAAACAAGTTGGAGGAAGATCTGCAAGCTTAAAAGACCACATATGAAAAGTTGACAAAGGACAGGTGTAATATCACTTTTTGTTCTTCTTTCAGAGCCTGCTTCCCTTCTTAGAACTTTTTTAGTAGCTTTCAACAATTTTAAGACTAGTGGGGAAGTTTTCAGAGGTGTATTTTTTTTTTAAAAAACAAGCATTTACTAAGGTAGATTTTTCTCTGCACTAATACTATCTCTTTGTAACTCCTTTACTAGTTGACAACTTTTTGTACTTTTCATTCTACCTTGAATTCTGAACATTTAATCTGCGTTTGATGAATTAATGATGAATTAAATTGACTACAACCCTCTTCATTCAGTTAGCTAGTATGTTGGCAAATAATTTATAATCACTGCTTAATAGAGAAATTGGCCTATAATTTTTAACTAAAAGTGGGTCAGCATCCTGCTTTGGAATCAATGTCATATAGGCCTCTTTCCAGGATTCTGGTACTTTCCCCGTCCCTAATATCTCATCCATTAACTCTTTAAGTGCTTGTACCAGAAAGTCTTGCAATTTTTTATACTTTGCTGATAATGCATTTGGCCCTGGCGTTTTACCTATTTTAGCTTGTTTAATTGCCTCTTGCACCTCCTTTGTCAAAATGGGTGCATTTAGAAAAGCCATTTTCTCTTTTGGAATTTTTGGTAGTTTATTTTGTTTTAAATATTCTTCAATTTTCTCTTTGTTTTCAGGATCCGCTTAGTACAGTTCTGTATAGTATTCTACAATTTGCCTTCGTGTATCTTTCAGATTATCTATTACTTTCCCCTCTACATTTAATTTATTTATTAAATTTATGCCCTGTTTTCTCCTTAAGTGCCATGCCAGCAATTTGCCTGGTTTGTTAGCATATTCAAAAATTTTCTGTTTCATCCTTTTTTATTTTCCATTCTATTTCCTGATTTAACATCATTGAGTATTGTGTTTGTGTCAGGGAACTGCCATCGGTGCAGGAGGGAGAGAGGAAAAGTCGGATGGATTACAGAGAGCCCCCAAAGGTAGTGGAGAGGAGCTGCAGGGTTCGGAGGAGGCGAGGCGGTGCCAGGACACCTGGCCTGGACAAAGCGGGGAGGGGAGAGGTCCACCGTTACCCACGCCCTACTTGTGCAGTAAGGTTTCGTGCAGAGAGGGGAGGCGCAGACTGGGCGTCAAGAAATTACTTTGCTGGGGAAAGTTTAAGCCCCGCCCACTCACGGATTCTGCCAGTGAATGAGTCAGCCAAGGGAGAGTGGCGCTCTGGACAGATAAAGTTTATTTTGCAGCAAAAGCAAGGTTTCACAGCCGAGCAGGGAGGTATTTGCCTGCTTGCTCTCGAGCAACCCCTTGGAAACATAACAGTTTGTAACATCTTTATTGTTTGTTTTATTGCTTCATTCCCCAGGTTATTAACCAACTCTTTTTTAATCAATTCATCCAATACTTCTTTCTTTCTTTCCTTCCTTCTCTAATTTTATTCTGATAAGCATTTTGTTGGATGAAAAAAAACCTCTCATTACTGCTTTACTGGCATCCTAGACCACTTTTTTTTACCTATTTCTTGATTTAAATTTAATTCAAAATAATCTCACAGGGTTTTTCTGTTTTTTGTAAGGTTTTCTGATTATCTACAAGTTCCTCATTTAATCTCCATCTAAACAGGGTATTCTTTTTCTCTTTATAGTTCAAATATTATTGAACTGTGATCCAAAAGTGTTCTTGGTTGTATCTCTACCTTTTTGGCCTGTATAGATAATTCTCTCGAGAGCCACGCCTAGTTGATTCTTCCACTGGACTGATGTGGTTCTGAGAAGAATGTGTATTCCCTATGCAGTGGGTATTTAAATCTCCAAATATCTGTTGAGTCAAAATTCTCGACCAGTTTTTAAAAAGTTGTGGGTAGCCTCCCTTGTTTTGTTTCTGTTTTTCTTATTGTTCTATCCATTTCTAGGGAAACTACCCCATTTGTGTCTCCCATTAAAATTATCTTCTTGTCAGTATATTCCAACATTTTTAAAAATTCCATTTTTTTTCTCATTCCGTGCATAAATTCTAATTAAATGATTTTTTTCACCTTGTGATGTTATTTGTACTGCGGTCATTTTGCCCTTCTCATCTTAAATAATTGTTTTGGTTCCAGTTTAGGTTATATATATAATACTACTCCTCTCTTCTTAGATTTATCTGATATTACAAATTCCAATCCAAGTCTTTTAGTTATAAAGACTCTTGCAACATGTATTTCCTGTAAGTATATTATATCTAAATTCTGTTTTTGTATCATGCCTTTTATCTTATATCTTTTTACCTTTTTGTTAAGGCCATTTACATTCCAGGTTAATATTCTTAAATTCATCATTCTAATTTAATTTAAAATTTTATTATTTCTAATTAGTTAATTATGAGTCTTACTGCTTTTCTACTTCTTTCTTGTCTTTCAGCTATATCCTCAGTTGTTCCCTCCCCTTCATTCTTCCTTGAATTCTGAACATTTATCTGCATTTTTAAAACTTGAGTGTCTGTTCAAGTTGCTGTTTCTTTAAAATATTTTATGGCTAAGCCCTCTGCAGACTTCCAGAGTTGGTTCTGCTGTCAGCAGATTGTTCACATGCTGGTGCATAAACGATTAAAGTTCAAAGATTTTAAGTACTGAGGTGGATTGGCTGGAGAGTGATGGTCCTGAACCACTCACTTTTATTTAAATTATTGTGTTCCAGGGACTCATGGTTGTCTCAGTACAGAGGTACCTCGGGTTACATACGCTTCAGGTTACATACACTTCAGGTTACAGACTCCGCTAACCCAGAAATAGTACCTTGGGTTAAGAACTTTGCTTCAGGATGAGAACAGAAATTGTGCTCCGGCAATACGGCAGCAGCAGGAGGCCCCATTAGCTAAAGTAGTCTTCAGGTTAACAGTTTCAGGTTAAGAGCAGACCTCCAGAACGAATTAAGTCCTTAACCCGAGATACCACTGTATAGGTGGGCGCATACAGGAAGCTAAATGAACACTCCTTGGAGTCTGTTGCTGTTCCTAAAGCCTTGTTTTCAATGGGAAGATACTGTTTTAAAAATGTGACTTTAGAGTTAAGAGCAGCATTTGAAATTACCCATTCATCAGGTGCATTCCACACCTGGGAACTGCTCAAACACGACCAAGGCAAGATTTCCGGTCGCTTGCTTTGTGCCTGAGCCAGTCTGTGAGAAGTGGAGGAACTTCTTTCTTTTCCCAACCTCCCTCAGCACCACCTGAGCCCTGCCTTGCTTGCTTTGGAAAGACTGCTTGGGTGTTGGACAAGAAGCAAAGGGGGAGGGTGTGAAACTCCGAGCGGATGCGCCTCCCACCCAACAGAGCTGCATGGTCTTGGGGAGCTGCCTGGTGGGAGCTAGGGCTGTGCGATAAACCACCATATCAATACTGGTATTGAAATAACAAAGTGATAAGTGTTTCAACAAGGCAAAATGCAGTGAGTGAAAGGTGGAGACTTGACAGCTTCCCAGGGGGTAGCTGAGCTGCACTGATACTTTACAGATAATTTGCAGGCAGGTGTCTCCAGCTTTGTTTGCTCTCTTCCTCCTCCCTCATAACCAATAAGAAATGATAAGCCCTCACACAAACCAGCAAACTCTTTCAGCTTCACCAGTATATTTCCACTTAGAGCTCAGCTAATTATGCAGAGCCTGCTGACAATCCAGGAGGAACTCCCAGGACTAAACAAAGTCTTCATTGAACCTGCCAGAGGTTGCAAGAAATGGGCAGCATGAGCAGCAACTGCATGTCTGCTCTGCTTGTTGTGTTTGTGAGAGAGAGCAGTGTAGCAGCAGTGCCTGCCTGTTGGGTTTTGCATTTCTCTCTGATCTCAAGGGCTCCAAAAAGGGCGGGGAGAGGCAAGCAGTTTAACCCTTGCCTTGACTGGCAGGCATTTGCATCTTATTTTCCCATTTTTTCCCGGGGGTGGGGGGAATAAATCATATATCCATAAGTATAAAGTCTCAATCAAGTGAAAATGAAAAGGCTGCCAAATAAGAACACTCAAAAAATCTTCACAAAACCCAGTACAGAAGCTAATGGACAGGGAGCCCCAGGCAAGAAAGAAGGTAGGGTAGGAGGGGGCAATTGAGGCATGAAGGGCAAAAAGGACGAATTAAACCTCATGGTGAATTTCACAAGGCTTAAAATGAGTATAATTTTATGGAATTCAAAATGTAATACAATAAAATACAATATATAAGAAACAAAAGAAGCAATTTGGGTACATTTGGGGGGAAAGAGTTGTTTCCAGTCCTCATCTGGATGCTGTCTTTTACTCGGAAGTAAATCCCAACAGTTCAGTGGGGCTTCCACTTCTCTTCAGCAGTGGTGTGTCCTGCTGCCCCTTCACATTCTCCCAACAGTTGCTTAAATGTATGCCACTTTCCCCCACTCCAACCTACCTTGACCAACTTCACAGTCCTTATTTTTCATCTGCTTTGGTGAAAATCCTGCTACTCCTTTTTGTTCCTTCAGCACAGTCTGCAACCCCAAGGGACTCCCGTTCTCTGCTCTGTCCTTTACTTTCTTCCATTTCAGTAGTTGTGGCTGGAAGTTTGAGTGAAGGATACAGTAGTTGTGTCTCTAGTATGGATGTAGCCAGTGTGGTATTCTCCAGATATTGTACTCCAGCAACCGCCAATCCCTGCTAGGGTGGCCAGGGGCCAAAGAATCATATAATTGGAAGGGACCCAAAGGATAATCTAGTCCAAACCCCTGCAATGCAGGAATCACAGCTAAAGATCCCTGGGACCACAGATGACCGTCCAACGTGTTTGGAAATCTCCAATGAAAGAGAGTCTTATCACCTTCTGAGGTAGTCCATTCCACTGTCAAACCACTCTTAATGTCCCAAAGTTCTTCCCAATGGTTAGGAGGAATCTCCTTTCTTGTCATTTGTTCCATTGGTTTGGGTCCTCCCCTCCAGAGCAGCAGAAAAAAAGCTTCCTCCATCATCCATATGACAGCTTCTTTAAATTCTTGAAGATGGCTAACATACCCAACTCAATCGTTCCTCATGAGGCTTGGTTTCTGGACCCTTAATCATCTTGGTTGTCCTCCTCTACACACATTCCAGTTTGTCAATATCCTTCTTAAACTGTGATGCCCGAAACTGGACATAGTACTCAAGATGGAGTTTGACCAAAGCAGAATAGAACAATATTATCACTTCCTGGAGCTGGACACTACACTTCTGTTGATGCAACCTAGAATGTCATTAGCTTTTTGTTTTGCTGCTGCATCACCCTGTTGACTCATGTTAAGCTTGTGCTCTACTAAGATTCTTTTCACATGTCCTGCTGTCAAGCCAAGTGTCATCCATCCTTTATTGTGCATCTGATGATTCCTGCCTTACATTTCTTCTTATTAAAATTCATTCACTTTGGTTGTCTTTGCTATAATACATAAAGAAACAGTAGGAGGTGCACCTGGCCAGGCCTCCAGGTCCTACAGCTGATTGGGGTCTACTGTAGTCCCCCTGGCAGGTGAGAGAGAGCAGGTTTCTGGGGTAGCAGGCAGAATAGAAGTCCAGAGGGATGGCCTAGTCATTGGCACTAGTTTTTTCCTATGGCATCACTTGATTGCCAATATGATAGTCCTGTATTGCCTGACATTCCCTGCATTTCTTAGTACAGAAAGTATTGATCTGATGTGTAGAGATCTTTCCTATTCTGATTAGTTCAAGAGGGTTCTAGAAGGTTTCTTCTCTTTGTGAAATGTTTCTTTCTATGTGCCATAAACAGGAAGAAAGTTTTTGATTTTTGGGTTATTTCTCTGGGAAGCTGAGTACAGCTGGTTTAAACTGGTTCAGTTATGTTTCTGTCAAGGTCGTACTGACTATAATAGTAAGGCCAGGGGGAGCCTGGATTTCACTCTTTGTTTTCTATCTCTCTTTGTTCTAGTGTTCTGTATGCTATACAGTAGTGTTATGGTTTAGACTTAGTATAGGTTTTGTAAGTTTTATTGCAAGTGCTGCAACTGGGTTATTAGGACTATGCCAATCCTAAATGTATTGGTTTTGTGACCATTATGCTCATTTGCCTTCAGCACCAGTAAAGCTCTGCTGGATGAAGCCTCTGGTCAATTTTTTGGAAACTCTGCTATGTGTTTTAAGTTTTTTCCTCCTTCCGCGCTGGTGCGACATTCCCGTCTCCAGCAAGTGACTCATTGCATTACACAAAGCATTAAGATCCAGAGGTGAAGATTGTGTCTCTCTAAAATGTGCCATTTCCAACAGCTGTTGCCACATAAGTCTTCACCAATTTCTTACAGGTCACTTGGTCTGCATGGGTCAGAAATCTTCCCATTGGAAATGCTCTGGGTAACCTTGACATTTCAGATGTTGTACTTGGGCAAACCAGGCATAGGTTTTCATAGAACAGGGAAATATCATGAGGCTTTTGGTTACATTCTTGTTAAAGCCAATGAAAGCTGTTGTAGCTTGCAATATGTAGGCTACTGGGTCTTTTGTTGTTTTAATTGTAAACTTAATGGACTGTTGAGAGTAAAAATGGTGCTTTCTTATTGGACACGGCTGGCCATTAAGTGGTGGAACAAGAACACTGTAGACACATGGCAACATAGTCAGGCTTTCAAGCACATAAAAATTTAAATAATATGACCTTTCTAAACTAATGTCAAAGATTTAAAATAGCAGTCATCTACATGTTGGGCCCTGATGAGTTGGACCTCAGCTCCACCAGATAGACATTTTATTGCCGGGAAAAGTTAAATTAGAGGTCATTATTACTGAGAGCCATCCTGTGCTGAAGAAGCATAGCTCCACACTGTGCTGTTGCTGTGACCTTGTGAACAAAATTTATTCCAATATTTGTGTGTTGCTTGTGTGTGAAACAGCTAAAATTAGAATATTTCAATTTTTAAAAAAGTGTTTTGCTTTCCCTGAAAATGCTTTTTATTTATGTTTTTGTATAAATATAACTATAGCAGATATTTATACTGTATCCACATTAAACTCAGGCTTCCAACTATTATACATTTTGTATACAACAGTTAACAAAGAGTCAAAGAGGACTCTCCTGTGTGAGTGTCTCAGGGCCCTGCTCTTGCCACTTACCATCTACCTGGCCCGGGGCGGGGCCTGAAGCCTCATAAGGACTGCTGTGCTCTGCTGCCCAGGAGGACTCTCCTGTGAGTGTCTGAGGGCCCTGCTCCTTCCTGCCACTTACCAACTGGCCCAGGGAGGGGCCTGAAGCCTCACAGGGACTGCTGTGCTCTGCTGCCCAGGAGGACTCTCCTGTGTGAGTGTCTGGGGGCCCTGCTCCTTCCTGCCACTTACCACCTGGCCCAGGGCAGGGCCTGACGGGCCTCACTAGGACAGTTGCTGTTACTGCTGGAGGGGTGCAGAGTGCTTTTAAAATGTTTTAAAAATTTTCTTTTGAATTTTTTGTATGTGGGGGGTGGGTGGGATGGATGTTTATTGGGCCTGGGAATTTGTTTGATTTTATGTTTTTGTAATTTTTATTGTTTTTTTGTTTGTATTTTTTTGTTTTTTGTTTTTTTAAGGTGTTATTTTGTTCTTAAGGGGAGGGGTCAGGGCTGCTGGGAAGTAGGTCCCAGCCAACAAAATGGCTGGGGCATGTTCCACATGGGGGGATGCACTGGGACAACCGATCTCAGGGATCACGGGTAGGAGGAGGAGTTACGCTAAGAACAGACCATGTCATTACAGAGGAGGCAGGTTTAGTCGTTGTCTGAGGACTATCCCTGCCTCCGGGTCTGGTCCTGACCGGATGGATACTAGAATCAGCAAGGGATACCCACATGACCTGAAAGTGTTGCTGTACAATGCCAGGTCAATGATTCCTAAGACCACTGCCATCCATGACTTGATCATGGATGGAGGACTTGACCTGGCATGTGTAACAGAGACTTGGTTGGATGAAGCAGATGGGCCTGTCCTTGCCGCTGCTTGTCCACCAGGTTTCTCTTACGCACAGCAACCCAGGCCTTGTGGGCGGGGAGGGGGGGTTGCAGTGATTTTTAGGAAGTCATTAGTTTGCACCAGGCGTCCTATTGGGAAGACCCAGTTTTCCGAGTGCATGTTCTGGAAGTTGGGCAATAGGGGCAGTACAGGATTCCTTTTGGTGTACCGACCTCCCCGCTGCACCAAGGATTCCCTGCCCGAGCTGCTTCAGGTTGTGGCGGATGTTCTCTTGGAGACACCTAGCTTGGTTGTCCTAGGAGATTTTAACATCCATGCCGACACGACCTTACAAGGGGCCGCTCGGGGCTTCGTGGAAAGCATGGCCTCCATGGGGCTGTCCCTGAATAAGTCTGGCCCAACCCATAGCCATGGACATGCCTTGGACCTGGTGTTTACCTCTATGGATGTTGGTGATCTGACACTAAGTAAAAGCGAAACGAAAGAAGTGCCATGGTCAGATCACTTCCTGGTGCAACTGGACTTCTCTGCAACCCATCCCCTCTGCAGGGAGGTGGGACCGATTCGGATGGTCCGCCCCCGCCACTTAATGGATCCAAATGGTTTCCAGAGAGTGGTAGGGGATGCTTTATCCCATGTTGATGGCCTTTCAGCCGATTCCCTGGTGGCCCGCTGGAATGTGGAGTTAACCAGGGCTATTGACTGTTTGACTCCGAAGCGCCCTCTCCGATTGCATGGAGCCCGGACAGCCCCGTGGTTTTCCACGGATCTGAGGGCAATGAAACAATCGTTGAGACGGCTAGAGCGCCGGTGGCAGATAACTCATTCCGAATCTGACCGGACACAGGTTAGAGCTCAACGTCGAGCCTACCAAGTGGCGATAGCGACGGCGAAGAAGACATTCTTCGCCGCCTCTATTGCATCTGCAGAAAACAGCAGCAGGAGACTTTTTCAGGTGGTTCACAATTTAGCGGAACCACCTGCGACATCGGGGCCCAGTACGGGCCACATGATCTCCTGCAATGATTTTGCAAAGTTTTTTTGCAGATAAAATCGCTCTGATTCGGGAAGAAGTAGACTCCACCGTGGGAGCAGGGCCAGGGCGGAAGAGTGCTAGAGTCCTGTCTAGTCAAGTTGTGTGGGATCAATTCCAATCTGTTACCTCCGAGGATGTGGACAGGCTGCTTGGACGAGTGAAGCCAACCACCTGTCTCCTGGATCCTTGCCCATCCTGGCTTATAAAAGCTAGCCGGAAAGGACTGGGCGATGGGCTTCGTGGGGTGGTGAATGCTTCCCTCCGTGAGGGAGCCTTCCCAGACCCGCTGAAAGAGGCGGTTATTAAACCGCTTCTTAAAAAACCATCTTTAGATGCGGCCACGATGGCCAATTATCGCCCAGTCTCAAATCTTCCATTCTTGGGCAAGGTGATTGAGCGAGTGGTTGCTGAACAACTCCAGGCAAGCCTGGAAGAAGCGGACCATTTGGATCCCTTCCAGTCGGGATTCAGGCCTCATCATGGGACTGAAACTGCCTTGGTCGTACTGGTTGATGATCTCCGGCGGGCTAGGGACAAAGGTGAGAGCTGTTTCCTAGTTCTGCTGGATCTCTCAGCGGCGTTTGATACCATCGACCATAACATCCTTCTGGACCGTCTTCAGGGGCTGGGAGCTGGAGGCACTGTCATACAGTGGTTCCGCTTCTTCCTCCTGGGCCGTGTTCAGAAAGTGGTGGGGGGGGTGAGTGTTCAGACCCCTGGGCCCTCACTTGTGGGGTGCCTCAGGGTTCCGTCCTCTCCACCATGCTTTTTAACATCTATATGAAGCCGCTGGGAGAGATCATCAGGGGGTTTGGACTGGGTGTCCATCAATATGCAGATGATACCCAGCTCTACCTCTCTTTCAAATCAGAACCAGTGAAGGCGGTGAAGGTCCTGTGTGAGTGCCTGGAGGCGGTTGGAGGATGGATGGTGGCTAATGGATTGAAGTTGAATCCTGACAAGACAGAAGTACTGTTTTGGGGGGACAGGGGGCGGGCTGGTGTGGAGGACTCCCTGGTCCTGAATAGGGTAACTGTGCCCCTGAAGGATCAGGTGTGCAGCCTGGGAGTCATTTTAGACTCACAGCTGTCCATGGAGGTGCAGGTCAATTCTGTGTCCAGGGCAGCTGTCTACCAACTCCACCTGGTACGCTGGCTGAGACCCTACCTGCCCGTGGACTGTCTCGCCAGAGTGGTGCATGCTCTGGTTATCTCCCACTTGGACTACTGCAATGCGCTGTACGTGGGGCTACCTTTGAAGGTGACCCGGAAACTACAACTAATCCAGAATGCGGCAGCTAGACTGGTGACTGGGAGCAGCCGCTGAGACCATATAACACCGATCTTGAAAGACCTACATTGGCTCCCAGTACGTTTCCGAGCACAATTCAAAGTGTTGGTGCTGACCTTTAAAGCCCTCAACGGCCTCGGTCCAGTATATCTGAAGGAGCGTCTACTCCCCCATCGTTCTGCCCGGACACTGAGGTCCAGTTCCGAGGGCCTTCTGGCGGTTCCCTCACTGCGAGAGGCCAAGTTACAGGGAACCAGGCAGAGGGCCTTCTCGGTAGTGGCGCCCGCCCTGTGGAATGCCCTCCCATCAGATGTCAAAGCGATAAACAACTACCTGACATTCAGAAGACATCTGAAGGCAGCCCTGTTCAGGGAAGTTTTTAATATGTGACATTTTAGTGTATTTTTCATCTTTGTTGGAAGCCGCCCAGAGTGGCTGGGGAAACCCAGCCAGATGGGCGGGGTACAAATAATAAATTATTATTATTATTATTATTATTATTATTATTATTATTATTATTATTATCATCATCATCATCATCATCATCATCATCATCATCATCAATTACCGGAAAGTGTAGAGTCATGGAGGAGGAAGAGAAGAACAAGGGGAGAAGAATTTATGTGGTAAAACAGTCTGAAAAGCATTGCAGATCCCCTCCCCTCCCCCCTAGATTTTACTACCTTTGCTTTTAAAAAGGAAATTACTGGCATGGCTAGTGAAGATTCATTATCAGCTGCCTCTTAACACTGAAAAACCTGCAGCTGACCTTGTTTCTCCCTGAGTTTCGGTTCTTTAGTTTCTCCCTGGCCTGTATAATTCAGCGCATTGTTCAAGGGCAGGGGCTAATCTTTTAATACACAGTGGCTGTTACCTGTTACAATCCCATTAGGTTTAGGTGAACTGTAAATCATGAGTAAATGCTTACATTATAAAAGCTGCATTGAATCTTAAATAATTCTTCTCTACACCTAGTGCTATACCAGTCTTAAAACATGGTAGCTGCCCTATTCTTGAGGAGGAGTTCAGTAATGATCTATGGGGTAAGTTTCTTTCATAGGTTTTGGGTTGCATTTGAATCACTCTTCCTCCAAAAATTAGATAGTGTGTTGCAGCAAGTAGGGCTGGGCGATAATTTGGTTTTCAACATCATGACAGCTAAACATTGCGATATAGCAAGATATCACAGTGTCTGAAACATGGAACTATGTAGGGTTTGCGTGAAGATTGGGCGATGGAGCAGCCGTGGAGATCTGTGGGTGGGGGAGATGGGGTGAGTGGGTGAAGGAGCAGGGGCAGCCAGTGTGAAAATGGGAGCAGCCTGTCAAGCAAGGAAAGTGGGGCAGGCAGAGGAAAAGGAGGTGCTGGGCAGTTCTGTGCCTGACAACTGGCTGAACTGCGACGAAGCAGCCAGAGTGGGGAGAGGAAACACAGCAGTTATGGCAAAGCGCTGAGCCTGGAACTGTTCTGCCATCGGCTGACACGAACCACAAGGAAGGCACAGCAGGGATTGGGACACTAGACTGCCATCAACGGGAGAAGGGAGGGGAAAGGGAGCCGAGAGGGAAGCCATCCAGAGGGAACCAGCTCCAATGGTTTGGCTCCTCCTCCTCTCCTCCCCTTCCTGCCCCTTGGAAGGCAGCAGCCAGCAATCACCATATACAGGGTGGCCCACAATTATACTGCCCCCTGGAATTTTGAACACGGTTTGCAATATGTTGCCAGGGCAAATTAAATGAAATGCTTACCACAATGCAGACTTCATACTTGTACTGAACGATGTAGCAATACATCACACAGGCCCAGAAGCAAACCTATTTCATGTAGGTGAAGCTGAGATAGAGCAACTTGCCCAAGGCCCCATCCAATGCGCTTCCTAGCCAAAGAGTTTTAAACTGGAGTCTTCCATGTTTCTGTTAAAGCCTAATATTATCACAGGCGCTGCACCATGCTAGAAAATTAAAAACTTAGGGGCAGGTTTCGTGTAGGGTTGTGTAAAACAGTAGCATATTCAGATGATATTTTCAGGGAGCTAAGGCACCAATTGGTGAGAACTATTATCTCATGCAAACATCTTAATTTGCCTTCATCTGTAGTTCTCAACTTAGTCACTAATGTTTCTCAGCTCCAGCTTTCCCGAAGGACACCCAGTCACAGCAAAGACGTAACAACATTTCTAGATATCCTGACAGAGTGGAGTTGTGCCTCTGCCCCCAGCTGAGCCAGCCTTCAACTGGTGCCCATTGACATTTGCTGGGTGAAATGGGGACTGCAACTCTGAGTGACGCATCACACAGTCTGGCACACCCCTCCCACCCAGCAAATGTGGTGGTTGTCAAGCCTCTGCTTAAAGACCTTCAAAGAAGGAGACTCCACCACACTCCTTGGCAGCAAATTCCACTGTCGAACAGCTCTTACTGTCAGGAAGTTCTTCCTAATGGAAGGTGGAATCTTCTTTCTTGTAGTTCGTGTCCGCTTCTCTGGAGCAGCAGAAAACAACCTTTCTCCCTCCTCTATATGACATCCTTTTATATATTTGAACATGGCTATCATATCACCCCTTAACCTCCTCTTCTCCAGGCTAAACATGCCCAGCTCCCTTAGCCGTTCCTCATAAGGCATCGTTTCCAGGCCTTTGACCATTTTGGTTGCCCTCCTCTGGACACGTTCCAGTTTGTCAGTGTCCTTCTTGAACTGTGGTGCCCAGAACTGGACACAGTACTCCAGGTGAGGTCTGACCACAGCAGAATACAGTGGCACTATTACTTCCCTTGATCTAGATGCTATACTCCTATTGATGCAGCCCAGAATTGCATTGGCTTTTTTAGCTGCCGCGTCACACTGTTGGCTCATGTCAAGTTTGTGGTCAACCAAGACTCCTAGATCCTTTTCACATGTACTGCTCTCAAGCCAGGTGTCGCCCATCTTGTATTTGTGCCTCTCATTTTTTTTGCCCAAGTGCAATACTTTACATTTCTCCCTGTTAAAATTAATCTTGTTTGTTTTGGCCCAGTTCTCTAATCTGTCAAGGTCGTTTTGAAGTGTGATCCTGTCCTCTGGGGTGTTAGCCACCCCCCCCCCCCCAGTTTGGTGTCATCTGCAAATTTGATCAGGATGCCCTTGAGTCCATCATCCAAGTCGTTGATAAAGATGTTGAATAAGACCGGGCCCAAGTCAGAACCCTGTGTCACCCCACTAGTCACTCTTCTCCAGGATGAAGAGGAACTATTGATGAGCACCCTTTGGGTTCGGTCAGTCAGCCAGTTACAAATCCACTGAGTGGTAGCATAGTCAAGACCGCATTTTACCAGCTTCTTTACAAGAATATCATGGGGCACCTTGTTGAATGCCTTGCTGAAATCAAGGTAGGCTACATCCACTGCATTCCCTTCATCTACCAGGCTTGTAATTTTGTCAAAAAACGAGATCAGGCTAGTCTGACATGACTTATTTTTCAGAAATCCATGCTGACTATTGGTGATCACAGCATTCCTTTCTAGGTGCTCACAGACTGTTTGCTTAATGATCTGCTCCAGAATCTTCCCTGGTATTGATGTCAGACTGACTGGGCGATAATTATTTGGGTCCTCTCTTTTCCCCTTTTTGAAAATAGGGACAACATTTGCCCTCCTCCAGTCTGCCGGGACTTCGCCTATTCTCCAGGAATTCTCAAAGATGACTGCCAGTGGTTCTGAGATCACATCTGCCAGTTCTTTTAATACTCTTGGATGCAGTTCCTCTGGCCCTGGAGACTTGAATACATTTAAACTAGCCAAGTATTCTTGTACTATCTCCTTAGTTATTCTGGGCTGTGTTTCCTCTGCTGAATCATTTGCTCCAAATTCTTCAGGTCGGGCATTGTTTTCTTTATCGGAGAAGACTGAGGCAAAGAAGGCATTGAGGAGTTCAGCCCTTTCTGTGTCCCCTGTTTGCATTTCACCATCTTCTCCTCTGAGTGACCCCACTGTTTTTTTGTTCTTCCTTTTGCTATGGACATACCCATAAAACTGCTTCTTTTCACTTTGGTGCAAACTCTGGTTTCTCTTCATATCGTATATAGTCGTAGTTTGGTTCTCAAACAGAATCTGTTCCAGAAGTCCGTTTGACTTCTGAAAACGTTTGAAAACCAAGGTGTGGCTTTTGATTGTCTGCAGGAGCTTCCTGCACTCAATCAGAAGCCGCGTTGGACGTTTGCCTTCCAAAAGGAAGTTTGCAAACCGGAACATTTACTTCTGGGTTTGTTAGACAATGGTATAAAATATGAAGTCTTAAAATGTCAGATATAATGGTTTAAGCAAGTACCTAAAAGAAGTAGATAAATAGGGACCGCTTACTAGCGGGAAGGTAAACGGCGTTTCCGTGTGCTGCGCCGGCTCGCCAGATGCAGCTTGTCACGCTGGCCACGTGACCCGGAAGTGTCTTCGGACTGCGCTGGCCCCCGGCCTCTTAAGCGAGATGGGCGCACAACCCTAGAGTCAGACACGACTGGCCCGTACGGGCAGGGGTACCTTTACCTTTACATTAAAAGATAATATAGCAGGGAGGGTGCTCCACAGTGAGGCCAGTTCAGGATATTGGGTGTCCAGAATTCTGTCAAAAAAAATGAGGACTGAGCTAGAAGATGGCTTGGTGAAACGGCATTCCCTGATAGTCTGTAAAAAGAGTGTTGGCATAGTAATGCTGAATTGCCAACTTCTTCAATGTGCTAAAAAATGGGAAAACCCAGTACCTTTAAAAAAAAAAAAAATACAGTTAGCCCCAAGGGTACTCTGGGTTAAATAATGTAGCTTGGGGACTTTTGATAGGCTTTGCTGACTCTACTTGGTTCTGCTATATAATTGCAGTTTTACCCAATGATTGTTGTTTTGTGGTGGTTTTAAGGTTCAGGGCTCTCTTTGGATGCTAAGCTTAAAGCAATTGTGTTGATTGAAAAATAACACAAAGGATTTTTGAGTGATTATGCTAGCACTCTTGAATCTTACTTTGCTACTTTAGATTCCCCATTTATGTTAGGAGTAGGAGAATGCTTGTTTATTGTCGCTGGAGGAATCTAGAGATGTTTTGTTCAATTCCTTTTGGACATGTTCCTGAGTTTCAGGAAACAACACTAATTATATCCACTTAACTTCTCAGAAAATCAGGACAGTAGAATATCCTGGAAACTAGCCCACAATCATTACTGAATTTGTAAATGGACATACTGTTTCTTGGACCCTTTCTCTATGGGATCATTTTGGGTATACAGTGGTGCCTCGCAAGACGAAATTAATCCGTTCCGCGAGTCTCTTCGTCTTGCGGTTTTTTCGTCTTGCGAAGCACGGCTATTAGCGGCTTAGCAGCTATTAACGGCTTAGCGGCTTTAAGAAAAAGGAAACAAACTCGCAAGAACTCGCAAGACGTTTCGTCTTGCGAAGCAAGCCCATAGGGAAATTCGTCTTGCGGAACGACTCAAAAAACGGAAAACCCTTTCGTCTAGCGAGTTTTTCGTCTTGCGAGGCATTCGTCTTGCGGGGCACCACTGTACATTGCCCTTCAACTTACAATTTATCTATTCCAATGTGTATATATGATTTTTCTTCAGTGGAAGTGAAAGAAAATGGCCTTGTAGCCAAAATACCGCTCAATGATACTACGTTCACACATAATTTTCACTTTTATGTGTTTAGCTAGCCCATCACCACTGTTATCAAAAGCTTGACACTTAGGCTGCAGAGTCTTCGCATTTTGTGAGTGAAAGAAGCCCTGTATGTGCATAGATGCTGCATGCTTTTGATATTTAATGTGCTGCAATTCCACTTTCCACTAATCTGTTTCTTAGGTCTCTATAGGCCAACTTCTGGGGACTTGCCTCTATGACTCAATTGACTGATATTTAAATTTTTAGTATGTGTGATCCAGTTAAGGAGCACTAAAACACTTGCATTGCCATAGACTCCATATACCTCAACAAATCATCAGCATAGCTGGATCACCTTTCTGGGGGAAACCTGGATGAAATATTATTGTTAGTCCATACTATGTCTGTTTTATCAGTGCCAGTGGCTTGCAATTTTGGGGGGCCCAATTTAAAGTGCTGGCTTAAACCTTTTAAAAGCTTGTGACCAGACTATCAAAAGACAATCCTGTCTCACAAGTAGCTACTCAAGCCTTAAAAGCCTCTTTGAAGGCCCTGCTCTGGGTGCCCTTGCCAGATGGTCACTCTCAAGTACCAGGAGAAGGATTTTTCAGTAGTGGCATTCAAGAAGGCGCACTTGCTGCTGTCTTTGTGGACCTTCCAGCTCCAGGTAAAGAACTTTCTGTTCACCCAGGCCTTTTAAGTAACTTGAGTAAATGTGGGCCTATGTGTCTTTTAAAAATCTTTTTTAGATTTCTTGGGTGGGTGTTTGTGTTTATCTAGTCCCCCCCTTTAATTGTTGTTTATGTTACTTCGTGTGTTTCTATTATTTTCAGTCAGTCAGAGATGGTTGACGTTTATGAGGCAGTGTGCATAGAAAAAAGGTAAAGGAGTGGGTGGTGCTGTGGGTTAAACCACAGAGCCCTAGAGCTTGCCGATCAGAAGGTGCACTCTGTGGTAGAGAGAAGCATCGTGTTTGGAACTGTCTCAGCATTATGGCAGCCTCTGTTGAGTCACCAATACTTCATGCAGTTGCTGCATTTGGATGGGAGAACACCTATTAACCAGGTCCTGTCCTATTTAAGTTGTTGGAAAGCTGACAAGACCACAGTCCAGGAAATTGGATATTAAGTTACCTCAGGGGCTAAAGAAAGAATGGGGAATTAGGTTTATGGGATTAATGACACATTTTTTGCACTCAGTTTTGGCACCAGCAGTTGGTTTTTACCCTTCACTGTCAGTAAGCAGAGAGAATGTAGTGGTAAGGTGGTGTAACAATTTTCATGTGTGATCTTTCTTACTATCAAAAGTTTGCTTGTCTGTGTTAAAACAATACTTTGAAAGCTCTTTGTGCAGTTTTCAGCCATCAGATCAGTTATTCTTTGTATTTCTTTTTGGACCTGTTACTATCTGTCCCGCTTGACTTGGAGCTGAGCTGCAAACTAAGTACAATCAGGTAGTAGAGTGATTCTCGGTCTGTACTACTTTAGAAAATGTTAGTGTTTTTGTATTTGAAGGTTCCTTAATGTAAAAAAAACCCATGAACTTCAAGTCTGCCTGGCATATTTAAAAAAGTCAGCTCAAGTGCTTGTATAAAAACCATAAGGACGTGGGTAGCACTGTAGTCTAAGCCACTGAGCCTCTAGGGCTTGCCAATTAGAAGGTCAGCGGTTCGAATCCCCGCGACGGGGTGAGCTCCCATTGCTCTCTTCCAGCTCCTGACAGCCTAGCAGTTTGAAAGCATACCAGTGCAAGTAAATAAATAGGTACCACTGCGGTGGGAAGGTAAACGGCGTTTCCATGCGCTCTGGCTTCTGTCATGGTGTTCTCTTGCGCAGTTTAGTCCTGCTGGCCACATGACCTGGAAAGCTGTCTGTGGACAAACGCCGGCTCCCTCGGCCTGAAAAGTGAGATGAGCATCTCATCTCATAGTTGAATTTGACCAGACTTAACCGCCTTTACCTTTACCTTTTTTACCTATCAAAACCATTCAAATTTCACATGTACATTGTTTTCCTTTTAAATCTCCTAATATAGAAGAAAAATGGATGATGTTATCTTGGGAAGTGAACTCTTGCTATGTTATTCAGGAATGTGAGTTTGTGATCTCTCTTTACTCTCTTCCTGATTTCAAAAAGTTTATTGTGAAACAATGTGGTGCTTGCTCCTGCGCAATCTGTGCTGTAGCTTTTATAATGACCTTGCATTTGTTCAGTCCAGTGAGACAATGCATAGTTTATAGATTTAAAGTGATTATGTTTAAAGCTTCTGTTTCAAACTGTGTTTTCCAGACTAATAGCCTTGTTAACACCTACATTTATGGTTGATTATTGCATTCTTTTGCAATACTCTTTTTCCACTTTTTTATAGAATAGTAGAACTTTGGGATTGTGACTGCTCAAATGCAGCTGAGGGTTTGGACTGGTGTGAAAAATGGAATCAATGAGGATTCTCCCATAATAGGGTAGGAATATGAAATAGTCTGCAGGAATCTAGAAACCCATACAGAATCATTCAGATGCTTCTCCCATGGCTTCAGGGAACATTCTGTACAGTGAGAATAACTTTCCTCACCAGTACTAAGTTTTGCAAACTTTTTTGTCTTCCCCTCACAATAAGTATCATCTGTGAGAGCTGCATAATGAAGTCTACACAACATAGAAAAGAAATCTCTAAATGGTACTTTTATTATCCACTTCAACAAATGGTCTTTTTCAAATTCGTACAAATGAATAGTTTCTACATCGGGGGGGGGGGGAGTTTCTTATCAAATTGCCGCTTGAATGAAGTGCACTTGTTTTTCTAGGACATTGTGTTACATTAAGATGGATAAAATAGGAAGTGTCTATGGGATTCTTCAATTCCAAGAATATCTTTATTGAAAATGCAAGTACAAATTAAAGGAGGACGATGATTTGATATTCCAAATTTGGAACTATATTACCAAGCTTATTTAATATCAAATGCTAAATACAGTGGTACCTCGGTTTACGAACTTAATCCATTACGGAAGTCTGTTCTTAAACTGAGGCGCGCTTTCCCTAAAGAGGTCTCCCGCCACCGGTGCCCTTCCACCTTTCGGCTTCCATCCTTACACCAACGTAAAGTTCACAAACCAGGACACTGCTTCTGGTTTTGTGGAGTTCGTAAACCGAATCGTTCGTAAACAGGGCTGTTCTGAAACCGAGGTACCACTGTATTGGAAATCTAAAACCAGTGTAAATTTTCTGACCTGGGCAATTTTACACTATGCATATGCAGCTCCTTCGGTTGGGTGGACAGCAATAGTATCAAAATATGTTAGAACTTGAAACAATTATATCAGTTAGAAAGATATGGAATATAATGTCTCGTAAAAAAAAAATGGATCAAGTTTCCCATGCTAGACTGACTCTGTGGGTTGATGCAACCAGATCCTATTACATTATCATGTTAAAAGGGATATTGTAGAGTTGGAAATAGTTCTGAAAGGGAATGGAGCAACTCCCCTAGGAAGGAGGACTTCAGTGTTTGGGACTTGTTAGTTTAGAGAAAAGGCAAGTAAGAGGTGGCATGGTACAAGTTTATAAAACGAAGCCCGTCCGTCCCCCTTCACTCATAACACTCATGGACATCCAGTGAAGCTGAATGGATTCAGGACAGATAAAGTTATTTCTTCACACAGCACATCCTTAAACGATGGCATTGGCTCCCACCAGAGGCTGTGATGCCCACCAACCAAGATGGCTTTAAAAGAGGATAGGACAAATTCATGGAGGAGGAGAAGGCTATCAATGGCAACTAAACCTGATGACTTTGTTCTGCCTCCACAGTTGGAGGCAGTGATGCCTCTGAATACCAGTTGCTGGAAACCGCAGGAGGGGAGAGGGCTCTTGTTTTTCTGCAGGCAACCCATTGGCCACTGTGGGAACTAGATGCTGGTCTAGATGGGGCATTAAATAACATGTGCTAGAAATAAAGTTTTAATATGGAAAATATAGTTTTTATTTTAAAAAGCCTGTCCCCGCCCTTTCCCCCACTGTTGGGAAGAGGCGGAAGCATTTCATTTAGCCCTTTGTTTCCACAGTGTTTTATGTCTTTATTACAAGTGATCTATGGGGAGCCTTCCAAGTAGGGAGTAGAAGCCATCCCAGAAGAAAGTATTTTAAACTGGTTTGTAACTGACAATCAAATTCAGATAAGGAGGAATGAATTCAGCACCTATATGCTTGGAGAAGCTGTTTCTAACTACCAGGAGAATTTAAGTATTTGTGATGTTTACTTTTTTCAGTCTTTGTTTGGTTTTCATTATGTTGGTTTCGTCATTCCATTAAAGGATTTGTACAGATTGTAAGAACTGCGTCCCCCACTTGGCCTTATCTGCTTACATATCATTAAGCCTAGTTTGATTAATTTTCTCTCATTAGGTAAGAGGAAGGTTATGCTTACTTGACAGATTTCGGAGAATGGGAAAATAGTATGCTGACAGTAAATTATTCAAAACTGGCAGGCTTTGTTTAGGTTTCCACACAATGATTTCACCATCAGGTCTTGGAAGTTTTCACGTCTGGTGACTGGCTAGTTTGTGTCAAAAGAGCAATTTGTGCTTTTGGAATCTTTACCTTTTAACACCATGATACTTTTATGGTTAATTACAGGCTTTGTGGGAACTATGGTAAGGGTGAAAGTAATTTCCTTTTGCATTTTAAGGCATTGTTCTCAGACTCTTTCACTTGGGCTCCCCTTCTAAACTTGTTGCCTTTTCCAGGACTCTCGCATGCCCAATCCTAGTGCCCAGTGACAACACCGGTCCTGAAAGACCTACATTGGCTCCCAGTACATTTCCGAGCACAATTCAAAGTGTTGGTGCTGACCCTGAAAGTCCTCAACGGCCTTGGCCCAGTATCCCTGAAGGAGCATCTCCACCCCCATTGTTCCGCCCGGACACTGAGGTCCAGTGCTGAGGGCCTTCTCGGTGGTGGCGTCCGCCCTGTCGAACGCCCTCCCATCAGATGACAAGGAATAAACAACTACCTGACTTTTAGAAGACACCTGAAGGCAACCCTGTTTAGGGAAGTTTTTAATGTTTGATGTTTTATCTTGTTTTTAATATTCTACTGGGAGCTGCCCAGAGTGGCTGGGGAAACCCAGCCAGAGGGGTGGGGTATAAATATTATTGTTGTTGTTGTTTTGTTGTTGTTGTTGTTGTTGTTGTTGTTGTCCTTTGCATACAGTCTGCTGCTGTTGAAAAATATATGTGGATTGGGTGCAAGGATATTTTGGCTAGGATTCAACTACCCTTCAGTAGAACCTCTGCACAATGACTTTTGGTTGTGCAGCAGGGCTTGCCCTCTTCTCCTTCCCTATGCCCTCCCCCAAACGCCTCTTCGAGGGTCAGGACTAACCCACCCACCCCATAGAACAACTGCCTTAGTGTGAATTCAGTTCCTCTAATTAAGATTATTTTAACAGAACTACACCTGTTTTTTCTCCTCTCCCTCTATGATGCAACAGCTTGCACTGTTTCCTTCCACAGAGGAGAGGAAACTACTGCTAGTTCTCTTATCAGCAGTAGATCACTGCCAGAGTTTATTCCACTCTTTGAGAAGTTGGACTTAAGCTAAAGAGAGGGAAGCAAAGCTTAGAAGACCAAGCTATTAAAAAGTGGAAATTGACAGAAGGCTGGAACCCTGGCAAATTGAATAAAGGTAGTTGGCAAAATGAAGTTAGCATGCAAAATTAGCTATTGAAAGGCAATTTGAGCTTCAGCATATTTTTGTGGAGAAAATGCAGAACTTAAGTACACAGACTGGACTGACTGGATTTCTCTACCAAGATGGGCATATATCTGGATTGACATCATTAGGAGTGTGGCAAATACATATTGGTATTGTCTGTAATCTGATAATAGCAAAAAAATGGAAGTTTTATATAGTCTATACTTACAAATGGGCGCACAATTCAAATTGCTGTTGATGTGCAAAAGGAAAGTGTAAGTTGCTTTCCAGTTATGGTGCATAGATGACTGAGGGGGGAGGATGAAAGCTGCCACACAGGCCTTTCTTCCTCTCCTCCCTCCCAACAAAGCCAGAACCAGCACCCTAAACCAGCCCTGGGCAGGGGAGGGAGGGAGGGAGGGGAGAGGCAGCCAGGAGCAGGAAGGGCACAGCAGTGGGAAGGGGCTCTTGGCAGGAAGGTGCCGGTGCTGGTGGAAGGCCTGCCTTGCTGGCAAAAGCACTTCACACCCTTGTTCGCTTCAAGGGTGGGGAGCTTTCTTTCTTATGTTAGTGGTAAAGCTCAATTCCATTAATAAAAAATAAAATTTAGAACAGAGGTAGACGGGTTGCTGCCATTAATTAGGGGGAAGGTTTTTCTCTTGAATGCAGTTTGTTGCCTTGGACAAGTCAGCCTTGCAGGATTGTTGGAGGATAAGACGATGTGCGACTGCCCCTCTTGGAGGCATTGTGTCTCCTAATGTCAGTTTCTAGGAATTGCAGGTCTGGAGAGTGTTGTTGTGCTCAGGTACTCCTGTGAGCATCTGGTTGGGCACCTTGACACTAGGGCTGCATCTACACAGCTATAAAAAAAAGACTCTGAAGAAAAACATTTTAAAGCTCACAATGGAAAATTTCATATGTTCTGGTTTCAGCTCTACAGTGCCATCTGGTGTCACAGTGCTATAACACATTTAGAACAGTGTTTTGTTTTGTTTTGATTTGATTTGATTTGATTTGATTTGATTAATGTAGCTAAGTCCTTGGATGTTAGACCAGATAGGGCTTTGGCCTGATCCACAAAATGCAGGCAGCAGTGTTAGAAACTCAGATATATAATCTAATCGCCAAATGGCACCTTAAATCTAGGCTGCGGTCACCACAATGGAATGTCTAGGCACCATCCCCCGATGGCATCATCATCATCATCATCATTATTCATTCTGTTTCTATATCACTTTATATTTTAAAGAACAAATCTCAAAGTGTTTTACACTAAAACATCAGTCAAACAATTCAGAATAAAACTGATTCAAGATTCAAGGAAAATATTTCAGATTCTTCTCTAAGCGACATTTTGCTTTCTCCAGTCACCAGCTTGGCACCCAGAGATCTCCACTTGGTCACAATTGGACCTGCCCCAGTCACAAAACACACCTGGCTAATTTCGAACACTGGCAAGAAGGTATGTTTGTCTTAGCACCCCTGAATCCCAGTGGTTATAAGTACATGGGGAGAGGCATAAGATTGCAGTGGGGAATATAGTACTATAATTACTTTGTGGAACTACAATTTTAATTCAATTTCTAGTTAATTACATAATAGCAATGCCTTAGCAGCAATGAGGACAGCACAGCTATATTCCAAGAGTGGTTGCTGATTGGTTTTTGGCAAGCATGATTTCAGCTTTCTGTAGTTTTGCCAAAGGTCTGGCACTAGTACTTTGAAATCTGACAGTGGTGGAAATGGCAATTGTTGACTTTAAAAACAGCAACACCCCCCCCCAATTGGGTGGTGGACTGCAGTTTTGTGGGGGGGGGACTTTAACTAAAAACATGGCTGCTAGTACCTCTCATTCTGTGTCCCTGTTCCCTGTGTATGCTTCATCATTTTTTATTTTTTTTTAAATGAACCAGGGGTGCCAATTGTACCATTATGGGGAAAGGACTTGAAAGGGCATGGTTATTTGTATTGGGTCTGGGGAGGTGTTCCTGAAAGGTTATTATTCTTCTGTATGTTGATTGTAGTAGCTGTACTTTGCATATCTTTTTTTTTAAAAAAAGATATTTATTAAGGTTTTCACAATATTACAAAATGAGAAAAGAAAAAAAGAAAAAATGAAAATGAAAAAACACCAAATAAAAACAGTTAAAAAACAATTCAATCTTTCCATTACTTATTTTTCATTTGCTTGTTTTCCGGACCTCCTCACGCCCCCCTTTTTTGTATTCCAATTCAATTCATTGGTTCAGCAAATCCTTTCATATATTATGACATTAAATTTTTACCTATTAATTATCCATTTTTTCATATTCCTTTATAACATTACAGCATAAAACCACTTTAGTTCAATCAATTTTGCAACATTTAAAAAACCAAAACTTGAAACTTGCGTCTTATTTTTACCAACTTCTCCTAGCCATTATATTCTTACGTAATTCTTTACACATTTTTACTAGAGCCAATTCATCAATTTTATAAAACAATCCTAATAGTAGAAACAATCCCATCTTCATCCAGCGTCCCTTCCTCCTGGTCCCGGGTTTTGTCAGTCCTTATTGTCCCATCGATCTAGCGCATTAACCTGGTAGCCTTGTATCCGAGGCCCTTAAGTCTCTTCCATGTCCCTTCCGCAACTTCTCATCATATTTATAACCGTATTTTCCCTTGTCTCCTGCTTGTTTCATTCGTGGGAACTCCAACTTAACAATGTTTTTAACCCTTCTCGACTGATCGACCCCTTTTCTATAATCCACACTAAACTCCATGTGGTATTCAAGAGCATGTTTCAAAATCCCTCCAAAATTAGGAGCCCCCACAGCCCCAAACATCTCACGGCCCATTGCCAGACTTGAAAAGTCCAAACATCCCTGTATCAGGGGGTCTATCCAGCCCCCCATTTCCAAGCCAAACCAAACTTTTTCTTTCCAAATCTGGCTTTTTCCAAGTTCATTTGTCAAATCCGAAAGCTCATGTTCCTGTTGGGCCACAGCTCCCTCCATCTCTGGCGCCCAAGATTCAGCAACATCCTCTTCCCTCATCTGTTCTGTCAGGGCACACTCCTGATTTAATTCCTAGGTGGGCTCCATATATTTTCCCACTGCCTGTTCAAAATTTCCCACTACCTGTTTAAAATCTCTAATCGAATCAGTCATCAAATCCGTCTTTTCATGTAACTGTTCCAGTAGGGCATTTGTTTTATAGAAAGCACACAACAGAGCTTCTGAGTACATTGTCTTGCAAGGTCAGAAATCTATTCCCACGATTGTAATCTGTAACAGCTGCAGGCTCCCCGGAATTGGTTACAGTTTCACAGTCTCCCTCTAGGGCAGGGGTCTGCAACCTTTAAGACAAAAAGAGCCACTTGGACCCGTTTCTGAAGGAAAAAAACTGGGAGCCACAAAACTCGTCATTATAAAAATAACTTTTTTGTCACTTTTTTATTATTTCTCTGTTTGACCCCTCAGAATTACTCTTCCTCATAGAAATAAACGTTAAATTAACAAGTTACCTTTGTGTGTGTGTGTGTGTTCTTCACTCTCCTTCAAAACAGTGACCAGCGTACATGCCCCCTTTCAATGCAGTGACCAGCGTACATGCCCCTTACAATGTGGCGGGCGGGCGGGAAGTTGACATCGGGACGGTGCGTGACTAATGCATGCACCGCCCCCATGCGATGTCACAGCCAGTACAGTGCCCGCCACAGTGGGGAGTGTCAGGGCGCACAATGCGCCTCCTCCCCTCGCTAGTATCCGCCCTGGAGCCGCGGCAAAGGTGTAAAAGAGCCACATGCGGCTCTCGAGCCGCGGGTTGCAGACCCCTGCTCTAGGGGGAAAACGTCTATTTGTTCTTTCTTTTAAAGACAAGTCTAGCAACAAAGTTTCCTTTTTCAAATATTTTATCAGTATTTGTTCCTTTAAAAAGCGGAGGGGAACGATGGAATCAGTGTTTCTCTTCTTATAACTATCTGTCAAAAACATTGTCTCTGGTCAATGAGCTTCAAAAAAACATCAGTCCTGACACCCCGCTCCAGGATCAGGACAGTGGAAAGTTACTTTACTTTACCCTCACTTCTGCAGGTTTAAACAGTCCGAAAAAATCCCCCCTCTTCTCCTGCTTCCGAAGGGGGTTCAGCAATTTTAAATGATGAAAGTTAATCTTTTACAGGCGATTTTCTGAGCTCTAGTTTGCCATGTCTCTGCTTTAATCTATCTACAAAGAAACAGAAGGCTGACTTCCTGTTTAGACCTTCCCGTTTCAGTGCCAAATTAAGGTAAACTTTTAAGTCCAATTTTCCTTTCTGCTCACAAGTCCTTATTTAAGATCCAATTGTCCAAGTTTAGGTACTCACGGGTGAATATTTAGAAACCAAATTGTCCCAGGAAAAAGGCAGCGCTCTCCGGCAACGGCTGATATACTTTGCATATCAAACTTATTAAAATGGGAAAATTCAGCAGAACAATGAATCCTGCCCAAAGTGCACAGCATAACATTTCTCTGTTTTCAGTACAAACCTGAGTTCAAAATGAGTGGGGAACAGAGTGTTTATGTATGGTACTAGGAATGTAAAAGTTTGATAAAACAGTGTTGCTTTATCTGTATTCCAGGTCTGGGCCTGGTGTCAAAAACACCATGTGGTATATCCTGTCGTTTGCTGACAATTAGCAATCTAATACTAGATTTCTCAATCCCCGAACAAACAGTATCGTAATTTTCTGTCGGCTGCACAATACCAGCAGTACTCTGTCAAAACATACTTTCAAAGATTAACATTAGAAAGGGAACTTGCAGAACAAAGAGCAGGATTGTAGCCAAGCTAGAGGGCTAACTTTTTGCCTTTCTCTGGGTAAAGTAGCACATTGGTATACTTTAGTACAGTTAATAATGCTGATGTAAAAAGCTTTGCTTGGCGTCACTCATGCAAAAAAAAAAAAATTAAAAAAATGTACATAATATTCTATATTTTTCCTCATTTACACAACAAGATGTTTTAAGTCCTGTGGTGTCTTCTATTTCTGAGCCAAATAGTTCTCGACACCAAACAACAACGCTTCAGGCAAACTGCCAAGAATGAGAGTTTCAAAAGTGTTCTAAAGGAGAGGAGCGGTTGAGCACATACTTCACCCATAGGAAGCCGCAGGTTTCCCTCATTGGCATCTATACATGAAAAGGATGTTCTGGAGAGCCATAGCCGGTGCAAGCAGAAATGCTGAGTAAGATGAACCACTGACATGACTCTGCACAGACCTGGTTTTAAAATGGCAATATGCAAGAAGAACTTACCTGTGTGAACTGCCATGTCGCCGGTTTCAGCCAGCTGTGCATGCTTGACCTTCTGGTGTCAGCCTTGGCCATTGATTTCTAGCATGATCAAGCTGTATGTTCATGTTGTTACTTAATGGCAGCTGATGTAGAACACTACATAGCTAAATTTTTCTTGCATTGATAGCATTTAACTGAAAAATATGTACCAAGAGTGAACTGTAGGTTAGGATAATGTGGGCACCCTCCCTTTTCATGACATAGCTGTCAAGTGTCCCTTATTTGAAGGGACAGCCCCTTATTCCAGTGCCATGTCCCGCTGCTGTCCCTTATTGATGGATGTCCCTTAAATGTCCCTTAAATGATGTCCCTTAAATTTCAAAGGAAGCAGCTCCTCTCCCTCCCTCCCTGCCGGCCAGGGAGGAGGGAGGCTCCAACTGTGTTGCTTCACTGTGTTGCTCACCTAATAAGAAGTCTAAGAACGACTGGGGGGGTGGAGCTTGCATGCCTTGTGTGTGGCTAGTTAATGCAAGCTGAGGGGGTTTTTGAATGCTGGACGCCATTTTGTTGCATGTGCTGCTACAAACTGCAGTGCTAAGCCAGGCTGGGGAGCCATCTTAAGCTGAGACTGCATAGGCCTTGTGGTGCATGTGGTTCAGATTCTATTCAGTTGAACCTCTGGTTACAAAGTTGGTTGGACAGTGTTCTCAAAGCTACCCATTCTGAGTTTGACCAGACTGCAGGAGGACAGGAAGACTGGAGTGCCTGGAACAGGTGAGGCTGCAGGTCCCTTATTATGGCTGCTGGTCCCTTATCTTCAAATCTGTAAATTGACAGCTATGCGTACGGATTAGGGTAAACATAAACTTACGATGCTTGAGAAACAAAAAATTAGCCCCCCTTCCAGTTTAGTAGTTGAGGATTAATAGTGTTACTAAAGTTAGGATAAATCTATTTTTAAAAAATGATTATCTATGATACACATGCCTCTTATTTGAAAGAAGAGTATCACATGTATGCAATTTCCTCTTTATTGTGTAAAAATGATTGCAGCTCTTGAGATAAATTTCCTTCTGTATAAAAATAAGGTACCTATACTAAAGCTAATTTGTAGCATGTATGCATGATTGCCATTTTAAAACCTTATTACTGTGAGTACTTCATCAGGTGTAGTTTTAAAAGCTTGGCAATAAATCACAACAAAAGAGTATTTCCAAGGTATGTGCAGCAAATGTTATACCACATCTGAGCATAACTGTCAATCAGATTCTTGTATTCTACAACTCATAATAAAATGAAAATTATGTTTGTCTCTTCCCCTTCCCCTTCAGTGGAAGTGCATAGGCTTCATTGTTTGCCCTGCAGCATATATATTTTTAGACTGAGAATAATAACTAAATTTGGATGTGGGTTGTTTTTTTTAGAACTTCTTTAAATCCTTCAGCATTTCCATATGCCAGGCTTTAAAGTGGTTGAACTGGTTTTTAACACAAGAGTATCCTAGCTTTCAAGTTCCTCAGAGCTGTTTATCAGGCAGCATGTGTTCTGAGCTTTGCACTGTAAAGTTTGAAGGAAAATATTGGTGAAGGGGGCTGCTGTAGCCTAGACAAGATGAGGAAGCACTTTTTGAGGATCATCTTCCTGACTAAACACCTTCTTATGGCAGAATTTTGCTGCACCTTCTTTAAATAAAGTGAAATTCTGAGTTGAGGATTTCTGGTCTGTAAACCACACTTGTTTCATTGTTGCACACTGCATATTTTCTCACTAAGGCTACATGTGCAAAGCTTGTAAACCACTGTGTTAAATTGGCTTTACATTTTGAACTCACCTCCCTAATACTTTTAAAAATGTGCATTGATTTTATTACTTTTTTCCTGTATTGATTAACCTGAAATAACATGGCTTATGTTAGGGTCTACTTCTTTACTTCTTTATCCACTGCTCCCAAAGGTTTTGGATACATTTTGTGTAGAAATATATTTTGTTAAGGAGAATTGGGCTTAGGTGGGTTATCCTTTGTTTAAAATCTTTGGTTTCTGAAATGACTATACTGTCTTCTTTGTGCAAAACAAAACATTGTTTTTAAGCTTGCTGGCTTGTTTGGGGGTTAGTTAGTTTTGGCAGGCGGTAACTTTTTTCCAAAAAAAAAAGTTAGCATTTGAACTCAAAACTGTAATATAGCTAAGACTTTTGGCAGGTTTCCTGAATGAGAAAGCAAAGATAAATTTTGGCTTCAGAGAAAGAAGAGTTAAATTGCTTGTTGCTGAAGCAAAGCAGATCCATTCATTAGTGTTTCAGAGGAAAAACAGTCCAAAATGTCTTCAGTCAAGTTGCTGCCTAACATTGTAAGCATTTTTACATTGGGGGGGGGGGGTATTACACACTAAGAATAAAATAACATTGCCTGACATTTCTACATAATTTGTAAACCCAGCTAAGAAAACATCATTGTTTTCATAAAGTTCTTGGCTAGAAACTATTTTTATATCTAGATGCAGAGAATAGATGTTAGTTATAAGGTGAACAATTTTTGATGCAAGTAATCTTGTGTTTTGGAAAGCCTGGTTTTTGTGTGTGCCAACGTTCACTCTTCTGCAAAATATTACATATATTGGGGATGTACAAAAAGTATTTAGATCAGTTTGTGGCTTTTCTATAGAAGAAAAGCAGATTGTCCTCATGAGGCTGCCCCATGCCGTTTTGTAAAAAGGAAGGTATGATGTCAACAGTGTGAGGGCCAAGTGATGAGGAAAGAGATTAGTCAGCTGAACGTACCTCCACAGATGCTGTCTAAAGGGTACACTCTGTCCCTGGCCACATCCATCACAGATATGCTCTCACTCAGTGAACAGGCGATTTTCACCAGTACTATTCTATCTCGCTTTAAGGGCCTGGTCTGTCCAGCGGGGTGGGGGGGGGGGTGAGGGGAGGAGAGGATGTGTCAGGCACCATTGGGCAAGATGGGAGGAACAGCTGCCAATCCTTGAATGCTTTCTTGTATTCTTCTAGTGGCCGGTCCCTTAGTCATAAATTACTAATAACAGAGCTATCTCTCCTGAACCACAACAGACTGATGACTCTCCAGACTGCATTTCAAAACTTGGCTTGGTCTCTTGTTCCACTGACCCAGCCATGTTTGCTAACCAAATTCTTGACCTTTAATCTTCAAGTGAAGCAAGTCTACCAGTCTAGACGTCACAGCAAACTGTAGAGGGCTTGCAAACCATGGTTTGCAGACTGCTATCAAATCCATGATGTGTCAATTCAGATGTTACCCCCCAAGTCATTTAGTTAGTGAATACTTGGTTGCTATTCCCTTTAAAGCATTGCTGCACATTCTCCAAACTGCTTATGTTTTCATTTGATCTTCTCTTTTAGTATCACAAGATCAACCCTCTCTTAGAAGGGAATTTGCTTCCATTAGCTGCAACTGACACAGAATTCTGTAGCGCACGTTGCTCCAGTTCTGGCTCACCTGGATTGGTGTTTCCTTTCAGACCCAATTCAAGATTATGGCAGTTACCTTTAAAGGGTTGTCTTAGAGCTGTTCCAGTATGTTTTCTTGCCCATTCTTCCTTGTTCTGCACTCTTCTTTTGCAGTTTGGATGTGTCAGTGCTTCTGAATACCAGCTGCTGGAAAAGACAGGAGAGGAAGGGGCTCTTGTGCTTGAATCCTGTTTGAAGGTTTTCCACAAGCATCTGGTGGGCCCTTTGAGAACAGGATGCTGGATTCGATGGGCTATTGGCCTGATCCAGCAGGCTCTTCTTATGTTCTTGAGGCAGGGTGTTTGTTTGTTGGTTTGTTTTTGAGTATTCACCTTGTGGAATTTCCTCCCTAGACAATTCTACTAGGCCTCCTTCCTAACCCTGCTGCTAAGATAAAACCTCCCTCTCACCTCCTTTTTACTATTTTAATTGATCTTATTGTTGTTTAATGCTTAAAATAATCAAAATGTTTTCCCCTGAATTCTGACGACAAACCCCTTGCCTGAAGGGTTACAATCTTAAGGAAATACACAAAGGGGGGAAAAGGATGGGGGTGGCAGTAGTAGTTTATAATAACAGGCTTTAAAATTGAAGCTAGATATGTGAGGTGGTTGATATAGATGTCAATCCCTTTCTATTTGTCAGAAGAATGGTCTGTGTTACTCAGTAAACCAAGGTATGGCTTAGTGAGACTGCCTGTGCTTCTGGAGGGGACCTTTGCAGCCAGTTTGCTCCTCGGGTGTCCTTTGACTCATGAGGATAAAGGGTACACATGAGTTGTATTTTGGACAATACGCTAAGCCAAACCTCAGTGAGGTATGGCACTCAAAAGTACTATGGAGCAGCAAAGAGCTGTGAGCTCCTCTCTGGAATCCGACATGTTTGTGTAGTCTCACTAGGACAGTTGGGCTCACTGCATCATGCACAGCAGCTGGATTTTTTTACCTTGTTCTGAGTATATGAAATGCATCTAATGTTGCTTATAACTTTGCAGTGAGACTCATTGAAGATTCAAGGTTTTTTCCCTTTATGGTTTTTCCTATAAACCTTCTGGGGCCAATTTTCTAGGTATCGTCTCATCAGACTGAAAGTTGTATGCTGAACATATCAACTTTGGCCTTCTTCACTATGTCAAATGTTTGCAAACTTGATTTAGTAACCAAAAATTTTCTTGTTAAATTTGCATACTGCACTTCATCCATAGATCTCAGAGTAGTTTACAACATAATAATTAGAATATAAAAGCTTGAAATACATAATAAAAAATGAGCAAAACCAAACCAATAATCCCTCCCTCCCACAACATTGGATGTCAATTGGCCAAAGGCCTGTGTTCACCTGGCACCTAAAGGTGTATAGTGAAGGTGCCAGCTAAACCTCCTTAGGAGGAGCATTGCACAAACAGGGAGCCACTGCAGAAAAGACTCGTTCTTATGTTGCCACCCTCTGGACCTCTCATAGGGGAGGCACATGGAGAAGGGCAACAGAGGTTTTCAGGGAGGGAAGTGTGATGAACAGGGTGACATTTCAGCTCAAACATTGGGATAATAGAAATGATTTAACAATGCACACAGCATCCTATTGGCCAGTACCCCAGCCTATCAGGAGCCAAATTTAGCACTCACTATTTTCACTGCAAAGAGGCTATGGAAAACTCTGCGCACAGTATTTTTTTAATTGTGGCAGCCTTTCAAATGATAGCTTAACCTGCAAGGCCAGGAAGAAATCCAAAAAGGGCAGGGTAGGAAAACTGAAGCAAGCAAAGCAGAACAGCCAAAAAACCCCTCCAAAACAGCAAAAATCCAACAAGGTAAGAATTGCCAGAGCAAGGCAAGCACCTTGAAGAGTTGGACCAGATCAACAAGTGTTGGCGGCTGTGGCAAGCTGGACTGCGACATGTCTGATGATCCGTGTGATACAGAAAGCTTGGAAGAACCTGAGCCATCCTGCCATGCGAGGAAGCCGAAAACATCTCGTTCTTGCCGGGCTGGGCTGGTATTCCCTGTAAGCCGCATTGAAAGATTCCTCCGGAAGGGAGACTACGCAGAGCGCATTGGATCAGGATCGTCTGTGTACATGGCTGCAGTGCTTCAGTACCTGACCTATGACATTATGGATATAGCTGGGAACATTGCTAAAAATGACCACAAGCGCCGAATTGCCCCCCGGCACTTACAGAGAGCCATCAGTGATGATGCTGAGCTCCACTCTCTGCTTGGAGGGATCACCTTCCCCCAGGGGAACACCCTGCCCAAGACTAAGTCCACCGCATCAACCAGGAGGGGGAAGGGCAAGAAATCTGGCAAGGCCGTCAGAGCTCAAAATGTTGTTACTGCGTAAGCAAGGGTAATGCTGTTTTTCTGGACTTGAGATTGAGTCTTTAGTACTCAGCAACATGGTCTAATAAAAGCTGATCTGACCATTCCTTTTGCTGTGTGAATGTTTTTCTTTCCATGTGAGTTAGCCAGGCAATTATCATTGAGCTGGCTATTATTTTGATAGGACTTCAAGGACTTCATGTTTTGTACAGCAAAAGCGTGTTACTTAGACCTAAAATGTAGGGTACACCCTAGTGTGAAGCAAGAATCCAGCATCTGGTTGCTTTTCGATTCTGACATCTATGGCTTCATTGTGAGGTTGACACTTTTTCATTGCTTTTTATAGTTCCATTTCAGAACTGTAAATAAAAGAAGTATGAAAGCCTGTTCAGGCATCAGAGCCAAAATTCTTCCTAAATACAATTGGAACCTCCCCACAATCACACCACATAGGAAGAAAGTAGTATCTGATCAGTACCCTGTTTGTGTGAATCTGGTGGTTTCCTGAAACTACAATAAAAAGGTAAAGGTACCCCTGCCCGTACGGGCCAGTCTTGCCAGACTCTAGGGTTGTGCGCTCATCTCACTCTATAGGCCGGGAGCCAGCGCTGTCCACAGACACTTCCGGGTCATGTGGCCAGCGTGACGAAGCTGCTCTGGCGAGCCAGCACCAGCGCAGCACACGGAAATGCTGTTTACCTTTCCGCTTTTAAAGCGGTACCTATTTATCTACTTGCACTTAGGGGTGCTTTCGAACTGCTAGGTGGGCAGGCGCTGGGACCGAACGACGGGAGCGCACCCTGCCGCGGGGATTCGAACCGCCGACCATGCAATCGGCAAGTCCTAGGCGCTGAGGTTTAACCCACAGCGCCACCCGCGACCCGAAACTACAATAGAAAACATTAATTCTTCCCAATACTCTTGAAAAAATAGAGTTGGATCATGAATGTCAAGCAGATACTTCACTTAAAATCAGATGGTGTTAAGAACATGTGTTACTCTCACCTATTTCCATAATGAGGTGACAGGGTAGATGCTCAGGATTCCTCTCTAGTAATGTCTGGGCCATGATAATGTATGTTGAAAACAAAGTCCCACTTGCCTTGAGTGCTGCTGCCTGTACATGAGTCCAGTTATGGCCAGAACATTCTTCCCTTTGTGCCAGAGTTCTAAAGAATGTGGTTGATCAGATAGGCTCTTCTGATTGCATCTTCACTTCAGAGGGAACATTTAACCCTAAACTTCACATTTTTCCTGGATTAAGCTGGTAGGCACTGGGCATTCTGTGCTAAGACTTTAAGCCTAAGAATGGCATTTTAAAAAATTGAATTAAATGAGCCATCTGCTCCATTAGTTTGCCGTCTGGGGTTTCCTTTTCCTTTTCTTCTGAATTGTGATGATTTGGGGTGTCCTGAGGTACCGACCAGTGTGATGAGCCAAACAGCTTTTGAAATGCTCCAGGATGGGTTGAAAGGAATAGATGTTCTGAAAGAAGGAAAGATTGTGAGGATCCTTTTTGGATGCTTTGGCATCTAGAGACCTACCTGTCTCTTTGTTAATACTCCTCAGGATGGGAAAGTGCTGGACCTTGAACTGGTGCCAAACAAAGTGCTGTAGCCAGTAGGTATGTGTCAGGGCCGCCTCAGGTCCCAGCTCACAAGAGACCAACGCCAAGTCCACTTTATTTACAAAAGTCTTTATTGAAGTACATTGTTTGTTCCACAGCCGAGGCGCGCAGCCCCACGTCTGTTACGCTTAGACCGCTGAAGTCCCCTCTGAATCAGTCCCGCCCTCTACACCAGTTTAAGAGGCTTGTGCTAGTCCACCTCTTCCTGTCCTTCCTTTTCCGCAGGGTCTTTCTGCCCCCCTGGGTTCCTTCCCTCCTGCTTTCCCCTGACGCTGAGTCCCCAGACGCCTGCTCCCCCCTCCTCCGTGCTTTGGGACCAGGCTCCTCCTCCGGGCTCTCCGCATTTCCGCGCGCCTCCACATTTGAACTTGGCGCGCGTTCGCTACCCCTGACCTTCCTCTTGACAGTTATACTACTCTCTGTACTACTCTCCGCCCCTTCCGGCAGGACGTCTTGCCCCGATCTCCTTCCCCTGTCTGCTTCCTGCTCTGCTCCGTGTGTCACACTGGGAACTCCACCCTCTTCACTCCGTTCCAGCTGGGAAGCCGGCCCCGATCTCCCACTCCCACTCGGGGTTTCCCTGCTGCTCCCCTGCTCCTGACGAGTCCCCCCTGTGGCTCCCCTTGGCCTGACCAGGGGCGCCCCCTTTTGGGAATCCTCCGATTCACTTGAGAGACTCATGGAAGCCCTCAAGTCATTGTCATCCTCCTCCTCCTCGTTCCTGGATTCTTCCCCCTCGCTCTCAGTCTCCTCCCTCATCTGTGCCTCTCTCCCTGAACCCCTGACATCCATCCCCCCTCGAAGCCCCCCCTTCCCCCCTCCTGCCCGTCGGGCGCAGGTTTTGGGAGCTGCGTCTGCGGGGGTAGATGCTGGATACAGTTCGTCAACTTCGATCTCCTCTGCTTCCAGCTCAGTGTATGTGTGCTCGAACTCAGGGTCGTCTCCCAAGGTGTTCTCGGTCTCCTCTCCCATTGTTACTTCGTCCGGTGCTGTTGGCCAAGGCCCCTCCCTCCACCTCCTGCGCCAGTCCTCCTCTGGTTGCTCGTCCCACCAATACGAGGGTTCCGTCTCCACCCCCGAGCACGATCCCCTGGGGGGGCTCGACTCTGGCGTTCCCTCCTCCGTGGAAGAAAACCCCCGGAAAGTGCTGGCTGAAAGTGTGGGCATCAAAGGCCAGTCGTCAAAGTACTCTGCTGGCATGGGCCTGTGTGGGAAAAGAGCATGGAACTCGTCCTTGAGAAGAGGCTCATCCAAAGCGTAGTCCGGCACCCAACTGTTGGCGCTGGCTGGGGTACCCTCTCTGGCGAGAAAATATTCTACTCCCTCTTCCCCCCATCTCGAGTCCAGAATCTCTGTGACCTCGTTGATTGGTTCGGCCCTAGGTGACCTCCCCCTCTTGGGTGACTCTCTGCGTGGTTCTGGTGCCGTCCCTGGCTCCTGAAATTTGTGTGGGGCCTTGTAGGGGGTGAGCACCGACCTATGAAAGACCGGGTGCATTCTGGAACCTTCGGGGAGGGCCAGTCGAAACGCTACGGGATTGATCCTGGCCTCAACTTGGTATGGCCCTAGCTGCCTGTGTCCTAGCTTCTTCTTAGCTAACGACTTGGCCAGCACCGCTTGGGCCGCTAACCATACCCAGTCCCCCACCTGGATGTCTTCTCCCGCCCTCCTGTGTTTGTCCGCTTGCACCTTATAGGCTTGCTTAGCTAGCTCCAAATGTCTCCGCAGCTCCTCGTGCACCTCTTGCAGTTCTGCTGCGAAATGGTCGGCCCCCTGCGGCGCCCCCTCCCCCGTCGTTACGAGCCCCGGGAAGGTTCTGGGATGTCGTCCATTGTTAGCGAAGAACGGCGTCACCCCCGTCGACGCGTGCTTCGTGTTGTTGTAGGCAAACTCAGCCATCGGCAGGTAATCCACCCAAGCTGCGGGTCGCTGATTGGCGTAACATCTCAGGTACTGCTGCATGATAGCGTTGACCCTCTCTGCTTGGCCGTTGGTCTGCGGATGTCTCGCCGACGATAGGTTGATTTTGACGTGCAGGATACCTAGGAGCTTCTGCCAGAAACTGGAAACAAACTGGCGCCCCCTGTCAGACAGAATGGACCGTGGCAGCCCATGCACCTTGAACACGTGGTCGATGAAGAGTTTGGCGGTCTGTTCCGCTGTCGCCACCTTCGCGCAAGGAATGAAGTGCGCCATCTTGGTGAACAGGTCCACAACCATCAGTACTGCCGTCTTGCCTCGGGAGCTGGGCAGATCAGTAACAAAGTCCAGCGCTACCCGCTCCCACGGTTGCAGTGGCGTCTCCAGCGGTTCCAATAGTCCGGCTGGCTTCTGGTGCACTGGCTTGGACCTTTGACAGGTGTCACATCTGGCGACGTAATCCGCGACCTCTCCTCGCATTTGGGGCCACCAAAAGTCCCTGGCTACCAGTTCCGCTGTCTTCTCCTTGCCGAAATGGCCCGCGCTGGGTGCGTCGTGCAACTGGTGCAGAACCTTTGCGCGTAGATCGTCCCCTGGCACGTAGAGGGCACCTTTGCGAGTTAACAGCCTGTCGCGTATCTGGAACTCGTCGTCTCTCGTTGTACCTCTGCGCAGCTCTTCCATCTTGGATTGTGCAAACTGATCCGTCTGCAGTGCGCGTCGCACCGCGTCCAGGTCGACGGCGACTGAAGCGCACGCCCACGCCTGCGGTGCGAAAATGTGCTTGGCTGCTACTGTTGCCACTTCCTCGAGATATTGCGGTTTCCTTGAGAGCGCATCGGCTATGATATTGGAGTCTCCTGGGATGTACTCTATTCGGAAGTCGAAATCCGCGAAGAATTCCGCCCAGCGCATGTGCCTCTGGCTCTGGAGCTTCGCCGTGCGCCAATACTCTAAGTTCTTGTGGTCTGTGCGGACCTGCACGGTGTGCTTGGCTCCTATGAGGAAGTGCCGCCACGCTTTGAAAGCCGCGTGAATGGCCAACAACTCCCTGTCCCAGATGGTGTAGTTCTGTTCCGCCTTGCTGAGCTTCCGGGAGTAGAAAGCACAGGGCCTCCAGTGCCCTTGCGGATCTTCCTGCAAAAGGACGGCCCCACCGCTCTGTCTGATGCGTCCGTCTCGACCCGCATGGGCCTGCCAGGATTCACGTGCAGCAGCTGTTCCTCGGAGGCGAAGAGGCTTTTAAGCTTCTGAAAAGAGCGCTCCGCCTGGTCCGTCCAAGTGAACTTCTTCTTCTTGGAACTGAGAGTGTCCGTGATTGCTGCTGTCTCCTTCGCGAAACCCCTGATGAACTTGCGGTAAAAGTTGGCGAAACCGATGAACCTCTGGACCTCCTTCCGATTGCGCGGGCTCTTCCAGTCCAACACCGCGCGGACCTTGGCGCTGTCCATGGCCAGCCCCTTGTCAGACAGCTTGTAGCCCAGGAAATCCACCTCCGTCACATCGAACTGGCACTTCTCCAACTTGGCATAGAGTCTGTGTTCCTGTAGTCTCTGCAGGACCTCCTTTACGTCTCTCTCGTGAGCCTCCGGCGATTCTGAGAAGATCAGGATGTCGTCGAGGAAGCACACGCACTTCTTGTAGAGGAGTCCCGCTAGCACGTGATGCATAAAGGCTTGGAAGCAGTGGGATCCATTTTGGAGACCAAAAGGCATAACTCTGTATTCATACGTGCCCAGAGGCGTGAACATGGCCGTCTTCCACTCATCGCCCTCACGCATGCGTATGAGATTGTACGCTCCGCGCAAATCCAACTTGGTGAAGATCCTCCCCTTACGCACGGTTGCTAGGAGGTCGTCAATCTTGGGCATGGGAAAGGCCTTGGGCTTTGTCATCGAGTTTATGGCCCGGTAGTCCACAATGAGTCTCTTTTGGGGCGTGTCCTTTTTCTTCACAAGAAACACAGGACTGCCCCCCACCGCTCTGGATTCCCGAATGAATCCGCGCTTCAAATTGTGCTCTATGAACTCCCTGAGTTCTTGCATCTCATCTTCAGACATGGAATACAGTTTTGCAGTCGGCAGCTTCGCCCCCGGCAACAGGTCAATCGCACAGTCGTAAGGTCTGTGGGGTGGCAGCTGGTCAGCTTCCTTCTCGCAGAAAACCTCCAAAAATCCCTCGTACTTGCGGGGTACTGCCTGCACCATGCCTAGTTGCAGTTGCTTCCCAGCTTCCTCCCCTTGGCTGAACTGGATGCAATGTTGAGCACAGTACGATGAGGAAAAGGTGATCTGTCGCTGGTACCACGCCACTGCTGGACTGTGTCTCTCTAGCCAGCTCATGCCTAACACTATAGGCGTGTCTGATAGGCGGGTGACGTTGAAGCTAATGACTTCTCGATGATTTCCAATCTGCATCACCATGGGAGGCGTCTGTTGCACAACTTGCCCTCCTAGCAATTTTCTGCCACCTACCGTGACTACGTTCAGGGGCGTCGTGGCTGGCAGAAGCACTATGCGATGCTGCTTGACGAACTGCACCCCCACAAAGTCCGCGTTGCTCCCAGAGTCGATTGTAATGGGGACTTCCAGGGTGGTTTCATTCGGCAACTGGAGTGTTGCAGTGAGCTGCACCGCTGGCTTGGGAGGTAAGGGGTCTGTGTGCTGCAAAATCGCTGGGGACTGCTCTACAGACTCGCCTGGCTGAGCCCCAGCATCGCTGTCTCCAGCCAGGCACTGTCGTTTCCCCGAAACTGCTCCTCATGAAGTACGTCTGCTGCGACCGTTGCTAAAGCTGCAGTGTGTCTCTGGAACCTCTGGGGACACTCTTTAGCCATGTGCTGTGCACTATCACAGATGTAACATTTCCTGTTCCCTCTAGGAGGCTTCTCCTTGACTGCACCGGACGTTGGGGCTCTGCCTGCTGTTTGAGCTCTAGCACCGCCAAGCTCCATTGGTTCCTCCCCCTGCCGCATTAGAGGCGAAGGATGCGCCTGGCCGAACTCCCTGGGGATAAAAGGAGGTGCCCTCGCTGGCGCACGCACCTGGCGCCCTTCCTCATTGTGCCAAGGACGTTCTTCGTGTCGTATTCCAATCGCAAGAGCCCTCTGTACTACGTCTGCTAGGGTTTGAGGTCTGTCACAACTGGCCAATTCATCTTTTATGGAGCTGTGGAGTCCCTCCCAGAACAAATCTCTCACTGGTTTGGAGTCTTTCTCCCAGCCCAATACAGTCAGCAATGCAAAAAAGCGCGAATGGTACTGACGCACAGTGGCTTTGCCTTGTCTGAGTCCGTGCATCTGTTGGCGCGCAACATCAACATCCACGGTGGACTGGAAACAAGCGTCCATCGCTTTAATAAATTCATCAGAATCGCGGCGGGCAGGACCATCTTCACGCCACAAATTGCGCAGCCACGCTCTGGCGTCTCCATGCAAATGAGACACAATAAAACCCACTTTCTCCTCCTCATCTTTAAAGTCATTGAGAAGCAAATGCAGTGCATACAGGACGTCTGCTCTGAAACTGGGGTAGTGCTTCAGGTTCCCATCGAAGGGGGCTACTAAATTTCCTCCCCGCCTTCCGAGTCCGATTCCCTCTGATCTGGACCCCGGGAACCCCTCTTTGCACGCACGTTCCCACCTGGTTTGCAGATCGTGGCATCGCGCCTCTGCTTCTTCACTCTTCTTCTGGGAGACCACTACCGCAGTGGAAAGCTCGGAGACTGCGTTCCGTAGTGCTGTCAACTGTTCTTCCGCACTCATGGTTGCCACACTTCGTGAGCTTTGCAAAAAAAAAAATTGTGTTCTTTTTGAGAGGGGACTTACTGTCAGGGCCGCCTCAGGTCCCAGCTCACAAGAGACCAACGCCAAGTCCACTTTATTTACAAAAGTCTTTATTGAAGTACATTGTTTGTTCCACAGCCGAGGCGCGCAGCCCCACGTCTGTTACACTTAGACCGCTGAAGTCCCCTCTGAATCAGTCCCGCCTCTACACCAGTTTAAGAGGCTTGTGCTAGTCCACCTCTTCCTGTCCTTCCTTTTCCGCAGGGTCTTTCTGCCCCCCTGGGTTCCTTCCCTCCTGCTTTCCCCTGACGCTGAGTCCCCAGACGCCTGCTCCCCCCTCCTCCGTGCTTTGGGACCAGGCTCCTCCTCCGGGCTCTCCGCATTTCCGCGCGCCTCCACATTTGAACTTGGCGCGCGTTCGCTACCCCTGACCTTCCTCTTCACAGTTATACTACTCTCTGTACTACTCTCCGCCCCTTCCGGCAGGACGTCTTGCCCCGATCTCCTTCCCCTGTCTGCTTCCTGCTCTGCTCCGTGTGTCACACTGGGAACTCCACCCTCTTCACTCCGTTCTGGCTGGGAAGCCGGCCCCGATCTCCCACTCCCACTCGGGGTTTCCCTGCTGCTCCCCTGCTCCTGACGAGTCCCCCCTGTGGCTCCCCTTGGCCTGACCAGGGGCGCCCCCTTTTGGGAATCCTCCGATTCACTTGAGAGACTCATGGAAGCCCTCAAGTCATTGTCATCCTCCTCCTCCTCGTTCCTGGATTCTTCCCCCTCGCTCTCAGTCTCCTCCCTCATCTGTGCCTCTCTCCCTGAACCCCTGACAGTATGGATGGATCAATCAATCAATCAATGTATTTCTGTTCTGAGTCAATTTCACCTGTGCTGAATCATAAGTTCATTTTGTTCCATTAAACACACACACACACACACACACACACACACACACACACACACACGGCATTTCAATTGTATGCATATGTATTTGCCCCCCCCAAATGCACATTTTTTCATGTGGTCCAATCCATCTTCAATCCATATGAGATTTATATTTGTGCAATTTTAAAAACTGAAACAGCACCACAGAATTAAAAAATGTGTAATCCAATTTATAGCTGTGTTCCAAACCGCATATATGTTTAGGGCCAGCAAATTGGATCACTTCACTTCAGATTGTGAAATGAACGGATTTGCTCACATCTACCAGCCAGCTATTCATGAGAGAGTTAATCAGTGGATTGCCTACCATTGCTGTTAGAAAGAAAATAAAATAAGACATGTTGTTTAGCTCTCTAGGCTACCGATGAAGATGAGGAAAGCATAGGAGTGATGTCCATCCAACATTGGTTATATTCAGAAAACAGATCATAAGAGATAAAGAAGAAATAAGGAAGGCGTAGCCTTGGTTTGTAAAATCCAGTTCAGATACAAGTGGTATTTGTTGGACTTAAGCTGGAAAGTTTCACCCCTCAACGATGGCCTGCTATTAGGGGTGGGGGCAAGGAATGTGCACAAAATGGAGAAAGAGAAAATCAGGAGACTCAATCATGTGACTGTACTAAAAAGACAAGGGTTATTTTGGATAAAATATTACTTCCTTGGAGGTTGTTCTGGTTTTTTACTTAAGATTACTTAAAGCAGATTGGTTGCCTCATCATACTCTTTGAGCTTTAGCTGAGGTTTTATTTTTATAATTCACTGCGGGAAAAGGGGAGGATTGTGGTTTTTCATTGCACAAATGGCTATACTGAGTGTTTGCTTTTCTGTGGGGTTAGCAGTTCTGGATTAAATGCTTGTGGGCTGATCAACACAATGTATCCACCCATGTGCAATATGTGGGACTCCTGTTAGTTATTGGAGGTGCAATTGTTTGAAGAAGGGCCTCCACAAGAGTTTTGTGTACTCATGTGCTGGCAGTGTTCGGTAATTACCATAAGTCTTCAGTTTAATCTGATATATGCTGCCCAAATTATTGGTTTCTTCCATTTTAGAATATGGGGTCACCTCATTTCACCCCTTGACATTGAGCAGGTCTTTAGTGCAACAGAGGCATGTTTGCTTTTCTGCCCACTGCAAGGGTAAAGGGGCCCATAAAGGACTTTAGTATTGAACACTCTGTATCTTTCATGCAGTGGACAGGGTCAAGTGAACTATGGTTCTTCACACAAGCCTTAGCATATGAAAGCTTGTGTAAGCAATGTGATAATAATAGTGAAAGGGACACGGGTGGCGCTGTGGTCTAAACCACTGAGCCTCTTGGGCTTGCCAGTTGGAAGGTCAACAGTTCAAATCCCTGCGACGGGGTGAGTGCCCGTTGCTCAGTCCCTGCTCCTGCCAACCTAGCAATTCGAAAGCACGTCAAAGTGCAAGTAGATAAACAGGCTGTGGCGGGAAGGTAAGCAGCGTTTCCATGCGCTGCTCTGGTTCGCCAGAAGCGGCTTTGTCATGCTGGCCACAAGACCTGGAAGCTGTCTGCAGGCAAACATCGGCTCCCTCAGCCAATAAAGCGAGATGAGCACCGCAACCCCAGAGTCATTCGCGACTGGACCTAACGGTCAGGGGTATTTTTACCTTTAATAATAGTGAATTGTGAAAATTCATTGCTGGCCACTTGTTAATGTTGATTTATTCACTGCTGCTGTCAACATGGGTGGGTAGTGTTCTGTGCACAACATTTCCTTAATCTGCTTTTGGTAAATATAATCTGGTTTTGATTTTTTTATTGACATTTCATGTGTTCACACAGCCACTAGAGAAATCTTTCTGTACCCATTTGAAGAAGAAAAGGATATAGGATGTTTTATTTCCGCTTGATTTTGGTATTGTACCTACTGCTTGTACTTGCACATTCCTATGCACATTCCATTGGGCAATGGTGTTATTAGCCTAAACATATACATTGCACAAGGCTAAATTCACCCAGGCCTCAATTCTGAGGCTTTGCAATCATAACTTAACAGGCAGTTCTTCACATACCCAATTGAATCCAACTAGAAATTTAAATGTTGGCATCAGCAGAACATAAAAGTAAATTACTGGAATGATATTTTTCTCTGCTTTCTGACAGGTCAGTTATAACAAACTTTATGAAAGCTGCTCCGCCAAAGCAGCCACATCCCCTTGTGGGTTCTTGTTCTTCTTAAAAAGCAAAGACATTTGGACAACCCAGACAAGAATTTCAAAAAGAATGGGGAAAGTGCAGAGATTACTTTACCAAACAGTGACCCAAAATATAAACCTGGACCTGTTTCAATTAATTTCTACAGGAGACTTTGCAGTTTTTAAAGTCATAACTAGGAAAAATTGTAATACAGTCATACCTCGGGTTACAAACACTTCAGGTTGCGTTTTTTCAGGTTACGGATGCGCCAAAACCCGGAAGTACCAGAACGGGTTACTTCCGGGTTTCAGTGGTTGCGCATGCGCAGAAGTGCTAAATCGCGCTTTGCGCATGCGCAGAATCTCCGAATGGCAACCTGCGCGTGTGCAGACGCGCCGCTGCGGGTTGCGAATGCTGCAGGTTGCGAACGTGCCTCGCGCACAAATTACGTTCACAACCGGAGCGTCCACTGTAATCACATATAAAAGAAACAGTGTACAAGAAGTAAATAAGGAGGACATTTACAGGATAAAGGAAGTCTTTTATTTTTATGTTTGTTTTCTTTATGTAAGGGGATAGGAGTTTAAATTTTATAATTAAATTGTCAGTGGTGGTGGGTTTGTTTGTATGTATGAGTTGTTGTGGACTATGTTGTAAATAAATTATTTTTAAAAATATTTTAAAAATAAAGCAAATACATTTCTTTCCTTTTTAACTACTGTGTGGAAATCACTGTAGATTAATCTCTGGTGCTAACGCGTGTTTTAAGAAGTCTAGTTTATGGCTACAATCCAAAGACCTGCTTCATATATGACCAAGAGATTGGCAATTATGCCCAGGGAAATTGACTTCTTTTAAGCAATTTGTGCTTCTCCCATATCACAAAACGGCTGTAGACCAGGGTGGATAAAAATCAATGATCAGATTTTTTAAAAATTTAAATTGGATTTTTAAAAATTTAAATTGGATTTTTAAAAATTTAAATTGGATTTCTAAAATAAAAAGCTTTTGAAGGGAAAATCCAAAGGCTATGCCTCAGGAAATAAGGATTTGTTTTAAGTTTTTCATGTGTGCTAAAACTCAGTCTAAAGTTTTTTTAAAAATAAAAAATCGTTTAACAACATCAGTTAACAAACATGGATACGTATGCTATAATGTTATTGTTTTAGTTAAATAAATTGGTTAAATTGTTAGAATCATAGAATCATAGAGTTGGAATAGACCACAAGGGCCATCGAGTCCAACCCCCTGCCAAGCAGCAAACACCATCAGAGCACTCCTGACATATGGTTGTCAAGCCTCTGCTTAAAGACCTCCAAAGACGGAGACTCCACCACATTCCTTGGCAGCAAATTCCACTGTCGAACAGCTCTTACTGTCAGGAAGTTCTTCCTAATGTTTAGGTGGAATCTTCTTTCTTGTAGTTTGGATCCATTGCTCCGTGTCCGCTTCTCTGGAGCAGCAGAAAACAACCTTTCTCCCTCCTCTATATGACATCCTTTTATATATTTGCACATGGCTATCATATCACCCCTTAACCTCCTCTTCTCCAGGCTAAACATGCCCAGCTCCCTTAGCCGTTCATCATAAGGCATCGTTTCCAGGCCTTTGACCATTTTGGTTGCCCTCCTCTGGACACGTTCCAGTTTGTCAGTGTCCTTCTTGAACTGTGGTGCCCAGAACTGGACACAGTACTCCAGGTGAGGTCTGACCAGAGCAGAATACAGTGGCACTATTACTTCCCTTGATCTAGATGCTATACTCCTATTGATGCAGCCCAGAATTGCATTGGCTTTTTTAGCTGCCGCGTCACACTGTTGGCTCATGTCAAGTTTGTGGTCAACCAAGACTCCTAGATCCTTTTCTCATGTACTGCTCTCAAGCCAGGTGTTCCCCATCTTGTATTTGTGCCTCTCATTTTTTTTGCCCAAGTGCAATACTTTACATTTCTTCCTGTTAAAGTTCATCTTGTTTGTTTTGGCCCAGTTCTCTAATCTGTCAAGGTCGTTTTGAAGTGTGATCCTGTCCTCTGGGGTGTTAGCCACCCCTCCCAGTTTGGTGTCATCTGCAAATTTGATCAGGATGCCCTTGAGTCCATCATCCAAGTCGTTGATAAAGATGTTGAATAAGACCGGGCCCAAGACAGAACCCTGTGGCACCCCACTAGTCACTCTTCTCCAGGATGAAGAGGAACCATTGATGAGCACCCTTTGGGTTCGGTCAGTCAGCCAGTTACAAATCCACTGAGTGGTAGCATAGTCAAGACCGCATTTTACCAGCTTCTTTACAAGAATATCATGGGGCACCTTGTCGAATGCCTTGCTGAAATCAAGGTAGACTACATCCACTGCGTTCCCTTCATCTACCAGGCTTGTAATTCTGTCAAAAAACGAGATCAGGTTAGTCTGACATGACTTATTTTTCAGAAATCCATGCTGACTATTGGTGATCACAGCATTCCTTTCTAGGTGCTCACAGACTGTTTGCTTAATGATCTGCTCCAGAATCTTCCCTGGTATTGATGTCAGACTGACTGGGCGGTAATTATTTGGGTCCTCTCTTTTCCCCTTTTTGAAAATAGGTACAACATTTGCCCTCCTCCAGTATGCCGGGACTTCGCCTGTTCTCCAGGAATTCTCAAAGATGACTGCCAGTGGTTCTGAGATCACATCTGCCAGTTCTTTTAATACTCTTGGATGCAGTTCATCTGGCCCTGGAGACTTGAATACATCTAAACTAGCCAAGTATTCTTGTACTATCTCCTTAGTTATTCTGGGCTGTGTTTCCTCTGCTGAATCATTTGCTCCAAATTCTTCAGGTCGGGCATTGTTTTCTTTATCAGAGAAGACTGAGGCAAAGAAGGCATTGAGGAGTTCAGCCCTTTCTGTGTCCCCTGTTTGCATTTCACCATCTTCTCCTCTGAGTGACCCCACTGTTTCTTTGTTCTTCCTTTTGCTACGGACATACCCATAAAAGCCCTTTTTGTTGCTTTTAACCTCTCTAGCAAGCCTGAGTTCATTCTGTGCTTTAGCTTTTCTGACTTTGTGTCTACATGTGCTGGCTATTTGTTTGAATTCCTCTTTGGTGGTTTCCCCCCTTTTCCATTTTTTGTACACATCCTTTTTTAATCTTAACTCAGTTAAAAGTTCTTTAGATAGCCACCCTGGCTTCTTTAGGCACCTTCCATGTTTCCGTCTCATTGGTATTGCCTGAAGTTGTGCTTTTACTATCTCCCTCTTAACAAACTCCCAGCCATCATGAACTCCCTTTCCTTTTAGTATTACTGTCCATGGGATCTCACCCAGCACTTCCCTAAGTTTTATGAAGTCGGCTTTCTTAAAGTCAAGAAATTGAGTCCTAGTATGCTTGGCTGCTCCTTTCCGCTGTATAGTAAACTTCAGAAGAGCATGATCACTCGCGCCTAATGATCCTTCCACTTCTACCCCACTAACCAGGTCATCAACATTGGTTAGGACCAGATCTAAAATGGCTGTTCCTCTTGTTGCTTCTCCCACTTTCTGGACAATGAAGTTGCCTGCAAGGCCAGTGAGGAATCTGTTTGACCTTATGCTCTTGGCTGAGTTTGACATCCAACAAATATCCGGGTAATTGAAGTCCCCCATTACTACTATCTCCCTTCCTTTTGCATGCTTGGCCATCTGTTCCAGGAAGGCATCATCTATGTCCTCCGTTTGGCTTGGGGATCTATAGTAAACTCCCACAATGAGGTCTCTTGTTATTCTTCTCTCCCTTAATTTTGACCCAAATGCTCTCACTTTGGCTTTGAGGTTCTAAATCTTGGATCTCTTCACAGGTATACACATCCCTGACATATAACACCACTCCTCCTCCTTTCTTGTCTGGTCTGTTTCTCTGAAATAGATTGTATCCCTCCATTATTACATTCCAATCGTGGGACTTATCCCACCAGGTTTCAGTGATGCCTATTATGTCATATTTAGTTTGCTGTACCAAGAGCTCAAGCTCATCTTGTTTATTTCCCATGCTTTGCGCATTAGTGTACAGACATTGAAGTCCATTAATCATTCCCCCGTGTCTCTTATTTAAGGATTTTTTCCTCCCACCACTAGGTCTGCGTGCTGTTTGCTCCATTTGGTCTATGACATTTGGATGATCATCTTCATCAATTGATAGACTCCTACCTTCAGGAGCACTGTCTCCCTCCCCCACATTAGTCAGTTTAAAGCCCTCCTGACGAGGTTTCTGAGATTTTTGGCAAAAACATTCCTCCCAACCGTTGTGAGGTGCAGCCCATCGCTTGCCAGAAGTCCATCTTCAATAAACTGCAGTCCGTGATCTAAGAAGCCAAACCGTTCCTGTTTACACCATTTGCGAAGCCAGTTGTTCACTTCCACTATTTTTCCCTCTCTCCCTGGGCCACGTCCTTCAACTGGGAGGACAGATGAGATGACAATTTGTGCATTTAATTGCTTCAATTTCCTGCCCAGAGCCTCGTAGTCTCTTTTGATCTTCTGGAGGCTATTTCTTGCAGTGTCATTGACCAAGAGGAAGGGGTATTTGTCAGTGGGTTTTATGATTCCTTGCAGTCGTTCAGTTACATCTTGGATCTTAGCCCCGGGGAGACAGCACACCTCCCGAGACATCTTGTCAGGCCCACAGATCACTGCTTCTGTTCCCCTCAGTAGGGAATCCCCTATCACCACTACACGCCTCCTCTTAGGTTTGGTCGGGGTTCTTCCGTGAGCTGTCCGTTCCAAGGTCGCCTGCACATTCCCTGAGGACTGACTTTGCTGCTCGTCTTCATATACCTGATCGACTGTAATGAGGGAGAGATCCTCAAATGGAGTCTGTTCTTCGTCTTCCATGCTAGGGGAGAGGACTTCAAAGTGATTGTGTATTTCTAAACAATCAGAGCGAACCCTGGGCCTCCTACTTCTTTGAGTCACGTTTCTCCATATATCTGGCACCTGTGTTGGTGAACTAGCCTCCTTCTCAGGGGAGTCCCCTGTCTCCTCCTTGGTGGAGATGGTGTTCTCTGTTGCTTCCAAGAAGAGCTCCAGCTCTCTAATTCTTTGGAGCGTAGCTACACGTTCCTCCAGTTGCTGGACTTTGTCTTCTAAGAGGGCAATCAACATACAATTGCTGCAGGTAAAGCTGCCTGCAACCTTTGGCAAGATGGCAAACATTGCGCAGGAACCGCAGGCGACTGCAGCTGTTCCCTCACCCTCCATCTTGAAAACGTGTCGTTGGGGGTGGCTACAGTGGTCCTCCATCTTAAAAAGCATGAAGACAGGACAAATACCCCCCCCCCAAAAAAAAACCTAGGTCTCCCCCAACAAACGTTTGAGACTAGCTCCCCTAAATCTAAAAGATGGATCAAACTGTGCGCGCCACCAGGCGCGCGCCGCTGCCCTGCAAGCTCTGATAAGCTCCTCCCACAGCTAATCACCTGACTCAACAGAAACCCTGCCCCCTCTGACCTTTGCACAGGGAGAGCAGCTAATCAGCCACAAAGAAACACACACACACAAGAAAAAAGAAAAAAGGAAACGATTACCGTATTTTTCGCTCTATAAGACGCACCAGACCACAAGACGCACCTAGTTTTTGGAGGAGGAAAACAAGAAAGAAAATATTCTGAATCCCAGAAGCCAGAACAGCAAGAGGGATCGCTGCGCAGCGAAAGCAGCAATCCCTCTTGCTGTTCTAGCTTCTGGGATAGCTGCGCAGCCTGCATTCGCTCCATAAGACGCACACACATTTCCCCTTACTTTTTAGGAGGGGAAAAGTGAGTCTTATAGAGCAAAAAATACGGTATTTTTCTCCTTCCAATAAAGTACAGTAGAAAAGTTGTCCAAATATAAACAGTTAACTTATTAAACCTCACAATAATTTCATAATTATCTGTCAATGTATTTCTAATAGTATAACCAAATCAGTAATTTTGATATAACTGTAAAAACTACTCTGAAAATTTATTATTCCAAAAATGAAACATTCATCTGGTTGTAAATATTAAGATTATACCAGCAAGACTGAGTCTTTCTGTAAAAAAATGATTTAAATCAAGTCTTACTGACTAGTGATTTAAAGCTTAATTTCATAAGCAGTTTTTCACATGAATGACCTGGAAAGCTGCTTAAGAAGTGTGAATGCAAAATGTCCTTGAACCTGTAGGACTTCGGTTTCTCTTGGATCCCAACTTCTATTTATTTATTTATTTTACCCCACCCATCTGGGCGGCTTCCAACAAAATATTAAACACACAATAAAACATTGAACATTAAAAACTTCCCTAAACAGGGCTGTCTTCAGATGTTTTCTAATAGTCAGGTAGTAGTTTATTTCCTTGACATCTGATGGGAGGGCGTTCCACAGGGTGGGTGCCACCACCGAGAAGGCCCTCTGCCTGGTTCCCTGTAACTTGGCTTCTTGCAGCGAGGGAACCGCCAGAAGGCCCTCGGTATATGTAAGACTCTTTAAAAGCTGTGTTTGTTTCCATGGGCATCCCAGGCAAATGAGGTACAAACAAAAAAGTTAAGATGCTAATGTAATAAATAAATAAATGGATAGGGGTACATTTCACCCAGTGATATGCAGATGGATTGTTCTGGGTCACTTCTGTATTATAATACGTGTGTCCTATTTTATAAACATGGGAAAACCTAAGGTAGCATAGCTGCTTAATTGGTCCTGAATTTGCCTTTCTTGCAACCAGAAGACTGTTGTGGTAGACACTGTATGTCATTCATAGTGCTTGAAAGTTCTGCAAAATCAAGCTGAATTAGACTATCTCAGGAAGGATCCAAGACATGTTAAAGGTCTGTCCATATTCATATGAGGCCTAATAAATAACTGAACAAGTGCTGACAATGGTTATGTTGTACAAATAATGGAACTAATTTCTAGTCATATTTTTTGTTGCGATAACAAAATGAAATTTGGCCTTTTTAGAAGCAAATTGTAAATGGAGGTTAATTTCAAAAACTGTATAAATATAGAGAAATCTTGCTTTTTTAAATTGTGCAATAGCATGTATTACTTTAAGCCTTATATGTTGCTTCATCTTAAGTAATAGGAATGTGTACCTAATCAAATAATAAAATGAGTTAATTACCCTTTCTGTTGTTTCGAAGGGCGTTGGGAGGAGGATAGAAAGTGCTGCCTTCAAAAGATAAACTTCGTTGAATAATGGAAGTTTTACTACTTACATTTCTTTTCTTTTTTTTACTAGTTACATTTCATTTTAAATATAAATTGTTTAACCTAGGAGAGAAGTCCTTTTGTCTCTCTAGGCCATCATAAGCAGAGTTTTTATTTTATTTTCCAGATAATTCCCACCAGTATGTTGACACTATCTGGCATAGCTGTAAACGTGACTTGTCATCTCAATTGCATCCATGGCTATTGGGTGACCTGGTAAATCATGGAGCTGAAAGTATGGGTGGATGGAGTCCAGAGGATCGTTTGTGGTGTCACAGAAATTACAACTTGCCAAGAAGTTGTTATAGCTCTTGCTCAGGCAATAGGTAAGTGAAATAATCTCCTTGTGCTCCATATGCATAGATGAGTGTGTGTTGTGGGGGTTGGGGGCACTTTTTCTGTTGAAGACAACTGTTCAGGTATGCTTGCACTTCAATGACTTCTGTATTTTCTTACCACATGGCTATTGAGGAAAGCTTGAAAAGGTCCCTGCCCATTTGCTGCTTCTCCATGGAACCTGATTCTGTTGACTTGACTTGATTGAACAAATGAACATTCTTGGAAGTTTTCCAGTGCGGTCACTTTTGCTAAAACCCATTTGTTTGACTCTTCAAATAATGCAAGCAACTTGTTGCTTCAGTATATACTTGAAGCAGCAAAACCAAACTTTGATTCAAGATGTTTCCCTTTATTATCATCCCTCTAATGGGGTACATGGAAGTTGAGCAGAGGCCACTGGAGTGTACATTGCAAGGCTTTGAAGGGTATACGTTAATCTGCTTGTAGGGGTGGGGAACCTTTGGTCCTCCAGATGTCAGACCCAGGCAGCATCACCAACGGTCAGGGTGATGGGAGTTGCAGTGCAGCAGCATCTGGAGGGCCACAGGTTCCCCACTTGATACATTACCTTTCATAAAGCACCATGTTCTGTTCTCATTGGCCTCCACTGCCAAGAGAAAGGTTGGTTTCCTTATAAGAGGATTTCTTCTATGGGGCTTCTTACTGTAGATTTGCACTTGGATTGCAATGGATAAGAAGCTTCCTAGAATTTAAGATTCAGTCACCAATGAGTTCTGACCATTTTGAATGAATGAATGACTCTTTATTTGCATCAGCCATCAGCCATAGCAATAAAACAACAATACGATATACAAAGAATAGAAATAAAAAGTCAATTATGTAAAATACATTTTAGGGTTTTGAATCAAATTAGTCAAATAGTGGATCTTATTCTAATTGCCCCTGCTAAAAACCTTGCAACCTTTGCTGTCACCTGCTCATCTTGATCTGTCAAGAGAAAGGACACTGTGGCAGCGGCCACTTTATATACACTTTGCTTACAATTACTGGAAACTGAACAACCTCTTTCTTCTTTCACATGTACCGTATTTTTCGCTCCATAAGACGCACTTTTCCCCTCCTAAAAAGTAAGGGGAAATGTGTGTGCGTCTTATGGAGCGAATGCAGACGGGAGACTCTGCTCAGCGCTCCCTTTAAAGAGCTGCGTGGCGCGTGTGTGCGGTTCTTGGGGGCTTTTCCCCAAGGAGGGAGAAGGACAGCCCTTCTCCCTCCTTGGGGAATAGCCCCCAAGAGCCGCACACATACTCCACGCGCTCTTTAAAGGGAGTGCGGCTCTTGGGGGAGCCTTAGCCGTGCGCAGCCTCTCCCGGGCAGGGGGATGAAGGTTGACCTTGCCCGGGAGAGGCTGCATGCGGCTATCCCATAAGCCAGAACAGCAAGAGGCTATCCCAGAAGCCAGATCCCTCTTGCTGTTCTGGCTTCTGGGATTCAGAATATTTTTTTTCTTGTTTTCCTCCTCCAAAAATTAGGTGCGTCTTATGGTCTGGTGCGTCTTATAGAGCGAAAAATACGGTGCTTTTCCTATCCTCTCCCTTGTGGTCGTGAAGAGGACTTTGATTTATTTTACTTTAAAAGAATCCTAGTTTTTTTATTTTGTTCAAACGAGGAACCCTGCTTTAGGTGAAACTCTAGATAGTTTAGCAAACCATATTCCTAGCCTACGATTTGAAGATGGCTTGTTAATGAAACTTATAAAGTTCATTTTAAATCAGAATCCTTGGTTCAAATAAACACTAAACCAGGATTCTTTCACGTTCTCTTCCTGGCCATGTGGAAGGAAGAAAAGGGAAGAGTGTGCCTGGTGCTTTTCTCTGGTTTATTCAGGTTCACCCACATAGTTCTAACCCATTTTAACCAGTTGTGAATGTGATCTATGTTAGCTAAAATAGTTCAGATCTCCAAGAAGAAAAAGTAGATGTACCACTGCTGCTTGTTTAACAGCCCACACAATCTCTGTGATAAAACAAAAACTCAGAGTAAGTGGCTTTGCACTGCTTCAGTACTTAACAACTCTGTATTCTGTGTGCTGCAGATTATGATCCTTGAAGCTCTATTTACTATTAATATTCCCACACTGACAAATGAGACTTTCAATTCCTTTGCTATTGTGAACCTATTACCACTGCTACACTAATTGGCTGAAAGTAGCTGTTTAATTTTGCAATTTCTTTTTCTTTTATCAATCTTTTTAAGAAGAGATTTGGGTGGAGGGATTTAAATCTAGAATTTAATTTCATTAATATATCTTCCTCCAGAGAGAATGAGTGCTATCAGGTTATGCATCCTGAACAATTTAGTTTTCATATCTATTCTGACATAAATTGGATATGTATTTGTGTACCTTTTTTACCTATGGAAGTCTTTGCAGCATTCAAGCTGTTGTATCCATAATGTGATATAAAATATGTCAGTATCTCTGTTTTAATGGGAAATTGTGCTTAAAATCCTGTTTCATGCTGTGCAGATTCAGACAAAATTCAAATAGCTATTCTGATAAGCTTTCTGAAATTTGCATATGCTATACTTCGACTGTTTTCACTTTGAAATCCTTAGGTAATGCTTTGTAATACTTACATGAGAATTATAGGAATTTTGCATAGTAAGGGGGAGAGTTGCGAACATTTTTAATGGTGTATCATGGTGTCAAGTCTCTTACATTCGTTCTACTTTCACCAAATAAATAGAAAATGAGGGAGGAAACATCTGATATCTGAGGCTACATTATTCAGCGTTAAATGCTAAAACATCACTTACTGTGCATTCTTAGTTTTACATACAGATTTTATTCTGAACTGTATATCAGCTAAGAACTCGTGTCTGTGGTGTGGCAGTTAAATGAACAGTTTCCCCCTTTTCCTCCTTGATAAAACTTTTAGAAGGGATGGAGTAAATTTACTTTTGTGTATCCTTACCAAACTGCTATTTCAAGCCTTGTGACTGAGAGAGAACTGCAGCCTTTTAAGCAACAGCAGCAACTTGACAGACCAAAATGAAATGAAAAGAAGAAATGGAACAGAGTTGCAAATATGCTCAAAGTCAATTTGGTCATGGTAGACTTTCATAGGAAGAAGAATCCAGAAGACTTGTAAGTGCAAACCCTTAGGAGAAGAAAAACTTCCTCATCCTTCTGTTGTCAAAGATCCGCCTAGCGCCCCTAGGTTGCCCAGAGTTGTCAACCTTTTCTTGGGGGGGGGGCCTTTTTTAAGGAAATGTTTATCTTTAGAACGCTTGCGGGACGCAGGGACTCACAGGGCCAACCAACAGGGGTGCCAGCGCCCCACACACAGGGGTGTATGAAGGTGGGTGTGGGTTCCATGCTGAGGGGGGACAAAATGTCACATGGCACAGTCGCCACGCTGTCCGCCTGCTGCCTCCCCCCTCCCCCCGCTGCATGGCGGCTAACTGTTTCGGCTGCGCGCACAGCGCCTGTAGCACCCTGTAACATTGGCGCTGCGCAACACATCCTGTTGCGTGCGCAAGCTGAGTTTGTTTGCTGGCTTTTCCGCTTTCAGCACACACTCCCAGCATGGGGTGCCAGCGCAGAACGACAAGGAATGCAAGCGGCAGCGGAGGAAAGATCTCCAGATGGGATCCGTGCGCTCCTATTCTTCGGTTTTTGTTGCTTCTGTCGGCGCACGGCAGATACTGCTAGCATTTATCAGCCACAAGAGGCAAGGGTCCGGGATGGTTGTCCTGACTGATCCAAGCACCTTGTCCGCATTCTCAAGCCTTACCAACTGAAATTCATCCAACAAAACAGGACTAGGCAGTGCTCTGCACACCCCATGAGATTCATATGCTGTAACAGCGGATGCGAGATCCCAATAGATGCAAGTGAATTTTTCCTCAAAATGTTTTGCCAACAAGCCACAGCAAGCTGCTGTTGGTTCTTCCACCTCCTTCAGGCCAGACTGTAACATGCCCCACACTACCCGGTCAAGCTCTGCTGGACGGCACAATCAGGATGCAATGGGGGCAGCCAAGTAGTCCTTCTTTGCAGTCTTCTCTGCCACTAGGTGGACGCGGGTGGCGCTGTGGGTAAAAGCCTCAGCGCCTAGGGCTTGCCGATCAAAAGGTCGGCGGTTCGAATCCCTGCGGCGGGGTGCGCTCCCGTTGCTCGGTCCCAGCGCCTGCCAACCTAGCAGTTCGAAAGCACCCCCGGGTGCAAGTAGATAAATAGGGACCGCTTACTAGCGGGAAGGTAAATGGCGTTTCCGTGTGCGGCTCTGGCTCGCCAGAGCAGCGATGTCACGCTGGCCACGTGACCCGGAAGTGTCTTCGGACAGCGCTGGCCCCCGGCCTCTTAAGTGAGATGGGCGCACAACCCTAGAGTCGGACACGACTGGCCCGTACGGGCAGGGGTACCTTTACCTTTACCTTTACTGCCACTAGGTAGGCTCGATGATGAGTCCTCACCAGTGTTGATCTTCTCTTCATAAGCCAGATGGGTGGGGTATAAATAAATTAGTATTATTATTATAGTGTCCAAAAACTCTGAGCTGCCACTGTTGCGTCTTTCACTCCTACATCCAGTGTTTCAGCTAACTTAACTGCAGTTCACACATCTCAGCAGTCCCAACACAGTGGTTTCAAAAGCACATTGAGCCACTACAGAACTAGAAAAGAGGAAAGCTATCATGAAACCATGGTATTTTCAAAGCTTTTTCATGTATTGCTTACCATGAATATTAATAACCATGCATAGAGTTGGAGACTTAGCATGTTTATAACCATCAGAAGAAATGGCAGAGTTGTGCAAAATCACTACCTCCGGCTCCAAAGGGAGTGCAGTAGGACTTGGGACTGCGTGGGGAAGGAAATGACCTGAATCTATGGTGAATGTCACTTATAGACCAGCTCTAATTATTTAATTCTGCAAAGTAGGAACAAGTTTCTTACGAAAACTCAAAGCTCTCAAACTATAATCCCAGTCATGAACAGCTGCTTATTTGTTCTGCACTTTACTTAAGTTCTTGATTATTTTGCAAATGTAGGTGTTACCCCTTGTTTTTCTTCATTTTTTGGTTTTAGCACTGTAATAGTTTTTAACAACAAACCAACCTGAAATTGCAGACTACGCTAAGCAGTTGGCTTGATTTGAAACACAGCTTACAGTTAAATCTCTCTCTGGCTGGCACAAGAAGTCTTTAATAGCATTATTAAATAGTCTAAAAGCTCTGGACCTTAATTAACTGTGTTGGATCATAGTTTCCCCATCCCCCCACCCCCCGAACATCACCAACGCTGCTTTATTGTTTCCCTCCTTAATTTTTAAAGAGATGCTTAAATTGCCAGGATAGGCTGCATTTACCACATGTGGGTTAAACCACAGAGCCTAGGGCTTGCCGATCAGAAGGTTGGTGGTTCGAATTCCCGCGATGGGGTGAGCTCCCATTGCTCGGTCCCTGCTGCTGCCAACCTAGCAGTTCGAAAGCACGTCAAAGTGCAAGTAGATAAATAGGTACTGCTCCGGCGGAAAGGTAAATGGTGTTTCCGTGCGCTTCTCTGGTTCGTCAGAAGTGGGTTAGTCATGCTGGCCACAAGACCTGGAAGCTGTACGCTGGCTCCCTCGGCCTGTGAAGCGAGATGAGCGCCGCAACCCCAGAGTCGGCCACGACTGGACCTAATGGTCAGGGGTCCCTTTCCCTTACCAGGATAGGCTGCTTTTTACCACAAGTACATTGTTCATTGCAACCCACAAATAGATGTTTTAGCTTCCCAAAGTGTATGCTGATTCCAGTCTACATCTTGGCTCTGCATGTGACTCAATAATTTCAGTTAGGTTTATTGTTAGATTCAGTTAGATTATTAATATTAACAAATAATATATAGGTTGCAATTGTTCTCTGGTAAGAACAAACAAACAATACACAATGATGCATGGCACCATACATCATAGTAACCCTTAACAGCCAATATTTTGCAATTCCACTAAATATTAAAACACAATTCAGTGTCGGCCTCATAAAGTGTTATTGTGAGCATATATACTGTAGACTTAACCTGAAGCACCACTTTAGCTAATGGGGCCTCCTGCTGCTGCTGTGCCGCCGGAGCACAATTTCTGTTCTCATCCTGAAGCAAAGTTCTTAACCCAAGGTATTATTTCTGGGTTAGTGGAGTCTGTAACCTGAAGCGTATGTAACCTGAGGTACCACTGTATAGAATAAATAGTATTGGCACTACTAATTCAGAGCAGACCTATCTTTGAGTGTTTACAGTCTTAGCTTGATATATTTCTAATTTTATCATAAATTTAAGAGCCAAGAAGGAAAACACTTCAATACAAAGCAGTCTCACTGTCAAATCAAATCTCAATTATTATTTCTTTACATTGCTTTGTTTCATAAATAATAGTTTTCCATTCCAGCATATGTTTATGTGATGCTCTATGTTCTTCTTTTCCCAGTTCAAACTGGTTAATATAATCACATAATATTTCATAACCTGAAACTAAATAACTCAATTGTTCCTGATTATCTGAGAGCCTTTTAAGTTGGATATTACTAGCAATGTTCATAAGTTTCAGGGTATAAACATTAGGCAGAAAAGTCAGTGTTGGGTTCAGCCATCTTAATCTCTATGACTTGTATCAGGAAGGCTTTTCTTCTTCTCCATTGGGACAAGTCAGAGAAATCATTGGGTAAGACTTCTCCAAGAAAGGCCATTTCCAGCATCTTAAAATTCTTATAACGCTTTTGAAATGTACTTGTGCTTATTACAGCTATGGTGGTTGTTTTTTGCATGTGTTCTATATTTTCATGTCATTTCTTGTTATGTAAATATTTTTGATACTTGGAAGTAATCTTTTTTTATATATAAAATCCTCTCACATAACTTGATTATCTTCAGTGTTAGTACAACACCTACCAAGACCAACAGGAAATAACAGTTCCACATTCTTTATGGGTAATCTTGCACATTCTAGTTAACACAGCAGCTTAGAGTTTGCTTAGCTATTGGAATGTGAGAATTTAACAGTAAAAAGCACACTGCAACATTGAGACCAAGATGAGTGATTATAATGCTGAACCATAAAAACAGGCCCTATAGGATCTAATAACAATAAAATATTGAATATATAATAGGGTATTTTCCTAATAGTAATCTTACTAGTAGTAACAGTAGTTACCACCACATTTGCTGGTATTCTACAGATGGTATTTGTATGTGATACAGATGTCCCCGTTTCCACAAATCAGTCCCCTGACAAAATCCATCTATTTAGTAGGAAGTTAAAAAGTGTCCCTGGATTCACTGAAAAAAATCTGGTAACCTTATCTTAGCCCTGCCGTGAAAAAAACGTATTTCATTGCACCTGCACCCGTGCACTTTTCCTTTAGTGCTTATATGTATTCCTCTTTCTATGTTTGTTTCATATACATTTCAGCTGCTATCCATGACAGTTGGTTACTATCAGGAGTTCAAACGTTAATGGGACGTGCCACTAGAAAGCAATGAAGAGAACTGCCCCACTACAAATAACCCACAGTATTTTTGGCTCCAAATTCATGCTCTGTTCATTATTAAGCTTGCATTTTCATGAAGAAGAACAAACAAGACTTCCAACCCTCTTCAATTTTTATGAAGATTGCCATAGCTCAAGTGGGGTGGTCAGTTTAAAAAGTACAGTGTTCCCTTGGTTCTCAAATGTAATCCGTTCTGGAAGTCTGTTCCAAAACCAAAGTGTTCCAAAACTAAGGCGTGCTTTCCCATAGAAAGTAATGCAAAATGGATTAATCTGTTCCAGACTTTTAAAACCAACCCCTAAAGCAGACTTTAACATGAATTTTACTGTCTAATGATACCATTAGACCCATAAAGTGAAAGCAATAATCAGTGTACTGTACTATTATTTTCTTACCTGCATTGATGATAGTCATCGTTTGGATGGGGGGATTTTATCCATTTCCGCAGTCACACAGTCCGTCAATCAATCAGTAGCTGAACTGGGTTCCCACACAGTCACAAAAACAAATTAACCGAAAGAGCCTCAAAAACAAAAACAGCAAAATAAATAGCAAAAACAAAAGTGCCAAACTTAATCCATTCCGGGAGTCCGTTTGACTTCCGAAATGTTCGAAAACCATTGTGCAGCTTCTGATTGGTGCAGGTGCCCCGGAAACAATAGCTGACAGCCGCATCAGACATTCAGCTTCTGAAAAATGTTCAAAAACCAGAACACTTACTTCCGGGTTTTGGGAGTTTGAGAACCAAGGTACCACTGTAATGGAACAATATGCTAAAAAGCTCACAATACTTGTGACCCAATAAGCCGGTTGCAGTGAATCAGTTAAAGATGGTGTTTTCCTTAGCTTCCATAAACAGGTGGTTATGTGGGTTCAGCCTACATTGATAATATGGTTTGACTCAGTCCTTTTTTCAGGGGGTACTCAATGGTATGCAGTACTGGCACCTCTTTTTTGTTAAAAAGTGTGGCACTTACTGTAAAAACTTCATGGCGAGAACCAGCCTATTTTTCTAGGGGAAAAAACACTGGTTTACTGACTGCCCTATGACTCTCATTGTGCAATGGCACCCTCTACTGGACTGTTCTAGATATTTTACCCAAAGTTTCAGACATCATTGTATTTTCTTTTCTAGGCCGTACAGGAAGGTATACCTTGATAGAAAAATGGAGAGACACAGAGAGACACCTAGCACCTCATGAGAATCCTATCATTTCCTTGAACAAATGGGGGCAATATGCAAGTGATGTGCAGTTAGTATTGCGGCGTACTGGGCCATCTCTCAGCGAGAGGCCAACTTCAGACAGTGTTGCTCAGATACCAGAAAGAACTTTATACCGCCAGAGCTTACCTCCGCTGGCTAAGTTAAGGCCTCAGAATGATAAGTTGATAAAAAGGAGGGAGCCAAAAAGGAAATCGTTGACTTTCACAGGAGGGGCAAAAGGATTAATGGACATTTTTGGCAAAGGCAAAGAGTCTGAGTTCAAACAGAAAGTTCTCAACTGCAAGGCAACAGTTGATGAGCTGAAGAAGCTGATTCATTTCCAGACAGAGAAGCTGCAGTGCATTGAGAAACAGCTGGATTCAAATGATGCTGAAGTCAAGTACTGGGAGCACAAGTTTAATTACAGCCTGGAAGATGAAATTGTCAAACTGGAGCAGAAGATTAAAAGGAATGAGGTAGAGATTGAAGAGGAGGAATTCTGGGAAAATGAACTCCAGATCGAGCAAGAAAATGAGAAGCAACTGAAGGAGCAGCTCCAGGAGATCAGGCACAGGATTTTGGACTGTGAAAGCAAGCTGAAGGAATATGTGGCCCAGATCCATAGCATGGAAAGTGGCCTTGAGGCGGAAACGTTGCACCGGGAAGTGCAGGAGTTAAAAATAAACGAAGAAGAAGTCAAAGAGAAGATTGAAAAAGTGAAGGGTGAAATCGATATTCAGGGACAACAAAGTCTCAGGCTGGAAAACGGCATTAAAGCTGTTGAAAGGTCTCTGGGCCAAGCCACCAAGCGGTTACAGGTGAGTGGGTCTATCTCACGTGGACCAGGTTTATTTATTGATGTCGGCTAAATTATTCAATGTGACATGATTTCAACCATGTCATATACAGAATAGTAGACTGTGTCTAATGTTTGAGTAAAGGTGAATGGTTTATTACAAACTGTGTAGGTCAGCTGTGGGGAACCTGTCCCTGCAGATGTTATTGGAGGATGGCCAGAGTTGATGGTGGGCCAGCCACATTTGGAGGGCCTCGCACTCCTCATCCCATGGTTCCCTCTGAAGCAGGCATGATATATCAGTGATTTTTTCTACATAACTTTGTACTTCCTTGCTTCAGTTCCTCTCCCTGTGTGGGGACAGAAGAATGCAAAAGTGGCAAGAGTTTAAGCTCCGGTAATTGTAATGTAATGTAATGTAACCTTCGACACACTCAAGAGCTCTTGCATATAATTTTAAAATGGCATAGAAAAACAAATGGGGGGGCAAGCAAGCCATTGGTCCAAGGTGTATGTGGGGAAGTCATAGTAGTCTGTGCACATTCTTGAGGGAGAATTACTTAGTCGCTTGGGTTTTTACCTTTACCACCAAGCAAATAACTCCTGGGAGTCCTGGGAGTCCATAAAATTAAACCTAGTGATACTTCTGCTGCTGATGAAAAATGATTTAGAAATATTTGTATGGATTTGGTAGCCATATCTCATATCTTTCATAAATACTGCATTCTTACATGGAAACAGAATTGCTGAAAATGTCAAGATGCTACGCAAGGTTATATAGTTAGAAGAAATAAATCCAACATTTCTTATATGACATGAAAGATCTCTTGTGTATGTTCTAGGCTTTGCTAAAATCCTGCGAATTCCATTTAATTCTGTTTTATGTTTCAAGATCCCATCATTCTAGAGACAAAATTTTTAAATGTTGGTGGAAAGAATTATAGTCTGGATCAAATACACGAGTAAGAATCCTGCAGATGTTCTAAGTGTGGGGTTGACATTGTATCCCACACATGATGCAGCAGGGAACTCAATGCATGGAGTGCATATCATAGATGTGTACTGATTTCACACATTTCTTTCTCCCCACCCCCACCCCAATGGAGGAAATACTGTATCACATGTTACATCATATTTCTGGTCAGTAAATGTTTAACTTCTAGAGAGGATGGCATGGCATCATAAACCCTACTGGCTTACTCCCAGTTAAGGGACCTAATCCAGCCCCCCTCCCCTCAGTGTATGTTTCGTGCCAAGGACCCCGCTTTTGATAGCAGCAAAGAGAGAGAAAATCAAAGTAGACCCTGAGCTGTGGTGGGCAGAAATGCAAACCACCCCCTCCCTGGTGATCAACTGTCAGGGAAATGCAAACGGCTAGCCGAGGGGGGAGACAAGCACTTCTAGAGAGCCGAAAGAGCTAATTAGTAGCCTCTCATCTGACTCGGAGCCAGAATCAGGGAGGGGGGATTCAGAGCCCGGAAATAACTTTTCACAGAACAGAGGAAGTAAGAGGCGTTCCTTTCGACGATGGGCCTGCTGGGGGAGGAGGAGCAAAAGAACGCCATTCGAGGCATCTGATTGAGACAGGCACGGACGTGCCTTTGAAGCTCTTGTAACCGTTTGAACTTTGTAAATAAATCTTCAAAGCAAAACATGGCTGTGCGCCTACATGGCTGTGCGCCTGGAGCTTTATCTCTGCTAGTTTTGGCAGCACCAACCCCTTACATCAACTGAGGAGATAGCTGGGTGGGTGGGTCGGTGGGTGGGTGTTGTTCCAAATTAGCCAGGCGCATTTTGCACCTGGCTACTGGCCACTACTGGGACGCGGGTGGCGCTGTGGGTTAAACCACAGAGCCTAGGACTTGCCGATCAGAAGGTTGGCGGTTCAAATCCCCGTGACAGGGTGTGCTCCTGCCAACCTAGCAGTTTGAAAGCACGTCAAAGTGCAAGTAGATCAATAGGCACAATCTTAGTCTTCATAGTGCTATAGGTAGCATTACCACTGGAGAAGGAAACGTCTGCCCCTATTGCAATACAGATACTATAACCTTAAGAGTCGTCAGCACATCAGCTTTGGAACCATTTTCACTATATACATTTCCTCCATTTCTTCAGTTTTTCCACAGTCTTTTCAGGTGATGGAATTTGACTGCTTTGATAGATTTGGGTTAAATCTGAGGCAATATGATGAACCAAATTCTACTTCACCTCTTGATGCGTAATGTGCTCCCTTCTCTTAATGAGCTGCACATTCCCTTCAGTCCTTCTCTGTGTGTGCAAGCTAATGCTTCCATAACTCTCAGACGTGGAATCTTAAAAATACCTTAATGTGGCTTCCAGGGCAAGGTAAGGGCAGAATGTCAGTGCATGAGTTGGCATTTACATTATACACATGAAGTTTCTGAAAGAACCATTTGATTATCACTAAAGAAGACTTGAGGGTCCTTGAGTGCTGGGCTGTGGTGAAGTATGTGCATGTACGGTATAAAGCTCATCGTAATATAATTGTTTTGTGAGGAAATGGCAAATTCCAAATAAGGATCTCGAAAACAGATATTGCAAATCTTTAAGACCACCCATGGTTTTTTTCTGTTTTAAAGTGAAACCATACCCTCCTGGTTTCTGAGTATGTGTGAATAAGCTTGTTTACACCTTTTTTTAGGAAAGAGAACAAGAACTAGAGCAGCTGACAAAGGAGCTACGGCAAGTCAACCTCCAGCAGTTTATCCAGCAAACAGGGACAAAGGTCACTGTGCTACCAGCAGAACCTACTGAATTGGAGACTTCCCAAACAGAGCTTGAGAGGGGTATGTTGTAGGAATTGCGAAATAAGCCTATCTCATCCACTTTCCCTTCCTAAGCAAAAAAGAAAAGAAATAAAAATACAAAATCACACAGCACCTTCTCCCCTTCATTGGGGGGGGGGGGGAGAAGCACCTTCTTTTCTGCACACATGTGTACATTTGTGGGGCAACCCAGTCAGATGGGCAGACTACAAATAATAAAATTATCATCGTCGTGAATATGTCAGCATTGGAGGATTCTAGTCCATGGAAAGTTAGGCAAGATCACAATGGACTTGGGAGAGCAGCTGATGCGGACGTCTTTCATCTGTCCTTTGTGCTAACAGATATCTTCTTCTCTCACAGAAACAACTTTTCAGACTGGATCCCTGAAGCGCCCTGGTTCATCTAGACAGCTTCCTAGCAATCTTCGGATCCTGCAGAATCCATTGTCCTCTGGTTTTAACCCAGAGGGCATTTATGTATAACAGTAGATATCCCTGCTGGAAAGGACCTAGACAGGTACTGTGGGCCATATGCACTTCCCTCTTGCATCTCTTCTCCCAGAGATGTGTGGGGAGAGAAAAACTTCCTTTCAGAAGCTGCCAAGCATTGTTGTGAGTGGTTTTTTTTTTACAAAACCAGATCTACAATAAACTTGGAATCCTGCCCCAAGCACTGATGACAATGAAGAACAAAAGGGACTGTGGAGGAGCACTTCAGCAATGGTGCAAAATAGTTATAGTGCAAATACCTATCTTTTTTAATTGCTATTTTGGAAGCATTTAGAGAAGTATTATTTCTTAGCAGCATAAATGGCTGGTTGTAGTGCAAGAAACGGGGGTTTAATTTATTCCATTTGATCAGTGGATGTGTGAATGTTGCCATGACATAGGAACACTTCTTGCCTAAGAGCAGGACTACATATTAAGCCCAACCCAGGACTGCTGCCTTAAACAGCACTCCATATTCATTACTCCCCATCTCCACTCATGCTTGTAGAATCACTTGTGTCATTCCCTGATGTCACCATGTTGTGAATTTACCCCCCTGTCTACACATCCATTCCCACATTCAGTTTAATGTCACAACCTGGAATAAGGACTCTTGCACGCTACAGGGGAGAGGGGAGAATGCAACACAGGGGGGGCCTTTTCAGTGGAAGCCCTGTGCCAGGCTTAATTTGTAATTCCATTCTCAAAGGGTGTTTGCAGCCTGAAAGGGTGTTTATGTGTAGAAGAGGGAGAGAATTTGCACGTGCATGAGTTTAGAATGAAAACAGACTACAGTGATTCACAATGACAGAATGTTGTTAGGGGAGAAAGATGCAGAATCTTTAAAATAGCCTCTGATATTTTTTCTCTGTTGCAAATTATGTTATGTTGGAATCATTGCAGGATTTTTACTATGACTTATTCCATGGGACTTAATCCTCACTTCATAAGGAGGCGTTCAGTATGTGAAGATCTTCTAAGTAGATTTTTTTATTAAATTTATATTTGAAATATTTTGCCACAATAAATACACTTAAGTACAAAACACTACGAGACATCTTTAGTCATGCCAAAGGAATCTATCACTGTTTTGGTTTTTTTGTCTAGCGTTTTTTTCACTATAGTATTTCCCCCCTACTTACAGCGTTCTTGTATCGTCATAGGCCTTGCTCGTCCAAAAAGACACAATAACTCAGTATAATGCTGTCATGTGCTACTTTTGACTCACTGAGCCAGGCAGGTGTTTGAAAACCCTCCTGTTTCTGCAGTACCAGATAGGCAGCAAAACCAAGAGATTTATCAAGCCATATGATGGTGTTTGCCACACACAGCTGGTGTTTTTCCAGCAAGGTGGGTGGGAAGAGAGAGATCAGCTATTGTGCAGGTCCAGTCTAATGGCTTGCTTAAATAACCAAACAGTATTCCTTTTTTAAGTTATGTAAAAGTGCAAAAAAAACCCCCAACTTTTCTGCTCCTTTGTTACAATGCAAAAAAGACTCCAATGAAATTGCCCTCTTTTAAAATGGGAACTCATTCATTTATGAAACCAAGAACAATAGAGGTAGGTGTAGAGAAGAAAAGTACATGTGCAAGCGAAATAGGAATAAGTGCATAAAAATCCTTGTGCATGGCAAGTTTTGTTTTGATGACTGGATCTATGATTATTTGACTCGTGTATTGAAACAGAACTGTAAGATCATAATTATTTCTGGGTATTTCAAGAGATTACAAGGTACATACTAGAATCCAGACCTCACCTATTTTTCAGTTTGCATGAACAACAACTAGTATCATCAGATTCATAAAGGGCTCTTTGACTTTCTTGGCAACATTCTAGGATTGCTCCTGCAGACAGTTTGGCACTCATTACCCATAAGTTCAGGAATCGTTTTTAAGACAAATGCTAGCCTTAAAGTTTCCAGAAATTGGAATCTCATTGAATTGGGACTTTAGCGTACAATTAAATGCTTAAATCTCATTCATTTCATTGGGATTTAAGGGGACTGTTTTATATGGATCATGCCCCTAGGTCAACACAGTCTATTCAGATCCTTCATTGCAGGACAGGGTTCTTTCTTACTTCAAGGAATGTCCAGAAGTCAGTGCATCGTATGCAGACACCTATTTATTCGCAAAGCAGAACATTTAAGGGGTATATCTCTAAAGTCCTTTAAAAATAAAATAGTTTATAGAAACCAATAGCTTGATTAATTTAATAAGCAGACCAAAATTTAAATCAAGCTTCCATTTCCATTTAAGAATGCTCCTCATTCATTGCTATATTCTAAAAATAAATAAAGATGCATTTCAAACTGAAACAGATATAGGAAAATACACAGAAATGTGTTTGATTTTCATGGTTTTCACTAGAAATGTTACTCTTCAAATAAACCTGTGAAAATATAAAATATCTTTCTTAAAATAAAAAAGTCCATAGAAGAGACTATTTTTCCTTTTCCCCCTGTCAACAAATGAGACAATAGACTGCATTAATCTACTGTTTCACTAGTCAGAACAACTAAGCCCTGGGTGGTTTGGAGTCCTCAAATTGGCATTAACATGGAAGGAGAAAAATAGTCAAGCATGAGACACAAAATCAACAGAGTGGTGTGGTAGCCAATTTTTCTTGAGCATATATGCATTTCTTGTCAAGTCCTATACAAGAGCAAACTTAATTTTTTGAGTTTAAGTCAGTATTTGTGGCAGTATTGGGGGTGGAGGACTCCTTGGAAAAGGGAATGAGTGCCAGGTCCATAACCTGTGTGTGGGAAGCCCCACCTGGAAAGTGACCCCTGGCAAAGTTCCTTGGGGGCAACTGGTGTCCTCCCTTTGCCACTGCGTTGACAACTGAGGGACCTGGAGAAGTCTGTCCAGGAGCCTGTGTTTGGCCCAGGGGTGCAAATAGACTTGGTCCAGGCTCACCCCCAACTTAAAAAACAAAGAAGCAGACCCTTGCCTTGAAATTAACCACAAATATTTCCAAGGGTCTTAGGGAGATAATTTAGCAGCTGATCTTATTGATCTCAGGGTCATTGTAAAGGGCCTCTGGGAAGATTCACATTACCTCAGTCAGTATTATGTTTGTTAAAGCGTGCCCTCAAATAGACATTTTGCACACAGGTTTTCAGAGAAGAAATATTTATATTTCTAAAGAGATGGTGACACTTGGTATGAGGCACTCGTGTCTGAGAATATTTGCAAATATAAAGCTTGAGATTATGGGTGAAACTGTTAGCTGTATTTTGAGTTAGACCCATTGAAATGAAAGCAAATGGCTAAAGTCCATTGATTTCAGGGGGCCGGCTCAAAGTGTGACCATTGCCCTACATATGTATGAGACCTGAAGATAAATGTTCATCGTTCATGGGTCTGCTCATTCACATGAATCTTAAGAACAGCAGCTTTCAAAAGAACCTTTGTGTCTCTAATATGTAATATAAGGAGGTTTAGGTTGGTAACATGGTTTGTACCTTGTAGCTGCAATATTGTACGTTTATGGGGTGGTAGAATGAATAATACTTTCTCATCACCACCCCTGCCCCAACTCTCAAATTTACATGAATTCCAAATGTGCTTTGCCATATGTTAATTGGGCCTTAATTATCCATGTAAATAGAAAAAAACTGTATTCAGATTTATTTTAGTTCTGTGCTGTATTTTTTATGTCAAAAAGTGCTACTTTTTTATATCCTAGCCTTTTTTTAAGACCATTGGTTTATTCTATTCATTACAATATTTTAATTTGTATGAAGGCTGTCAGTTATATGGAGATGACAAAACAAACCATTCTGTCAATTTATTTATTCAGTATTTTTGCTGCTTTACTTTTGGAAATAAAGTTTTCATTGCCAATACAGTAGCAAATTTAAAAACGACTCCATTTAATTGTGTATTTATACAGGTATCAAAATAAAACTAACATTTTTAATGTTAAAACCAGCATTAATGCTTCACAACAATAGAACTGTGCACGATTTTGCTTTGAACTTCGAAGTAAAGTTGATTCCTCTTCAGCAGATTCCTCACAGGCACACTTAAACTTGAGCAGGCTCTATACCACACAGCTGCAAAAAAGGTTACAGACAAATCCCATGACTGTGTGTTTTGTGTGACAGTGCCATTTCCTTCTGCTTGTGTCATTTCCCTGTTGGTGAGTGGGTCATGTGCAACTGACCACACTTGGGGCTTTGTTGTTGAGAATAAAGTTAAGAAAAGGAGGTAGAAGAAGACAGTTGGGTGCACGGAAGAGTGCACGGAAACGCTGTTTACCTTCCTGTTACAGCGGTAGCTATTTATCTACTTGCACAGGTGTGCTTTTGAACTGCTAGGTTGGCAGGAGATGGGGCAGAGCAGCGGGAGCTCACTCCGTTGTGGGGATTCGAATGGCCAACCTTCTGATGGGCAAGCGCAAGAGGCTCATTGGCTTAGACTACAGCACCACCCACATCCCTGAGTGTACAAGTGTTCCAGGGACTGCTCTGGTGCTGTTTCTTCAGCATTGGTGTTTGTCAAATTAAGGCAACGAACAAGAGGTTCCAGCGGGACAAGCTTTCTGGGACGTTGCACTAGGATAAACAAAATTATGTTGGTCTGTCAAGTGCTAAGGAAAAAATGTGCAGATGTTGCTGAGGCTCAGATTTGGCAAAGGCGAAGTGCAGTGTAGTTAACACAAGAGGGCAGCAAGAGGCTTCTGTACTTGGGAGGCATTGCTGCTGCTCAGCTGCTCCATATATGCCTAAGCTCCCCTGGTACCAAAATGGTGTTTAAGTGCCTTGTGATATGCAAGACAACTTCCCTTTAGCAGATGGCTGAGATGGAGACTTCCATTCCTCCCTTGCTCATTTAAAGACATCACATTTTTATTACATTTATAGCTGAGCTTTCTTCCGAAAGCACCTTCCATGTCAGTCTCACATAGACAACATTGCATTAGTCCAGGTGGGACTTCACCAGAGCAGGGGCAACTGAGGCCAGGCTACCCCAGGGCAGCAGTGGCTGCAGCTGACAAAGCAATCCAAGCACCAGTTGGAATCCAGGAGTTCTCCCAGGCTACAGCCTGTTTGTCCTCTGTTTTTCATAAAAAAAATACAGACTAAAACAAAACTCTACAAGAAAGAAAAACTCAAATAGTTATATAGATTAAAATAGCTCAGATGGTAAGAAAACAACAAACACTAACTTATCCAGCTAATTAACATAAATGCTTACACTGAAATCTCAGTAGACTGATTGTAGCTAATTGTTTCTCAGGTTCTAACCCATTCCCATAAACCACTCTTATAATATCACCACAGTATCGTATACAGAAGCTGTATTGATTTTGGGAGCCAGAAGCTTGCAACCACATGGGAAATGTGTACATTTTAGAGTAAGATGATGGTTTGAGCAACACCTTTTCACATTGCACTTTGACTCTGCTGCACTCCAGCTCTGGGGCCCCATCCAAGTACCAGAATATTGTGTTTCAGGAGATAGCTTCTAGTAGCATCAATAATGGTAGTTTTGAGTTCCCTAAAAAATACAGGGCTGATCCAGAAACAGGACTTCTTCAATATCACAGTAAATTAATAATTCTGCTGGGATTAAATCTTTTAATTGTTCCTGCTGGCCTTGCTAGGCATCTCATGCCACAGCAGTGCAGGAGGTTGGACTAGATGACTCTGGGGGACCCTTCTAACTCTAGCACTCTATGAAGTTTCCACACAAGCTTAGTGCAGCCTCCCAGGTTTCTGTCCATGCCTGGTGGTATATGGACATTATAATACTGGGAAGCCTACAAAGGTGCCAGAAGCACTGGATTCAGATATTTGAAGAGTCTTTCCTCTAATCTGAAGGTCTGAAATGTATGCTATTGCTTGGCATAAGATGGGATGTGTTTTTTGCTAAAGGCAGATTTTTTAAAAAATGTTTCATCTGCTGGATTTTAATAGCTTGCTTTGAAATGTTGCCTGCCTTGAATCTAAAACATTATTTAAAGACAGCAGTCCTGCTCCAGGCAATGGTCCTCAAAGTGCCCAGCATGGTCTTCCAAGACTAAACAAAGCTGTTCATATCTGAGGTGTGATATAAACCACATGAGCATTTGGCTCAGAAGAAAGCTCTGTGCCTGTGGCAGTTGCATGGCAGGCAAGCATTCAACAGGTGATCCTTTCCTAGCAGTAGAGGATATGATCTTATTCCATTTCTTCCTGTCCTGAAATTACAAAACAAATTGAAAACTCTGCTTCTGGATGGGATAGTGGGGAGGGGAGTGAACTTAGCAATATTTCAGGCCCAAACTGGCTCCTTCACTTACTAAACACGTGAGGTGTCCCCTGTGCTTTTTAACAACTAGCAGAAATTCAGCAGGTGCAACTTTCCATGCCTGAAAGGGAAAAACCTTCTAACTGTTGGTTTATTCTTGCTATGCAGCTGTGGAAGGATTTAATTCTCACTTCGTTTTCCTTTCTCACTCCCCCTTCTTCAAGCGGAAACCACGGCTCTTTCCTATGCTCATCTCTTCCATCCCCACCCACTATCCCCAGGAGCAGAGGAACAGGCCTGTCAAGAGTTTGCTGACTTGGAGCAGCCAAGCAGCCAGTCACATACAAAGCCATGTGATAGGCCTTGCTGCTGCTGCTGCTGCTGCTGCCGCGGCAGTTCCCTGTTGCTTCTGCTGCAAGCCCTGTACTTTGAATTAGCTTGGGAGGAGAAAGATTCACTGCTAGGAAACCAAATAACACTCACCAGCTGTTGAATAGTGGGTAGACATAGCAGACGACACAGCGATTTCTCCAAAGCAGCTCTTTATTTGTAAGCTAGAATAGAACTGAACAGCAAATAGCTCAGCCGGCCTGCTTTTATAGGCAGCCGGCTGTCAACATTGTAGCAACAACAACCCAGGGTTTCCTGCCTAAAGTAACTTACGTGGACCTGAGTGAAAACTATATACATGATGCTCCTGGTGGCCAGGGTGAGAACTTCAATACATAACACCAGCCTCTTCCAAATCTTGTCGCTTCAGCAAGATCCAGTGGCTTATTCCATCCCCACACAAAGCCTTTCTGTTCCTTAATGATGCCCCGTTTAGCATCATGCCTCGTCCAATCCTGTGGTCTTCAATGATGCATACCTTCAAGAATTTAACTCTAATCTGATCTATCTACATGAGCAACCACATGCTGGCTGGGTCCAGGTACAAAGGTGAGGAGCATCCTTGCAGATAACATAACCTAGTCCAGGTCTTGGGAAATCCTTGGGGTTCACTTCCATTAATTAGAAGAAATGACAAAATTAATTTGTTGTGCTACAGGAGGTGCTAAGGAATTGTGCCTTGCCTATCCACTGTTGGGCTGGCAAGTCCCCTGTTTTAAAGTATTCACACTATTCTTAACAATAGTGTGCCCTAGGCTAAGAGTACAATAGGTTCAGGAGTATAGCAAAATATTGTTTTATTTATTATTAGTAAATAATAACACTGCATCACATTTGCTGCACTTTATAAGCCTATTGGAAGGTCGGCAGTTTGAATCCCTGTGACGGGGTGAGCTCCTGTTGCTCGGTCCCTGCTCCTGCCAACCTAGCAGTTCGAAAGCACATCAAAGTGCAAGCAGATAAATAGGTACCGCTCCGGCAGGAAGGTAAACAGCGTTTCCGTGTGCTGCTCTGGTTCGCCAGAAGCTGCTTAGTCATGCTGGCCACATGACCCGGAAGCTGTCTGCGGAGAAACGCTGGCTCCAAGAGCTGGAAAATATCAAAAGATCAGCTGGTACAACTTTCTCCCAAAGGCAGGACCATTTACCCAACCACTGCATCCCTACAGCAAAATCCAGATGACAGTCTGCATACAAGCAAAGAGCAGGTACATGCACCACATTGGCAGTTAAATGACTCCAGATTATTATCACAAACAAACAAAGGCATAAATTGAACTGGGAAGCCTCAAATCCTTCAAGATTGCAAATGTACCTACTTTCCTTTCCAGTAGTGAACTTGGAAAGTCACTCTCCTGGGCTCTCCAGAGCTTGGGGGTGGAAGAATGGAGAGAATGTAACAGAGACTGAGGATTAAAGCTGGAGTTAGAGATGACAGACCAACGCACTCAGAGAGGCAAGATGAAGTATTATTTTGCAATACTAATGAAACCCAAGCTGTTGTGATTTTATGAAATTGGATATATCTTGCAAAGAAAAATGAATCTGGAACTGTGAAGGATAAAAAATGGTTTCTATGGTCTTTGCTGTACATGGGGGAGAGGAAAGCATTAATGTTAATTCTTTTATATATAACTCTGTGGGAACAAAGTTCTTGGTGACGATAAAGGTAACATGGACAGAGAAGAGACCAGACCCTGATGTCTGGGAAACTTGATACCACCAAGGATTGTTTTACTGCATAACAATGAGCGTCTGGAAACCTTGGAGTTTGCTTACCTCTGTGGAGCAGGATTGGAATGCAGTGACTGAAGAGGATATCTAATTTACCATCGCCAGTCACACTTTTGCACATGTAGAACAGCGGAAGGGATAAGTTGTATCTGTGGACTATTGATTTATAACTAATAATTTCTGTGGGCTGACAAAGTGAAGAGTAACTCAACTTGAGATTTGGGAATATGTTATAGTTCAGGGGTCCCCAAACTAAGGTCCGCGGGCCGGATAAGGCCCGAGGGACTCATTTATCTGACTCGCGGCAATCCTCGCTGCCCGCTGCCACTGCCCACTCTTACCAGCACTGCGCTGTGCAGCTGCCCACTTCCGGGTCAGAGGAAGTGAGAGCATTTGGGTCAAAATTAAGGGAGAGAAGAATAACAGTGACCTCATTGTGGGAGTTTACTATAGATCCCCAAGCCAAACGGAGGACATAGATGATGCCTTCCTGGAACAGATGGCCAAGCATGCAAAAGGAAGGGAGATAGTAGTAATGGGGGACTTCAATTACCCGGATATTTGTTGGATGTCAAACTCAGCCAAGAGCATAAGGTCAAACAGATTCCTCACTGCCCTTGCAGACAACTTCATTGTCCAGAAAGTGGGAGAAGCAACAAGAGGAACAGCCATTTTAGATCTGGTCCTAACCAATGTTGATGACCTGGTTAGTGGGGTAAAAGTGGAAGGATCATTAGGCGCGAGTGATCATGCTCTTCTGAAGTTTACTATACAGCGGAAAGGAGCAGCCAAGCATACTAGGACTCAATTTCTCGACTTTAAGAAAGCCGACTTCATAAAGCTTAGGGAAGTGCTGGGTGAGATCCCATGGACAGTAATACTAAAAGGAAAGGGAGTTCAAGATGGCTGGGAGTTTGTTAAGAGGGAGATAGTAAAAGCACAACTTCAGGCAATACCAATGAGACGGAAACATGGAAGGTGCCTAAAGAAGCCAGGGTGGCTATCTAAAGAACTTTTAACTGAGTTAAGATTAAAAAAGGATGGGTACAAAAAATGGAAAAGGGGGGAAACCACCAAAGAGGAATTCAAACAAATAGCCAGCACGTGTAGACACAAAGTCAGAAAAGCTAAAGCACAAAATGAACTCAGGCTTGCTAGAGAGGTTAAAAGCAACAAAAAAGGCTTTTATGGGTATGTTCGTAGCAAAAGGAAGAACAAAGAAACCGTGGGGTCACTCAGAGGAGAAGATGGTGAAATGCAAACAGGGGACACAGAAAGGGCTGAACTCCTCAATGCCTTCTTTGCCTCAGTCTTCTCCGATAAAGAAAACAATGCCCGACCTGAAGAATTTGGAGCAAATGATTCAGCAGAGGAAACACAGCCCAGAATAACTAAGGAGATAGTACAAGAATACTTGGCTAGTCTAGATGTATTCAAGTCTCCAGGGCCAGATGAACTGCATCCAAGAGTATTAAAAGAACTGGCAGATGTGATTTCAGAACCACTGGCAGTCATCTTTGAGAATTCCTGGAGAACAGGCGAAGTCCCGGCAGACTGGAGGAGGGCAAATGTTGTCCCTATTTTCAAAAAGGGGAAAAGAGAGGACCCAAATAATTATCGCCCAGTCAGTCTGACATCAATACCAGGGAAGATTCTGGAGCAGATCATTAAGCAAACAGTCTGTGAGCACCTAGAAAGGAATGCTGTGATCACCAATAGTCAGCATGGATTTCTGAAAAATAAGTCATGTCAGACTAACCTGATCTCGTTTTTTGACAGAATTACAAGCCTGGTAGATGAAGGGAACGCAGTGGATGTAGTCTACCTTGATTTCAGCAAGGCATTTGACAAGGTGCCCCATGATATTCTTGTAAAGAAGCTGGTAAAATGCGGTCTTGACTATGCTACCACTCAGTGGATTTGTAACTGGCTGACTGACCGAACCCAAAGGGTGCTCATCAATGGTTCCTCTTCATCCTGGAGAAGAGTGACTAGTGGGGTGCCACAGGGTTCTGTCTTGGGCCCGGTCTTATTCAACATCTTTATCAACGACTTGGATGATGGACTCAAGGGCATCCTGATCAAATTTGCAGATGACACCAAACTGGGAGGGGTGGCTAACACCCCAGAGGACAGGATCACACTTCAAAACGACCTTGACAGATTAGAGAACTGGGCAAAAACAAACAAGATGAATTTTAACAGGAAGAAATGTAAAGTGTTGCACTTGGGCAAAAAAAATGAGAGGCACAAATACAAGATGGGGGACACCTGGCTTGAGAGCAGTACATGTGAAAAGGATCTAGGAGTCTTGGTTGACCACAAACTTGACATGAGCCAACAGTGTGACGCGGCAGCTAAAAAAGCCAATGCAATTCTGGGCCTCATCAATAGGAGTATAGCATCTAGATCAAGGGAAGTAATAGTGCCACTGTATTCTGCTCTGGTCAGACCTCACCTGGAGTACTGTGTCCAGTTCTGGGCACCACAGTTCAAGAAGGACACTGACAAACTGGAACGTGTCCAGAGGAGGGCAACCAAAATGGTCAAAGGCCTGGAAATGATGCCTTATGAGGAACGGCTAAGGGAGCTGGGCATGTTTAGCCTGGAGAAGAGGAGGTTAAGGGGTGATATGATAGCCATGTTCAAATATATAAAAGGATGTCACGTAGAGGAGGGAGAAAGGTTGTTTTCTGCTGCTCCAGAGAAGCGGACACGGAGCAATGGATCCAAACTACAAGAAAGAAGATTCCACCTAAACATTAGGAAGAACTTCCTGACAGTAAGAGCTGTTCGACAGTGGAATTTGCTGCCAAGGAGTGTGGTGGAGTCTCCTTCTTTGGAGGTCTTTAAGCAGAGGCTTGACAACCATATGTCAGGAGTGCTCTGATGGTGTTTCCTGCTTGGCAGGGGGTTGGACTCGATGGCCCTTGTGGTCTCTTCCAACTCTATGATTCTATGATTCTATGATTCTATGATTCTATGAACACCAGAAATAGCTTGTACGCATGTGCAAGCATTATTTCTGGTGCACATCCGGGTCAGAGGAGGCCCATGCACATGCGCACAAGCTACTTCTGGTGCTCTTCCGACCCGGAAGTATGCCGGAAATAGCTTGTGCGCACGCGTATGGGCAAGCGCTCTCCCGCCCTCCGGCCTGCTGCATGATCGGCGCTGGAGACACTGGCCTGAGGCACGGTAAGTATGCTGACCCCTGTTATAGTTACTGTAAATAAAAGTCTAAGCAGGAATTGAAATATGTACAGTTGATGGGAAATGAAGAAGGGGAAAAATAAAATATTTTATCATTTTGTCATTATTAAGCATTGAAATGGAATTAGGAAATATACGTTACAATGAGCAGAGAGTAAGGAAGTAAAGAGAAACATAGCAGCAGGGTAGGAAGTAAATTTTGTATTAAATTTGAATTAATTTGATGTTAATTTGTTTTTAAAAATTGAAAAGCAATAAAAACGTATTAGCAGAAAAGGGATTGCAAATGTATCTGACAAGAGCAGGTGGACAGCATTCCGTCCTTAACCCAAATATATGGTCAATAAAACCTGTAGCATAGGCAAGACCCTGCCACTAAGATAGTGTTGCCATTTTGTTGAGCTTTTTTGGGAAAGTTGTTGAGCTGCCATAGGTATAGACTGCCATACATCCGGATTTTCCTGGACATTTAAGCGATTTCCACCTGGGCGCTGTTTCCAGCAGCCAAATCCCAGCAATACCCAGGAAATTCCAGACATATGGCAGCCCTACACTAAGCTATCACAAAGCAATTTCGGTTGATACATCTGTATGCTACTTGTTATCCAGTCTCTCATACTGGCAATTTAGTGAACTAGTGCAAAGGCCCAATTTAAATTAAATACAATTAACAAACGTCATGCTGCTGATGCAATGTTTAAAAGGTTAATACTACGTCTGGCCTTGGGCCTTTTTCTTGCACATCAGCGGTCTGTAACCTCCATGCAGGGGGAGCAGATGGCCAGACACATGGCCTGTGTGCACGTTGGCTGTGGCTGCACCATGCTGAAGGATGAGCCTCCATCACTGGGACAGAAAGCACCCTGATATTTCAGTGTCCAATTTCTCCTATAGCTCCATTTTCATCACATCAGTGTCCTCACGAAATTGGGCAACTGAAACCAGTGAGACAGCAGGGGGAGCCCAGAACCATATTTTTGGATAAGCATTCCTTCCATAAGCTGCAGGACATTTTTGGGTAAAGGGTGATTTATTTTCAAGTTGCAGTTAGGTCTGATAAAAAAAATCACTCCAAAAGTCATACTCTTTTTATTTATTTTTTTGCAGATCCTAGCCAACCAACCTGGCTAGGTTGCATCGGCCCAGAATTCTGGTTGCGTTGGCCCAGAATTAAGGGCCACCAAAAGGGGCTTTGGGTCCAGCTGGGTCAGGAGCAGTATGCTGTTCCCCCTTCACCCCCACATGAAATCTACTTGACAGAATCTCTCTGACATGCAGGGGACTGGGCATGCGCAAAGCCACCCCCTCCCCCACAAGGTCCATGGCACAACTTAGGTTCTGCTACTGAACAGTGTCCAGTCATATCTGTAGGTCATACACACCAATAAGAGCAATCCAACACACAAATCAGTGTTAATGATAGTTGTGTGATGGGTGTGCTTGGCAGCTTGGGTCCCTAAAGGGTTTCTCTAACATTTGTTTACCATGCACACTAAAAACTGAAGCCGCACAGGCCAAAGGCAGTATTTGAAGGAAGTATCAGCACTCAAATTAGCAGGGGGGTGGTAGGTTGGTGCCCGAACCTGTGACCTTTGGGGGCAGCTCCATAGCTCTTGTTTTCAGGAGGCGACAGAGGGGCATGATTTGACTAAAATGGGTTAAGGAAATGGGACTTGCCAATTTCATTAAGGGTCTGCCTACCTTTGCCACAGTGAAAGAGAGTAGCACATCCATTAACCAATTTAATAATTGAATTGACTCAAGTGGTGTATTCTCATGCAGGGAAGTGAGAGCTGTTCTGAAGGAAGTGACAATATCTGTATGAGCAAATAAATAAAGAAGAATCAGATGTAAGTGTGTGATGGTGCAAATAAGGGTGCCTTCTATTTACTGGTGTCCATGAGGGGGCTCATGTGGAAGTGGTGTTTTTTCAAAACAAGATTTGTGAAGCTGCGGTTTTGTGTGGAAGCTTTCTGTCATAGGGCTGCTGTCACCACGCAAACAATGGTGTTTGTAGAGACTCGAATAACTACTCAAAAGCTTGCAGGGCAGCAGCTGAAGAAGGTGCAAAAAAGGGTTTTCTTGTGTGTGTTACTTGTGGCTGATTAGCTGCTCTTCCTGTGCAAAGGTCAGAGGGGGCAGGGCTTCTGTTGAGGTAGGTGATTAGCTGTGGGAGGAGCTTATCAGAGCTTGCAGGGCAGCGGCGCGCGCAGTTTGATCCATCTTTTAGATTTAGGGGAGCTAGTCTCACACGTTTGTTGGTTTTTTTTGGGGGGGGGTTATTTGTCCTGTCTTCACGCTTTTTATGATGGAGGACCGCTGTAGTCACCCCCAACGACATGTTCTCAAGATGGAGGGTGAGGGAACAGCTGCAGTCGCCTGCGATTCCTGCGCAATGTTTGCCATCTTGCCAAAGGTTGCAGGCAGCTTTACTTAAAGCAATTGCATGTTGATTGCCCTCTTACAATACAAAGTCCAGCAACTGGAGGAACGGGTAGCTACGCTCCAAAGAATTAGAGAGCTGGAGCTCTTCTTGGAAGCAACAGAGCACACCATCTCCACCAAGGAGGAGACAGGGGACTCCCCTGAGAAGGAGGCTAGTTCACCAACACAGGAGCCAGATATATGGAGAAACGTGACTCAAAGAAGTAGGAGGCCCAGGGTTCGCTCTGATTGTTTAGAAATACACAATCGCTTTGAGGTCCTCTCCCCTAGCATGGAAGACGTAGAGCAGACTCCATTTGAGGATCTCTCCCTCATTACGGTCGATCAGGTATATGAAGACGAGCAGCAAAGTCAGTCCTCAGGGAATGTGCAGGCGACCTTGGAACGGCCAGCTCACAGAAGAACCCCGACCAGACCTAAGAGTGTAGTGGTGATAGGGGATTCCCTACTGAGGGGAACAGAAGCAGTGATCTGTGGGCCTGACAAGATGTCTCGGGAAGTGTGCTGTCTCCCCGGGGCTAAGATCCAAGATGTAACTGAACGACTGCAATGAATCATAAAACCCACTGACAAATACCCCTTCCTCTTGGTTCATGTGGGAACCAATGACACTGCAAGCAATAGCCTCCAGAGGATCAAAAGAGACTACGAGGCTCTGGGCAGGAAATTGAAGCAATTAAATGCACAAATTGTCATCTCATCTGTCCTCCCAGTTGAAGGACGTGGCCCAGGGAGAGAGGGAAAAATAGTGGAAGTGAACAACTGGCTTTGCAAATGGTGTAAACAGGAACGGTTTGGATTCTTAGATCACGGGCTGCAGTTTATTGAAGATGGACTTCTGGCAAGCGATGGGCTGCACCTCACAACGGTTGGGAGGAATGTTTTTGCCAAAAATCTCAGAAACCTCATCAGGAGGGCTTTAAACTGACTAATGTGGGGGAGGGAGACAGTGCTCCTGAAGGTAGGAGTCTATCAATTGATGAAGATGATCATCCAAATGTCATAGACCAAATGGAGCAAACAGCACACAGACCTAGTGGTGGGAGGAAAAAATCCTTAAATAAGAGACACGGGGGAATGATTAATGGACTTCAATGTCTGTACACTAATGCGCAAAGTATGGGAAATAAACAAGATGAGCTTGAGCTCTTGGTACAGCAAACTAAATATGACATAATAGGCATCACTGAAACCTGGTGGGATAAGTCCCACGATTGGAATGTAATAATGGAGGGATACAATCTATTTCAGAGAAACAGACCAGACAAGAAAGGAGGAGGAGTGGTGTTATATGTCAGGGATGTGTATACCTGTGAAGAGATCCAAGATTTAGAACCTCAAAGCCAAAGTGAGAGCATATGGGTCAAAATTAAGGGAGAGAAGAATAACAGAGACCTCATTGTGGGAGTTTACTATAGATCCCCAAGCCAAACGGAGGACATAGATGATGCCTTCCTGGAACAGATGGCCAAGCATGCAAAAGGAAGGGAGATAGTAGTAATGGGGGACTTCAATTACCCGGATATTTGTTGGATGTCAAACTCAGCCAAGAGCATAAGGTCAAACAGATTCCGCACTGGCCTTGCAGACAACTTCATTGTCCAGAAAGTGGGAGAAGCAACAAGAGGAACAGCCATTTTAGATCTGGTCCTAACCAATGTTGAGGACCTGGTTAGTGGGGTAGAAGTGGAAGGATCATTAGGAGCGAGTGATCATGCTCTTCTGAAGTTTACTATACAGCGGAAAGGAGCAGCCAAGCATACTAGGACTCAATCTCTTGACTTTAAGAAAGCCGACTTCATAAAACTTAGGGAAGTGCTGGGTGAGATCCCATGGACAGTAATACTAAAAGGAAAGGGAGTTCATGATGGCTGGGAGTTTGTTAAGAGGGAGATAGTAAAAGCACAACTTCAGGCAATACCAATGAGACGGAAACATGGAAGGTGCCTAAAGAAGCCAGGGTGGCTATCTAAAGAACTTTTAACCGAGTTAAGATTAAAAAAGGATGTGTACAAAAAATGGAAAAGGGGGGAAACCACCAAAGAGGAATTCAAACAAATAGCCAGCACGTGTAGACACAAAGTCAGAAAAGCTAAAGCACAGAATGAACTCAGGCTTGCTAGAGAGGTTAAAAGCAACAAAAAAGGCTTTTATGGGTATGTTCGTAGCAAAAGGAAGAACAAAGAAACAGTGGGGTCACTCAGAGGAGAAGATGGTGAAATGCAAACAGCGGACACAGAAAGGGCTGAACTCTTCAATGTCTTCTTTGCCTCAGTCTTCTCCGATAAAGAAAACAATGCCCGACCTGAAGAATTTGGAGCAAATGATTCAGCAGAGGAAACACAACCCAGAATAACTAAGGAGATAGTACAAGAATACTTGGCTAGTTTAGATGTATTCAAGTCTCCAGGGCCAGATGAACTGCATCCAAGAGTATTAAAAGAACTGGCAGATGTGATCTCAGAACCACTGGCAGTCATCTTTGAGAATTCCTGGAGAACAGGCGAAGTCCCGGCAGACTGGAGGAGGGCAAATGTTGTACCTATTTTCAAAAAGGGGAAAAGAGAGGACCCAAATAATTACCGCCCAGTCAGTCTGACATCAATACCAGGGAAGATTCTGGAGCAGATCATTAAGCAAACAGTCTGTGAGCACCTAGAAAGGAATGCTGTGATCACCAATAGTCAGCATGGATTTCTGAAAAATAAGTCATGTCAGACTAACCTGATCTCGTTTTTTGACAGAATTACAAGCCTGGTAGATGAAGGGAACGCAGTGGATGTAGCCTACCTTGATTTCAGCAAGGCATTCGACAAGGTGCCCCATGATATTCTTGTAAAGAAGCTGGTAAAATGCGGTCTTGACTATGCTACCACTCAGTGGATTTGTAACTGGCTGACTGACCGAACCCAAAGGGTGCTCATCAATGGTTCCTCTTCATCCTGGAGAAGAGTGACTAGTGGGGTGCCACAGGGTTCTGTCTTGGGCCCGGTCTTATTCAACATCTTTATCAACGACTTGGATGATGGACTCAAGGGCATCCTGATCAAATTTGCAGATGACACCAAACTGGGGGGGGGGTGGGGTGGCTAACACCCCAGAGGACAGGATCACACTTCAAAACGACCTTGACAGATTAGAGAACTGGGCCAAAACAAACAAGATGAATTTTAACAGGGAGAAATGTAAAGTATTGCACTTGGGCAAAAAAAATGAGAGGCACAAATACAAGATGGGGGACACCTGGCTTGAGAGCAGTACATGTGAAAAGGATCTAGGAGTCTTGGTTGACCACAAACTTGACATGAGCCAACAGTGTGACGCGGCAGCTAAAAAAGCCAATGCAATTCTGGGCTGCATCAATAGGAGTATAGCATCTAGATCAAGGGAAGTAATAGTGCCACTGTATTCTGCTCTGGTCAGACCTCACCTGGAGTACTGTGTCCAGTTCTGGGCACCACAGTTCAAGAAGGACACTGACAAACTGGAACGTGTCCAGAGGAGGGCAACCAAAATGGTCAAAGGCCTGGAAACGATGCCTTATGATGAACGGCTAAGGGAGCTGGGCATGTTTAGCCTGGAGAAGAGGAGGTTAAGGGGTGATATGATAGCCATGTTCAAATATATAAAAGGATGTCACATAGAGGAGGGAGAAAGGTTGTTTTCTGCTGCTCCAGAGAAGCGGACCCGGAGCAATGGATCCAAACTACAACAAAGAAGATTCCGCCTAAACATTAGGAAGAACTTCCTGACAGTAAGAGCTGTTCGACAGTGGAATTTGCTGCCAAGGAATGTGGTGGAGTCTCCGTCTTTGGAGGTCTTTAAGCAGAGGCTTGACAACCATATGTCAGGAGTGCTCTGATGGTGTTTCCTGCTTGGCAGGGGGTTGGACTCGATGGCCCTTGTGGTCTATTCCAACTCTACGATTCTATGATTCTATGATTCTAAAAGCAAAGAAATTCCAACAGCCCTGCCTAAAGTCCTGTGAAGACATCATAGCTGACTTGGCATATTTGACGAATGAGTTTTGAGGCTTTTAAGAGCTTTAATTACTAGACAACCCATACTCTGTATTTAAAAAATTTATTCTTTAGTAAGAATACTTTTTTGTTTAAATCACAAAATATTGTGGAAATATTTTTTATAGTAGAATTCATGGAGTGCTGGAAAATAACGAATATAAAGATTGATTCCTATTATCTCTCATACTTAAACTGTTCTTTAAACAGCTGGTTTCTTGCAGACAGTATTTATTTTATTTTTTAAATAATTTAAGACAGCATAAGCTTGTACCAAGCATTAAGCATTGTAACAAAAGTGCAACTTTGTTTTTCAGCAATTCCTCATCAAAAGGGATATTTTTAAACTCAATTATCATTACTCAATCTTCTTCCTACAAAAATAGCATGTCGGACATCATTAATTGAATGTATTAACTATTTACATACAGCCACTCTGTAGGCTAGTAAGATTTTAAAAAAGAAAAGAAAAAAGGACCAACATTGTTTAAAAACAGTGTTTGAGGCAAACAGTAGCAACAGCAATAGCAGCAAATTCACTCAAAATGACTAACAGACCCAGGCATATTCACTCATAGTCAGACTGTTGTGTCTCGCCTCTTACATAACATTCAAGTGAGATTTCTCACAGTGCTACCTTGGCAACAAACTAAAAATATCTAGGCAAGGTTCTTGGCTTAAACCTTATTAACAGAGCTTTAGCTGTGTGATTATCTGGTGTCTGGCAACAGTCTCCAGAAAGGGAAATTGGGATATCTGGAGACAGAAAAACCTTGCAAGGAAACCTTATCCCACTTTTACCCAGTTACCAACACACCATTTTTAATTATGATTTCTAACCTCTTTTAGCTTATGTTAGCGGCTGTGCCTTTCAACGGTGGCCTCATGCACATATATTATGCAAGTGAAGCTTTGCAGTTAGCTTTTATCTCCATGCCAGGAAAAGCAGCACTTTCTTTCACCCCAATCTACCAAGGAAAAACCACACACTGAACTGCTGGAGATTCCAATTTCGCTGTTCTTATTCACAGCATGATGGTCTTCTGGGACCACTGTATGGACTGGCTGTGTCTTTTACTGCTTATGGGAAGGCATACTCCTCTCTGGGACTGCTTGCTTGGGGCTTTTGTGTTTAGGCCACGGTTAAAGGCACAAGATCAGGACAGTAAACTTATTTCTTCCTTCAGGATACAATCTAAGGCTAGATTGTGCTGCATTCCTATGCACACTTACCTGGGAGTAGGCCCCACTGAAGACAGCAAGACTTATTTCTGAGTAAATAGGATTGTACTGTTAATGGTGTGGGGTGTCTTTTTTCTTAGTCCAGTGCAGTGATGTTCCTTCACATACAACAAGGTAATTTAATATCAGGAACACAGCAAAACTAAGGATTAAGATGTAGAAAAATGCACTTGCTTTAGCAAATAAGAAACTACATAATGGGACAGTTCTTCCGTCCCTTGAGCAAATGCCAGGGGTAGCTCTAAAAATGCAAGACAATAAAAATACATGAACAAGGTCTGTTCATGATCTGTTTCTCAATAAAGTGCTAGCTTACCTTCATTTTTTCTCCCAAACCCCATTTCCACAAACTCCTAACTAACTAACCAAACTCCTCCAAGCATTGCATGTGGCAAAGGTAAAATATAGCCCATTGAAATAAATGGTTCCTAAGCTCTGAATAAAGGTAAAATAATGTTGCTATTTGGCAGAATCAGATGGCAACTCCAGTGATTTCAATGCAGTTGCATTGCACTTAAATTTTACTGGCTTCTGCCCAATGATTCTTGTATGGAGCCACCAATTAAGAAGTCAGTAATAGAGAAGCAAATTCTCTGTAATTCTTAGGCTACCATTCTCAAGACAACTTCCTCTCATCCATAGTAGTGACACAGGCTTCAGTTGGGCCGTTCTTAAGTAAGCAGTTTGCCTGTTTGTTGACTTGGTTATTACCAGGAAACCGATTCCTGGATTTCTGGACCAGGAAGCATTTTATGCTGAAGCTTGCCCTGCCAGGAGCACAATCTACTATGGAACTTTCCTTTGCAAACCCCACTAAAATTCAAGCGCACTTTAAAGTAAAAAGGTAAAGGTACCCCTGCCCGTACGGGCCAGTCTTGACAGACTCTAGGGTTGTGCGCCCATCTCACTTAAGAGGCCGGGGGCCAGCGCTGTCTGGAGACACTTCCGGGTCACGTGGCCAGCGTGACAAAGCCGCATCTGGCGAGCCAGCGCAGCACATGGAAACGCCGTTTACCTTCCCGCCAGTAAGCGGTCCCTATTTATCTACTTGCACCCGGAGGTGCTTTCGAACTGCTAGGTTGGCAGGCGCTGGGACCGAGCAACGGGAGCGCACCCCGCCACGGGGATTCGAACCGCCGACCTTTCGATCGGCAAGCCCTAGGCGCTGAGGCTTTTACCCACAGCGCCACCCGCGTCCCGCACTTTAAAGTAGTTCCTGCTTATTTCACTGGGGCTTGTGCAGAGCTTCCTGCTGAGTTATGCCCACTTGAGTAAGTTCCATTACAGTCTATACATAATCATTATTAAAGTGCCTGCAGTTATGGTATGGTCTGGTACAGTATACGGTATATCTCGCATCCTGAATCCCCAGTTCCAGATGCTGCAGCCCCTGCCCTTTTCTTTAGGCCTTCTGAATTGTTAAGCAAACTTCTCTTACGAAGAAAGAGCCATATCCCCCACCCCTAAGGGAGTCTTTTCCATTTGCTTTTGTTTCAGTTCAACTGGGGGATGGAATTCTGCAACATTACAACATTTGTGTAAAGAAAATTTTAAACACACACACAGCATTGTGGGGGGGGGGGGACAAGGAGCTCTCCAAAAATATTTGTGGGAGAGGGAGAACCTAATCTTTTAATAAAAGAAAAAGAATAAACTGTCAGCCTAGTAACCTTTCCCTTAAACACACAAAGAAACAGGGTGAGGGTTGCTTCTCATTCTTGGGAGTGATGGATCCTTCCTGTCAAGTAGGAGGCATGAACTGTGTGGTTTCCTTTAGAAATGATGTAGCATCACTCAAGGATTTTCCTCTGCAGACTGCAAATGCTCCTCTTGGGAAGGGAGGTCCATGTCCCCATGGAGCCCACCTGGGTTGCAGGTAAATGGATGGGGGAGGTGCTGGCCAGAAGAAGCCACATCGGTAGACGTTGCTGAGGCCAAGCTGGTTTTCTCTCCTGGTACCAATACTGAGGAGAAACAGGGGAAGGCTGCAGCCGCAGCAGCAGCTGCAGCCTGAGCTGGAATCCCTGGGTAGATCCAAGGAATTGGAGTAGCAGCAGCAGCAGCGACTGCTGCTGCTGGGTAAAAGTATTTGTCCAGGTTGCTCTTGTCCAGGAAGGGCTGCATGTAGGCAGCTGCTGCTGAGGGGGAGATGAAGCAGAGAGGCAGGCAGAAGGGAGCAGCAGGTTGTTGGACAAAGGGAGATCCTCCTCCCCCCAGACCTCCAAAAGCCACCAGGGAGCTGAGAAGGGCCGAACCAGCTGCTTCTTGGTCTGGGCTCAACACTGCCGAAGAGGTGCTGCTGCAATCCATCTTCAGCCTTTTGGCTGCTGGAGGTGCCTCATCCCCAGAGGGCTCCTGCTTGATCATCAGGTTGCCTTGCCTTTTGTCCCCTTCCGGTCTTCCCTCGCACTCACCGCCATAGCCACTATCTGTATCCGTGTCATTCTCCCCACCAAGCTCCACACGACCCCTTGGATGGTGGCTGAATTTATGCTTGCTACTCGCATTCTGAGTCCTCTGAATGACTGGCACACAATTTGGCTGGCTCTCCAGCTTTGGGCCAGTGTGATCTCGCTGCACACAGGAAGAGGCGGAGGAGGTGGGGCAGGGTCCCTTGCCTGCACAAATCTTTGGAGTCAGGAGCTGGGGGCTGGGGAGGAACCGAGTGCAAACAGAGTGCAGGTGGTTGATGAGCTGGGCACATCTCTGCTCTCTTGGAGTCCAACTTTCAAATCTGGAGAGGTACTGCATGACTTCCTTGGTGCATGTCTGGAATCCTGAATGGAAAGCATCCAGGTCAGATTGCAGAGGAGACTTCAAAGATCTCTCCCCTACAAAGGGGGGGGGGGGAGAGAAGAGGGAGGGAGGGAGGGATGCAAAATAACAGGCATTAGTAATACTACTTGCATTAGATCTAGTGTTACACAGAATCTGACTGTTTTATTAACAAAATTCCTCTATAATGTAATTACTTCGTGTTAAATGTACTAATCTTCTAGTGCAAAGTTATCAATCTAGGACTCTGATTTATGAAATCAGTTGGAAAAGGTTACGGTATCTCAAGAGATAACATGCTAAAGCTGTAATACTAGACCTACTTATTTGGGAGTAAGCCTCAAACAAAATGGGACCTATTTCCAAATAAATAATAGAATTGTAGAGTTGGAAGGGACCCCAAGGGTCATCTAGTCCAACCCTCTGCAATGCAAGGATATATATGTATATACGGTAGATATGGTCAGATGGCACAGCTGCAGTCCTTTTCACATTTACATAGGAGTTAAGGCCCACTAAATTTAAGGGGACTAAAGTTTAAGTAAACATGACCGTACAGGTCACTGACTCTGAAGCAGTTCTATAGATTTCAATTTGGCAACTTAACTGTGGAGTTAGCTAACAGTTCACCAACTGCTAAGACTTTGTCAATAACCAGATGTGTCGTTCATAATCTTTGAGAGATATAGAGATACACAATGTCCTATGTTGTGCTTCTGCACTGGGCATTTACTTACCATTCTGTAAAGCAATTATCTTCTGATGCTGCTGCTCTGTTAAGGCTGTTAAAGCTTTTAAGTGTTTCAAAGTTAATTCCAAAACTACAGCTTTCTCCAGATGCCCTAGTGTCTGCAAAGGGAGGGAAAGGGACACACAATCAAACAAAATCCTATTTTCTAAAACTTCACTAAGCTCACTTTGGAAGAAATATTGTTTTATTACTGCCCTTGCTCGAATTGGTGATAAATACTGATAAATCACACCCATTTTGAAACTTCACAAATAAGGCTAATGGTGGTTCTACAGAAGTGCTGTCATATAAGGAATTTATATTAGACTTCTGGATGTCTTAGAATCCTAAAAATCACATTTAATTCAACCCAGTTTTAAAGGATGTACTCTAGAAAGTTTTATGGGAACCACCCTGAGACCTCTGGGTATAGGGCGGTAGAAGAAGAAGAAGAAGAAGAAGAAGAAGAAGAAGAAGAAGAAGAAGAAGAAGAAGTGCGGGTAAAGCACTGCTGAACTCAGTGACTTAGTTCTAAGTCAACAAAAATAATCACACTTTTTTCTAATATGTGCATCTTTTACAGTGCAACCATATCCAGGCTAAATCTGAAGTAAGTCCCACTGTGCTAAATGAGCTTACACTGAAGTAAGTGTGCATAGGATTACAGCCTGAGTAGTAAACACTTCACTAAGAGTTTATGGTGTTGCAAAAATACCTAGATAGTTGTACAGGCAACCATATACACACGGACTCACACAGACTGGACTTACTGTCAGTTTCAGATGCTCAGGCAATAAATCTTTCAACTGAGCAATACACTCATTAATCCGGTCTCTTCTTTTCTTCTCTATCAATCTATGTGGCAGTTTGTATGTTTCCTATTCAGGAAGAAAAAGGACAAACACTTGTTTCACTATAATGCCAACCAGTACCTAAGCAACTGTCTTGCCACCTACCCTTCTTTCCCGTTTCAAGAGTATCTACTGTCTTAGGCATCTCCACTCTCCCTCCAGAACTGTTCTTTGTCAACATAACTAAAACAAAACTGCCCACTACAGATAACAGAAAGGAAGTGAATGAGGAAAAGAAGAGAACTTCTGCATAAAGTTGGGCTCCCATTTATCAGAAGCCCCTGCTAAGTATTGTGCAGGTGCTGGAGAGCATCAAAAAAGCTTATTCTCTTACCTTGCTCTCGTCCCTCTTCATACCTCTCTTGGGCTTGCACATATACAAGGATGGATAACCCAGTCTGCAGGAACAGAAAAGTGAGAGAGACCCATTGCCTTTAACATGCATAGTGGTCTCATTAGCTACTACTTTGCAAGAAATCTCACAAAAGTGGTGCATACAAAACTAATGTCTCACATCAAATGTAACTGATCTGCAGAAAATACTCTATAACCTGAAAAAGAGACAATTCATGTACTTTTGTAAGCCAAGAAAATCTTTAATATATTATTTTTTTTAAAAAAAAAGGGATGGAGGGGGGCACGTGCATGCTTAAGGGTGCCCAGCCAAAGAACCAGAGTTAACCCATCTCTTTATCTCCCCTTTCCTTTTGCAGAAAGGAAAATAATAAGAAAAACCAGGGGTTTTTCTCCTAAATTAAAATGACAACAATAATGCAGAAGTCCCTGTCATCTGACCCTATGAATTCCCGATGCTCCAATAACTGCCTTTCGGGCAAAGGAGAGATCCCTTCATCCATGTTTGGCAGCAGCTTTTTGGGGGTGGTCGCCGCTTTGGCTGGCTCCCGTGAGGTGGTGCAGAGTCTTGGGAGACCTTCGGGCAACAAAGCCCCACCGTCGCCCCGGCAGCCTGGTCCGGGTGGGAAAGCAGCTCCCCCTCTTTCTGCTTCTCCTTTTCCTCGCCCCGTCTCTTCCCCTCTGGCTCCGGGCGCGCTGCTACTTGGCGTTCCTGCTTGCTTGTTTGGCCACCGGGCACGCGCTTGCCAGGCAGACCAGCACCCAGCTCACGTGCAGAACGTACCACGCAACCTCCCGGCTCCGGGATGGGGGGCGCGCGCCAGGAGGAGGGGCGGGGGCGGAGGGGGAAAGCCCAACTTGGCCTCAGGAAGCATCCTCTGCTCAAAGGGGACCGCGGGCACCGGGGACTCAGGAGCTTCTCGCAAGGAGCGCGTTTCGCCTATTCCTCAGTGTCAAGGCGAGGGGTGGCTTGGGGGGACTTAGAGCCCCCCCCCCCGATGGAGGGGGGAGTCATAGAAAAGGTCCTCCTGCCAAGCAGGGCTTCCTCGGGAGGCTGGCAAGGCGCGTGGGCATTAGCCGGGGCAGGAGAGGGAGAGCGGGAAGCGGTGTCCCAGGAGGGGGGTGTTGAAGCCGGCCTCGTGCGAGGGAACTGCAGCCCCGTGTGGCGTCTGACCCCCCCCCCTCCAGACCCCTGGCCTAGCCTGCCGCTGGCGAGGGCGGACTCGGGCTCGTGCAAGTCCACGTTTGCTCCGGCTGCTGGCCCCTGAAAAAAAGAAAAGCCGGAGCGAGCCGGAGCGCCCTCCTCTTTAATCCCATCTCAAACTGGTACGAGCACAAGGCGAGCAACGTGATCCGGCCGCCGCCGCACTGCGAAGGGAGCTCCGCGCGCGGCAGCCGCTTTCCTGCAGAGCGCAAACGCAGCCGCGCCGAGCAGATGCTTGACCTGCGGTCCCTCCGTGGGGCGCGGGAGACGCGGCGAAGCACGCCTGGGATTGCACACACACCCCCGCCGCCAAATGCTAATAGTGTGCTAGCCCTGGATCAAAGCCCTCGGGCCCCGAGCTGGAGCCTGAGGAGCATCTGGAAAGCGGGGGCGCCTCAAGGTCTTCACCTCAACTCACCCCCAAAATGAAGCGAATGGGAAAGGGGGCGGCGGCGGCGGCTGCTCTGTTGCTTCTGCGCCTTCTGGTCCAGAGACCGAGTTGTGCTCCTCTGGAGACTCAGCCTTGCTGGACTCACAGGTGGCGAAGTGTGCGCGTACACGCGAGATCCAGACCCCATGCCCGAAACGCGGGGGATAAGAAAGCGCCTGCTTGGGCACCACATTCCCCTTCGTGGCTAAGATGCATTTCCTGAGCTTTGAATAGGGAACCATCGCCCGGAAAGCAGCATCCCGAGCCCAACCCAGGTTGAATCGAGGCGAACTCTCACGAAAGCATGCACGTGACTGCAGGACTAGCAGAGCATACAGTCCGCAAGCGCTCTCTCTCTCTCTCTTTTCTTGCGCACACACACACACAATGGCCTCGCCACAGAACATGAGGGGCTCCCATAAGGAGTGGTTACAGTTTTCTGGTGGAGGAATTTGGTCTCTCCGCAGCCCAGGAGGAAACACGTTGCAGCGGAGAGCGCCGGCCTCGTTCGCCAGCAGGAGAGCCGCAACGTGGGCTCAGGCGGGCAGCTGCGGGGCAGCCGAACGGAGCTGCACTGGGGGGGGGGGCGCATAGTTTGCAGCTGGATCTATAACCCAGCGAAACGCTCCCCGCTCTAAGCCCCAGGGAGGCTTGCATGCAAGTAAGCGTGCGTAGGATCGGGAGTTGCTCAGCAGCTGTTAGTATCATCCGGGGATGCCTAAACAGGGGCGCCGACTTATAAAAAATATTGGGGGGGCCCATACCGGGGTCCCGCCCCGGGAAGTTTTCTAAGTTCCCCGCAGGGCGGGGCCGCTGCAGAAGGGTGAGTGGCGAGGGCGGGACGGGGCCGCGCGCTCCTTTCCTCGGCTGCCCTCGTCGCGGGCCTTGGCTCCCGCGGCCTGCGAGGGGAGCCCGGGCCGCGCGCGGCTGCTGCTGCCTCCGCCGCCACCTCTCCTGGGGGCGCCGCCTCCCCGGGCGGGAACGCTGCGGGTGCGCGAGGGATGCCATGGGGTATTATTTTCACCTTGCTTTTTTAAAAAGGAAAACAAGCTACACTTTACTAAATGTACGCAAAACACCTGGAACATGCAGCTCTTTAGATGGCAATGAAGGTGGTGAGAATGGAGAAGTGATGATCTCATTGCCCTCTGGATTTTGGGTTAAATATTTGAGAGAATAAGCTTTATCGTAAAGCAGGTTTTAGAAACGAAACTCACCCTGATAAGGCCCATCTAAGGACTAAATGCCATCTACATAACATGCCCAGAATCTTATGTTTTTTTGCAAGTCGTGTTGTTCTGCCAAAACGCAGGCTAAAATGACTGCATGGAAAACGTGGCATGCTAATAGCGATTTGAAGTTAAATATTCATACTGATGAATAGCTATAGCAGCAGAGCAGTGGCACAGCGTGGGTTGTCAGCACCCGGGGCAAGGCAAGTAATTTGCGCCCCCTAACCCGTGGATTTTAGCACTTGAGTGCGAGCGCCCCCCCCCTAGATGCCTGGTGCGGCCGGCCCCCCTGCACCCCCCACGCTACGCCACTGGGAACAGCTAAGGGAGCTGGGCATGTTTAGCCTGGAGAAGAGGAGGTTAAGGGGTGATATGATAGCCATGTTCAAATATATAAAAGGATGTCGTATAGAGGAGGGAGAAAGGTTGTTTTCTGCTGCTCCAGAGAAGCGGACACGGAGCAATGGATCCAAACTACAAGAAAGAAGATTCCACCTCAACATTAGGAAGAACTTCCTGACAGTAAGAGCTGTTCGACAGTGGAATTTGCTGCCAAGGAGTGTGGTGGAGTCTCCTTCTTTGGAGGTCTTTAAGCAGAGGCTTGACAGCCATATGTCAGGAGTGCTCTGATGGTGTTTCCTGCTTGGCAGGGGGTTGGACTCGATGGCCCTTGTGGTCTCTTCCAACTCTATGATTCTATGAGGCTGTGTCAGATAGGGTGGAAATTTCATCCTTTCTGTCCCTCACATGGGAAACCGAAAAACACCCTCTCAGAATTAACTAGGGACCAGGATTACCAAAGCCCCATTCTCCCTGCAACCGCTCGGGTATCCGGTGGGCACCTAGTGAAATTATTTCCAACCACAAAGTCCAATACAAAGTATTTTTGTGGTAGGGAAGGAGTTTCAGCTTTGCCTTGTGGGCTGTTCCTCCAAGCTGTCTTTGCGGCGCGTAACAGCCTGGAAGAGAATCGGCGAGAGGATCTTTAGAATTCAGTGCAAATTGAATTTCACCGGAATAGCTCGGAGGTGCTGGCAGCCCGCTCCACCCCCCCGCTTTTTCGTTTTCTAAACAAGTGATCGGACTCTTCCCCTCCCCTCAGCCCCATGAAACAAGTCCCCAGCGCGAAAAGAAATAATAATTTTAAAAAAAAGATAACAAGGACTGGTTGTTTTCCAGAGCGAGGTGGAAGCCGCCCATCGCAAGGGCAGAATCTCTGCGGTGCGTAATTACGCGCGGCTTGGAGAGCTCTTTTCCCCCCATTACCCGGGCCCTAGCGGTGCCCGCGGCAAGGTGAGATTCTCCCTCTCCGGCAGGCGCCTCTGAGCGCCTTCACCCCATTCTCCAGCCCCGCCACATCTGGGAACATCATTAAGGAGTCGCCTCTGCAGCTCAGGAAGTTTTCACACTTCACGTTTCATTAAACGCAGGTCTTCTCAGATTCCTTGGGAAAGGGAGAAGCGGGAGAGATAGGGGAGAGGCGCTGGGCGCGGGTCGGGGGAGAGCGCCTGATTTGCTGCTGCTGGGCTTTCAAAGCCAAATAAAACGGCCAGTCTGCGGAGCGCAGCCGCAGCGGCGGTGGGGGGCGCGCTAGGGCGCAAGGCTGGCGGTGGCGGCGGGGAGCCAAGGCGCGCGACGAGGGCAGCCGAGGGAAGGAGCGCGCGGCCTCATCCCGCCCTCGCCACTCACCCTTCTGCAGCGGCCCCGCCCGGGGAGGCGGCGCCCCCAGGAGAGGCGGCGGCAGCAGCAGCCGTGCGCGGCCCGGGCTCCCCTCGCCGGCCGCGGGAGCCAAGGCGAGGGAGGAGGGCGGCCCCTGGGGGCTGGGAGAGCCGGGCTGCCGTGGCCGAGAGGGCTGCCCTCAGGCCCCATGGAGTCGGCGCCTATGTGCCTAAAAGGTCTGGCGCATAAGCAACGCTGACATGCAAATGATTCTGTATAGTCAACCTTGCTCTCTTTTCTTTTCTTTTCTTTTTTTAAAAATAATACTTATTAAGAGTTTCAAAATTACAGAAAGAAAGAAGAAAAAAACAAGAAAAAACAACACCAAAATATATAAAAAAGAAAAACGGAAAAAATACATAAAAAATCAATACAACAACACAACAAGAAAAGGGGAAAAAAATTGCAGATCCCTTTTTGCATATCTTTACCTTTCATTTGCTTGTTTCATTGACCTCCTCACACCTCCCTTTTTGTATTCTAGCTTAATTAGTTGTTTCAGCAAATTCTTTCCATCTTTCTCAATTTTTATTAAATAGTTTATCTTAACAGTCTAACCTATTACTTAACTCAACAGATCCTTTCCATCTTTCACCATATTCTGTTATTCAATTTGCCTTTATTTGTTTAACCTTATCTTGCCGTAAAATGCCTTAGAACTTAAAACTTAATACTTATTTATACATAACTCCTTATATCATTTCTACTAAAGCCCAATAGTTTCATTCCAACATTTTCCCCAATATTCATTAATTTACACTAATTCCCAATATAACAATTATTCTTTATAGACTTTCTTCCAATCTCCAGCCAACGTCCCTTCTTCCTGGTCTCGGGTTATGTCAGTCCTTACTGTCCATTCCATCTAGTCCATCAACCTGGTAGTCTTATGTCCGAGGCTCTTAAGTCTCTTCCATGCCCCTTCTGCAGATCTTCTTCTTCTTGTTTATACTTGCACTTTTCCTTGTCTTTTGTTGGTCTCTTTCTTAATTTCTTTCCTTTCTCATTGAAGAGTGGGTCTCTGGGGGTTTCCAGCCCAAAATTGCCTCCCCTGATCAGACCAACCCATTCCCCAGAGTCCCACTCCCCGCGGTCATCAACATAATCCAAAAAATATTCAACAGCATGTTTCAGAGTCCCTCCGAAATTAAGAGCCTCCTCAGTTCCAGACTTCCCCTGGCCCACTCCAAATGCAATCTTCGAAAACAGCGGCTTATGCTCCTGCAGGGCCTCAGATCTCTCCATTTGTATTGCTTGAGGTGCTACCGCAACCTTGTCCATTATCTTCTGCACTTGTACTTGCCCAGTTAAAACAGGTTCCTGAGTTGGTCCCTGAATAATTTCTGTGACAGTATTCCCTACAGCCGTCATCAAATCCAGCTTTTCATTTATTAAATCCATCTTCTCATGCATCTGCTCCAACAGTGCATTTGTCTTGCAAAAAGCAAGCACCAAAGCTTCCTCCCAACACATATTGTCCAAGGTCAAAAGACTGGTCCCACGATCTTAATCTTACAGCTGTAGAGTCTCCAAGCAGACTGCAGCAACAATTTAACAAGCTCCCTCTAGAGGAGACAATTTCTATTTGTATCCATCTTTTTAAAGCAAGTCCAACAAAGGAAGATTACTTTCGTTTTTCAAATACTTTGTTTCTTTAAAATGCAAAAGGCAACATTGGAATCAGTTTGTTTCTCTTTTTTAACTATCTGTCAAAATGTTCCATTCACAGTCAATGAACGTCTCTGACAATTTCTGTCTCTGACACACCGTTCCCAGGTTTGAGATGGTGGAAACTTATCTTTCTTTACTCCCTCTCCTGCAGGCTTAAACAGTCAAAGTCCCCCCCCCCTTTCTCCTGCTTCCAGGGGGGTTTTAGTGGTTATAAATGAAGGAAATTTCGACCTTTATAAACGACTTTCCAGGCTATTAGCTTACAAGTTTTTGCTTCAGTCTATTTACAAAAAGCGGAAGGCGGACTTCCTGTTTTGAACTTTCCCACTTCGATGCCAAATTAATATGTTTCTTGATCCAATTTTCCGTTTCTACTCACGGGTACTTGTTTAGAGTCCAATTGTCCACAGGAAAAAGTCAGCGCTCTCTGGCGATGGCTGTGCGGCTTCACTCCGTGAAAATAGCAATCAGTTCGCAGCACCGCGCCGCTCACCCCACTTCGCTCCGGAGCCCCGAAATGGGGTTCCCCGCGAGTAGGGGAGGCACTCCTGGTGCCCTGCCGAACCCCACATTCCCAGGCTTCCTCCGCCTGGGATTTCTAGCGGGTCCCCACCTTCGCCGCGGTGGGAAGACCCAGTTTCCACGGAGCCAGTTCCTCCGGTCGGAGGAACTCCGCCATTCGCCGATGGCGCTAACCCGGAAGTCCCAACCTTGCTCTCTTTTCTAGTTGCTGAGGAAGGATGCTTTAGAGCGTTTTTAAAGTTGTTGGGTTTTTTAATGGAAATATACCCAGCGCTTCTGGAGGTACTGCAGAATATCCCCCCCCCCAAAGGAAACGAAACGCTCTGAGAATGAGCAGAAAAGGAGAAACAAGAATTGCTGGAAGTGTGGGGTGAAAGAAGGTGGTTTTTTTCCACGTGGTGGTCATGCGATAATACATGAGTATTTTCCTTAATCTTTTTGGGATTTCATTATTCATTATGCCTAGTAGGAAGGTTTCAGACTATTTTGGGAAGGAGCATTTAAACATTTTTTAAGTTCATTGCAAATTATTTCCCAAAAATTCCTACTTTTTTTTTTACAATTCCACCACATGTGGATCATGGTGTCTTCTGCCTCCCCACATCTCCAACAGATGTTTGATCTAGCTTTATACATTTTTGCAAGTTTTACAGGTGTTAAATACAATCTGCAGAGCATCTTCATGCAGTTCTTCAAATCATAGCATGCTGGAAATTTTCGGTCCTCCCTCCACAGCCTCTCCCATGATTCCATCTGGATGTTGTAGCCAAAGTCCCTAGCCCATTGCATCGTAACAGATTTCACTTCTTCCTCCTTGACCTCCCAGTCAAGAATGAGTTTATACATATTAGAGATCGTTTTCTTATTAAATTTATTAAATCTTTCTCTAATCTTGAGAGTTCTGTGGATAACCCTTTCTGTTCATCCTTTTGAAATGTTTCTTTTTTTAAGATAATATTTATTGATTTTATGATTACATATTATACATATACATATACACATTACTTTACATTTACATTTACTCCTAAGAGTTGACTTCCCTCCTTCCTTCTTCTGGCTTTTTTATGTCATCTCTAAGTTTTTCGCATTGTCTTTATCGATTTTGTTTATTCAACTTTATCTGTACAGTGTCTATATATAAATAAATCTTTCTGTATATACACATCTTGTTGTTTGTCTATATTCATTTACAGATACAATTAGTTACCTTGGTTGTATTTTACATTTTAATTCATATTGTCATTTAACATCTGTCAGGGCCGCCTCAGGTCCCAGCTCACAAGAGACCAACGCCAAGTCCACTTTATTTACAAAAGTCTTTATTGAAGTACATTGTTTGTTCCACAGCCGAGGCGCGCAGCCCCACGTCTGTTACGCTTAGACCGCTGAAGTCCCCTCTGAATCAGTCCCGCCTCTACACCAGTTTAAGAGGCTTGTGCTGGTCCACCTCTTCCTGTCCTTCCTTTTCCGCAGGGTCTTTCTGCCCCCCTGGGTTCCTCCCCTCCTGGATTCCCCTGACGCCGAGTCCCCAGACGCCTGCTCCCCCCTCCTCCGTGCTTTGGGACCAGGCTCCTCCTCCGGGCTCTCCGCATTTCCGCGCGCCTCCACATTTGAACTTGGCGCGCGTTCGCTACCTCTGACCTTCCTCTTGACAGTTACACTACTCTCTGTACTACTCTCCGCCCCTTCCGGCAGGACGTCTTGCCCCGATCTCCTTCCCCCCTCTGCTTCCTGCTCTGCTTCGTCTGTCACACTGGGAACTCCACCCTCTTCACTCCGTTCCGGCGGGGAAGCCGGCCCCGATCTCCAACTCCCACTCGGGGTTCCCCTGCTGCTCCCCTGCTCCTGACGAGTCCCCCCTGTGACTCCCCTTGGCCTGACCAGGGGCGCCCCCTTTTGGGAATCCTCCGATTCACTTGAAAGACTCATGGAAACCCTCAAGTCATTGTCATCCTCCTCCTCCTCGTTCCGGGATTCTTCCCCCTCGCTCTCAGTCTCCTCCCTCATCTGTGCCTCTCTCCCTGAACCCCTGACAACATCCAATAAAGTTTATTTTAATTTCCCATTATGAGGTTTATTTCCATTCTACCGATTTCACTGTTTCACCTTATCCTATGTATAACATAAATTTTTCCTATTCTTTTTGAAATGTTTCATCGTCCTGTTGTCGAATTTTCCCTGTTAATTTGGCTATTTCCGCATATTCCGTGACCTTGTACTGCCACTCTTCTACTGTTGGCAATTGTTGTTTCCAACCCTGAGCCAGCAGTAACCTCGCCGCTATTGTTGCGTATAGGAACAATTTCTAATCTTTCTTATCAATATCCTCTCCCACCATTCCCAACAAGAATGCCTCTGGTTTTTTCAGAAATGTGTACCTAAAGATCTTCTTTAATTCATTGTATATACTTTCCCAAAAAGTTTTTACCTTATCGCATGACCACCACATGTGGAAAAAAACCACCTTCTTTCACCCCACACTTCCAGAAATTCTTGTTTCCTGTTTTATACATCTTTGACAATTTAGTTGGCATGAGGTACCATCTGTACATCATTTTTAACAGATTTTCTTTTAACAATGTACATGCTGTAAATTTTAACCCAGTGTTCCATAATTTTATCCACTTCTCATATTCAATATTGTGGCCAATATCCATTGCCCATTTAATCATGACACTCTTAATTTCTTCATCTTTTGTGTGCCATTCTAGTAGAAATTCATAAACCTTAGATAGTTTGGGGTTTTTTTGGTTATTCTGCAGTACTGCAATTTCTAATATTGATTTTGTTTGTTCAAAGCCTCTTATTTTTTAATCTTTCAAAAAGATGTCATTCATTTGGTGGTATTCCATCCAGCTTGACAATTTATCTTTTAATTCCTCATAAGGTCTAATCTTAATTACCGTATTTTTCTCTCTATTACACGCATATTTTTTCTCCTAAAAAGGAAGGGGAAATGTCTGTGCGTGTTATTGAGCGAATGTGGGGGGTCCCTGGAGCCGATTAGGGGAGTGCAGGAACAAAAATCAGCAAAAATCAAATCGTGCATTGCGTCGGAGAGGGAAACCTGAAAAGAGGAAGTTGCTGCTTTCCTGCATTCTGCCTCAGGGTCTTACTGCCCACTCGCTTGTGTTTCATTGCTGTGTTTGCTCAAACGGAACAAAGAGCAGGCAAATCCCCTCCCCTCCAGGCAAGCAGAGGGGAAAGCAGAGGTCTTTCCTTCTAATTCCTCTCCGTGCTCCGCTCCTCGCAGGCAGCCAGAAAACATGCAGGAGAGAGAGAGCTGGCTTCGGTTTGGGGAAACTTTTGCCTTTCTTTCCTCCCTCCAGTTAAATCCCTCTCCTGCATTCTTAGCCAGCTGCTTCTCTGCACACCGCTCACGTGCTCCTTTTCCCTTCTGTGTTTTTCCTTCCCTCCTCACTTAAAATGTAGTTAAAAAGCATGGATCCACATGGATCCTCAGGATCTTTGGATTGGGCCACCCCAAATTCACCTTCAGATCACATAGCAGCCTGCCCCCCAAAAATCACACACCCACTGTTGCCTGGGGCTGCAATGGTGCAAAAACGTGGTTAAAAAGCATGGATCCACATGGATCCTCAGGATCTTTGGATTGGGCCACCCCAAATTCACCATCTGATCACATAACAGCCTGCCCCCCAAAAATCACACACCCACTGTTGCCTGGGGCTGCAATGGTGCAAAAACATGGTTAAAAAGCATGGATCCACATGGATCCTCAGGATCTTTGGATTGGGCCACCCCAAATTCACCATCAGATCACATAGCAGCCTGCCCCCAAAAAATCACACACCCACTGTTGCCTGGGGCTGCAATGGTGCAAAAATGTGGTTAAAAAGCATGGATCCACATGGATCCTCAGGATCTTTGCATTGAGCTACCCCAAATTCACCATCAGATCACATGTCTGTGGCCACAGCATGAAGCACAAAAATGATACATCCACTGTTTCATTCAGAATTTTTTTCCTTGTTTTCCTCCTCTAAAAACGATGTGCGTGTTATGGTCAGGTGCGTGTTATAGAGCGAAAAATACGGTACATTATTTTCTCCCAGCAACATGTCTCTATAAGTTAACCATTCACCTTTCATGTTTAATCTTTTCACTGAGAAGGCTTCTTGTGGTGACAGCCACTATGGTGTCTTCCTTTCAAACCATTCTTTGTATCTCATCCAAACTTCATATAGTGGTCGTTTTATAATATGATTTAGGAAGTCTCGATGCACTTTTACCTTGTCATACCAGAGGTATGCATGCCATGCATATCTGTTTCCGTACACCTCCAGATCTAATATGTCTGTGTTTTCCAGACTTAACCATTCTTTCAGCCATGTTATACATGCGGCTTCATAGTATAATTTAAGATCCAGGAGTGAAAAGCCTCTCTTTCCTTTTTATCCATTAAGAGTTTATACTTTATTCTAGGCTTCTTCCCCTGCCATACAAACCTAGAAATCATTTTTTTGCCATTCATTAAATTGGCCTTGTCCTGTAACAATCGGAATGGTTTGGAATAAAAAGAGCATCTTAGGTAGAACACTCATTTTAATAGCTGCTATCCTTCCACAGAAATATAGTTTCAGTCTATCCCAGATTTCCAAATTTCTTTTTCCTTCTTTCCATGTTGTTTTATAGTTATCCTTAAAGAGGTTTGTATTTTGGGGGGAGAGCCAGACACCCAAATATTTTATTTTCTTTACCGCTGTTATTTCCATTTTACTTTGCAGTTGATCTACTTGTTCCCCTTTCATATTTTTAACCATCATCTTTGTATTGCTTTTATTAATTTTTAGTCCTGCCATCAGTCCAAATTCTTCAATTACTTTTAACGCTTCCACTGTTGAAGATTGTGGTTCTTGTAGTGTTAAGACTATGTCATCAGAGAAGGCTTTAACCTTATATTCTTTTTCTCATCATTTTATTCCTGTAATTCTTTCTGTCTTTCTTATGCTTTGAAGTAATACTTCCAGAGTTGAAATAAATAATAAAGGTGACAATGGGCCCTTTGTGCCCTTTGTGATTTGAAAACTCTGTCAACCCATTATTTATTATAAGTTTCACATTTTGATTCTTATAAATTGCCTCTATACTTCTTAGTGTGCTGGTCCCAGGCTGACTGACCTTTATCTTCTCTGAGGCCAGGGGCGGTCCCGGCCCCCAGGAGACCCGCCTCTCCTGGCCTTAAGGCGAGCACTCCTCCTGGGAGAAACCAGTTCCCTTTGCCTCTCTGCCCTGAGCCTCTGTAGTTCAGGAGAGGCTGAAGGGTTACTGGGCCCAGGGGGAGACTCACCTGTAGGCACTGAGTCCTCAACTACCTCTGGAGCCAGAATGGATTCACCTGGTGCCTGTTCCTGAGGATCTGGCACAGGTGCAGGCGCCTCAGAATCAAGGCCCTGCCCCAGTTCAGCCGGCCCTGGAGGCGGGGACTCCTGTGCAGGCTGGGATTCCTCCGGTTCATCCTCTGAATCGGATTCCCAGGCCATCACACCATCCCCCCTCCCAGCCCCCCCTCAATCGAGGGTCTGGACCTGGCTCACTGGGGTACACCGCATGGAAATCTCGGAGGCAGGCAGGCGCGTGGACGTTGGCTGCTGGTTCCCAGGAACGGTCCTCCGGTGCATACCCCTTCCAGTCAATGAGATACTGTAGCTTTCTCCTGTGGTATCGGGAGTCCAGAATGCGTTCCACCTCGTCGTACTCAGGCTCCCCCTGAACCAAAACTGGCTGCGGTTGGGGACGGTTCGGGTGGAACTCGTCGGGTGGGGCCACCGGACTCAGAAGGGACCTGTGGTTGCGGGCAACCGGAGACAGAATGCTGCAGGTGAGACTTGGTCCACGATAGGAAACGGGCCGGTGAAACGGGTGTCCAACTTCCGCAAAGGTCGAGAGGGGTGGAGGTGGCGAGTGGAGAGCCATACCAGGTCACCGGCATGGAGTTCCGGCCCCACCTGGCGGTGGCGGTCGGCCTGGGCCTTGTACGCCTCCTTGGCCTGGCGCAGTTGCTCCATCAATAGCTGTTGCTGGGACTGGAGCTCCTGAAGCCACTCAGTCACTGCAGGGACTGTGGATGCCGACAGCACATCTGGAAACAGCCGTGGATGATAACCGTAACTGGCCTGGAATGGGGTCTGCTGGGTGGACGCATTCACCGCGTTGTTGTAGGCGAACTCCGCCAATGCTAGGTGGTTGACCCAGTCATCCTGCTGGTAGCTGCAGTAACACCGGAGGTACTGCTCCAGCACCGCGTTCGCCCGTTCCGTCTGGCCATCGGTCTGTGGGTGGTAGGCTGACAAGAGACAGACATCTGTCCCGAGGGTCTGGTGCAATGCTCGCCAGAACCGGGATGTGAACTGAACGCCCCGGTCGGACACCACACGCTCAGGTAGGCCATGCAGGCGGAAGACATGCTGAAGGTACAGCTGAGCGGTTTCCTTAGCTGTGGGTACGGATGGGCAGGGAGCACAGTGCACCATCTTAGTGAAATGGTCGGAGAAAACTAGAAGGCAGGTACAGCCACGAGATGGGGGTAAGTCCACTACAAAGTCCAGCGAAACCATGTGCCAAGGATGTGGTGGGACTGGCAATGGCTGAAGTAGGCTGGGGGGGTCGCCCGCCGGCAGACATCACAACCAGCGACGTAGCGAGCCACGTCAGCCTTCAGGCGGGGCCACCAAAACTCATGGCTTACCAGATGGGTGGTTTGATACCGCCCAAAGTGCCCCGCTGCTGGAGCATCATGGGTCATCCAGAGAACCTCAGCCCGCAGTGGCCCTGGCGGGATGTAAAGGCGACCGTGGTGCAGCAGAAGGCCCTGATGCAAGACCAGCCCTGGATACTGAGGGCATGACCCTTCGGCCAGTTCCTGGAGTCGTTCCTGGGCCCAAGCGTCGACTCACAGCTGTTTCTGCACCCAAGCCTGCAGTGGCTCAGCCTCCTAGGTGGCCAGGAATGCAGCCGGTGGTAGGATCGTGGTGGGTACTGCCTGCTGTACCGTGTCTGCGTTGTCTTCAGGTTTCCGGGACAGGGCATCCGCCTTCTGGTTTTGGGAGCTAGGGATGTAGCGGATTCGGAACTGGAACCAGGAAAAGAACAACGCCCACCAGATCTGCCTTTGGTTCAGCTTGTGGGTGGTCTGGAGGTACTCCAGGTTCCGGTGGTCGGTTCTCACCTCCACCGGGTGTCGTGCCCCCTCACGATGGTGGCACCAGACCTCAAAGGCCACCTTGATGGCCAGTAGTTCCCGCACCCATACAGTATAGTTACGCTCCGCTGGAAGGAGCTGGCGGGAATAGAAGGCGCAGGGTAAGAGTGGCGCATCAGGTCCGTACTGCTGAGACAAGACGGCACTGAGAGCCATACTGGAGGCGTCGGTCTCTACCACAAAGGGTCGAGAGGGATCAGGATGTTGCAAGATCGGCGCTCTCTGGAAACAGGCCTTCAACCCCTGAAACGCCTCCTCTGCCTCCTTGTCCCAGGAAAACGGTGTCTTGGGGTGCAGTAGCCAGGTCAACGGGGTGGTGCGATGAGCATAATCTGCAATGAAGGTCCGGTAATAGTTGGCGAACCCCAGGAAACGCTGTAGGTCCTTGCGGTTCCGAGGTGCCGCCCATTCCCGAACCACTGCCACCTTCCCAGGATCCATCTGCACCCCATCTGGAGAGAGTCGGTGACCAAGGAAGTCCACTGACCGCTGATGGAACTCGCACTTGCTGAGCTTCGCATACAGGCGGTGCTCCCGCAAGCGCTGCAACACGGTCCGGACATGACCCTCGTGGCGAGCCGGGTCATGGGAGAAAACCAAAATATCATCCAAGTACACCACCACGTACTTGTCTAGCAAGTCCTGGAACATGTGGTTGATGTACCGTTGGAACACGGCGGGCGCGTTGCACAATCCGAAGGGCATAACCAGGTATTCGAACTGCCCATACCGGGTCCCGAATGCTGTCTTCCACTCATCCCCGGCTCGAATCCGAATTAAAATGTAGGCCCCCCAGAGGTCTAGCTTGGTGAACACCTGCGCCGCTTGCACCCACTCCAGCAACTCCGAAATAAGGGCCAAGGGGTACCGGTCTGGGATGGTAATTTTGTTCAGGGCCCGGTAATCATGGCAAAGGCGAAGCTCCCCACATCTCTTCTTAACAAAGAGCACTGGCACAGCGATGGGCAAGGTAGAAGGCCTAATGAAACCACGCTCCAGGTTTTTGCGCAGGAAGTCCTGCAAAGCTTCGCGCTCTGGCTCTGTTAGAGAGTATAAGCAACTCACTGGTAGGGGCGCTCCGGGCTGGAGGTCTATGCCGCAGTCAAAAGACTGATGCGGCGGCAGCTGGTCTGCCCCCCGTTCCTCGAACACGTCTTGGTAGTCCCGGTACTCGGCTGGGAGTGTGGATGCAGCCTCCTCAGTGGGTGCGGCTGCTAGCATCTCGGACTGAGCATGGGAACATGGGTCTGGGAAGTGCACAGTCCGTTTGACCCAGTCAATCTGAACATTGTGAGCCTCCAGCCAGTCCATCCCGAGCACCAGGGGGAACCAGGGCATGGAGGCAATGTCCAAAGTTCGCATCTCCCGGTGCTGCTGGAGACACAGGACCAAGGGCTGGGTCTCCTGAGTAACGGCACCTGAACACAGGAGCCGTCCATCAATTGCCTCCACCTGTTCTGAAGTGGCACCTGATGATGGGCAGCAAAAGCAGCGTCCATATAGGAGCGGGTTGCCCCCGAATCTACCAAAGCTTGGGTAAGAATCCAGGGCCCACCTGGAGGGTATAGATGTACTGGGACCATAAGGTGTTGCAATTCCACCGGTGCGGGCCCATTCTGCGCTGTTTGGGACCCCCGGTAGCCAAGGCCATCAGCTACTGGGGTTGGCAGTTTCTCAGGACAGGACCAGGCGTAGTGTCCACTTCCGCCACAGTAGAGACATAGATTCCCCTCCCGACGCTGCGTCTTCTCCGTGGGGGAGAGGCGTGGCTGCACTGCCCTGAGCTGCATAGGCTCTGTGGCCGTGGAGCTGCTGGCAGAAACTGGCACCGAGAACTGGAAGTGCCTGTGGCCCCGGGCCTGACGACGGTCCTCCAGCCGATCGTCTATCTGTAGACTCCGTTGAATGAGGGCATCTAACGTGGTGGGGTGTTCCATTGTGGCCAGCTGGTCCAGTATCTCGTCTGAAAGCCCCTCGAGATACTGGTCCCGAAGAGCAGAGTCATTCCAGGTCAAGTCCTGTGCCAGCAGCCGAAATTCCGTGGTTCAACCGCCTAATTGCCCGGTTGGCTTGACTCCCCTTCTGGGGGTTGCCGAACGCGGCCTCCAAAAGATTGCAAAACCCCATATAGTCTGTCAGCAAGGGGGAGTCTTGCCGGAGCAGTGGCAAAGCCCACTTGGCCGCCTGGTCCTTTAACAAACTGATCAAAAAGTGCACCTTGGTGCGGTCGTCAGGGAAGTTCCGGGCTCGCCCCTGAATATACAACTTGGCCTGGGCAATGAACATGGGAAAGCTGGCCGGGGCCCCATCAAATTTCTCTGGCAAGGCCACTGGGTACTTGCCAGGAGCCGGGGCGTCGGCCCCAGGAGCCGGTAGGGCGTCCAACTGCTGCTGAAGTGCCGTAACCGCATTGCTGAGCTGCTGCACGGTGTGAGTCAAGGCCTGGTTCTCCTGGGCCAATGCCACCAGCGTAGCTGCTTGGTCGGCCATGGCTTCTGGCTCTTCCCGAATGCACCCCAACGAAGAGGGAGTGCGGGTGTGGCGGGAGCAAACTGTGCTGGTCCCGGGGGGAAGGTTACCGTTGACGTAGTCGAAGTCCGGTCCTGGGTCACTGGCCTGAAAACAGTTCGCAAGGAGGGGGGTGTGGTCCGAAGCAGGAAGCCGAGTGGGGACAGGAACACTGGAGGGTCAGGTCTGGGTTCGGACAGGAGCAGGTACTCAACGACGACGTTGCTCCCGCAACCTGGGACCAGGCTGACTGACCTTTATCTTCTCTGAGGCCAGGGGCGGTCCCGGCCCCCAGGAGACCCGCCTCTCCTGGCCTTATGGCGAGTACTCCTCCTGGGAGAAACCAGTTCCCTTTGCCTCTCTGCCTTGAGCCTCTGCTGTTCAGGAGAGGCTGAAGGGTTACTGGGCCCAGGGGGAGACTCACCTGTAGGCACTGAGTCCTCAACTACCTCTGGAGCCAGAATGGATTCACCTGGTGCCTGCTCCTGAGGATCTGGCACAGATGCAGGCACCTCAGAATCAAGGCCCTGCCCCAGTTCAGCCGGCCCTGGAGGCAGGGACTCCTGTGCAGGCTGGGATTCCTCCAGTTGATCCTCTGAATCGGATTCCCAGGCCATCACACTTAGAAAGTTTGTACCTAAGTCCATCATTTCTAAATTGTTTTTCATAAAAGCCCAGGACACATTATTAAACGCCTTTTCCACGTCTGTGAAAATTAATGCAGCTTGTTTATTTATTTTAGTTTCTAAATATTCAGTTATGTTTACTATATTTCGGATGTTATCTTTTAAATGCCCTCCTGGTAAAAAAACCCGGCCTTATCTGCGTGAATTTTTATGGCCATAATCTTTTTTAACCTCTGCAATAATACATATGCCACCAATATGTCGTTGTTAAGTAATGATATCGGTCTAAAAAATTTTACATTTGTAAGGTCCATTCCTTGTTTTGGTGTCAACGTAATAAACACTTCTTCCCATGTCTTGGGAATCTGCCCCTTTTCCATTATATTGTTCATTACCTCCTTCAAAATAGGAACAAATTGCTGGGTAAATTTCTTATAATATTTAATTGGTATACCATCAGGTCCTGGAGCCTTCCCATTTCTCCCTTCCTTGATTGCTTCTATAATCTCCTCCTCTGAAATTGGTCTTTCTAATTGTTCTCTTCTTTCTTCTGCTATTGTCTTTAGTTTATGTTCTCCTAAATAAGTTATTATCTTCTCATTTTCTTTGTGTGCTTTGTATAGTTCTTTATAAAATTTGAGAAAAACTTTTCTTATTTCTTTGGGATTATCTATTATTTCATTATTTATATTATTTATGTTAATATGACATAATAGGCATCTATATAGACATTTATATGACATAATAGGCATCACTGAAACCTGGTGGGATAAGTCCCATGATTGGAATGTAATAATGGAGGGATACAATCTATTTCAGAGAAACAGACCAGACAAGAAAGGAGGAGGAGTGGCGTTATATGTTAGGGATGTGTATACCTGTGAAGAGATCCAAGATTTAGAACTTCAAAGCCAAAGTGAGAGCATTTGGGTCAAAATTAAGGGAGAGAAGAATAACAGAGACCTCATTGTGAGAGTTTACTATAGATCCCCAAGCCAAACGGAGGACATAGATGATGCCTTCCTGGAACAGATGGCCAAGCATGCAAAAGGAAGGGAGATAGTAGTAATGGGGGACTTCAATTACCCGGATATTTGTTGGATGTCAAACTCAGCCAAGAGCATAAGGTCAAACAGATTCCTCACTGGCCTTGCAGACAACTTCATTGTCCAGAAAGTGGGAGAAGCAACAAGAGGAACAGCCATTTTAGATCTGGTCCTAACCAATGTTGATGACCTGGTTAGTGGGGTAGAAGTGGAAGGATCATTAGGTGCGAGTGATCATGCTCTTCTGAAGTTTACTATACAGTGGAAAGGAGCAGCCAAGCATACTAGGACTCAATTTCTTGACTTTTAACTGAGTTAAGATTAAAAAAGGATGTGTACAAAAAATGGAAAAGGGGGGAAACCACCAAAGAGGAATTCAAACAAATAGCCAGCACATGTAGACACAAAGTCAGAAAAGCTAAAGCACAGAATGAACTCAGGCTTGCTAGAGAGGTTAAAAGCAACAAAAAAGGCTTTTATGGGTATGTCCGTAGCAAAAGGAAGAACAAAGAAACAGTGGGGTCACTCAGAGGAGAAGATGGTGAAATGCAAACAGGGGACACAGAAAGGGCTGAACTCCTCAATGCCTTCTTTGCCTCAGTCTTCTCCGATAAAGAAAACAATGCCCGACCTGAAGAATTTGGAGCAAATGATTCAGCAGAGGAAACACAGCCCAGAATAACTAAGGAGATAGTACAAGAATACTTGGCTAGTTTAAAAGTATTCAAGTCTCCAGGGCCAGATGAACTGCATCCAAGAGTATTAAAAGAACTGGCAGATGTGATCTCAGAACCACTGGCAGTCATCTTTGAGAATTCCTGGAGAACAGGCGAAGTCCCGGCAGACTGGAGGAGGGCAAATGTTGTCCCTATTTTCAAAAAGGGGGAAAGAGTGGACCCAAATAATTATCACCCAGTCAGTCTGACATTAATACCAGGGAAGATTCTGGAATAGATCATTAAGCAAACAGTCTGTGAGCACCTAGAAAGGAATGCTGTGATCACCAATAGTCAGCATGGATTTCTGAATAATAATAATAATAATAATAATAATAATAATAATAATAAATCTTATTTATATCCCGCCCTCCCCAGCCGAAGCCGGGCTCAGGGCGGCTAACAACAATAAAACAGTACAAAAGTACAACATAAACAACATTCTAAAATCATTCATTATAAAAATTAATTAATTCAAGCCACTAGCAACCATTGGGCCAGAGCTCCGCGAAGATTGCTGAGGGAGGGAGTCAGGCTGTGCCCTAGCCAAAGGCCCGGTGGAACAGCTCTGTCTTGCAGGCCCTGCGGAAAGATGTCAAGTCCCGCAGGGCCCCGGTCTCTTGTGACAGAGTGTTCCACCAGATCGGAGCCACAGCCGAAAAAGCCCTGGCTCTAGTTGAGGCCTGCCTAACTTCTCTGTGGCCTGAGACCTTCAAGATGTTTTTATTTGAAGACCGTAAGTTTCTCTGTGGAGCATACCAGGAGAGGCGGTCCCGTAGGTACGAGGGTCCTAGGCCATATAGGGCTTTAAAGGTTAAAACCAGCACCTTAAACCTGATCCTGTACTCCACCGGGAGCCAGTGCAGCTGGTATAGCACCGGGTGAATGTGATCTCGCAGCGAAGACCTCGTAAGGAGTCTCGCTGCAGCATTCTGCACCCGCTGGAGTTTCTGGGTCAGTCTCAAGGGCAGCCCCACGTAGAGCGAGTTACAATAATCCAGTCTGGAGGTGACCGCCGCGTGGATCACAGTGGCTAGGTCAGGGTGAGAGAGGTAAGGAGCCAACTGCTTAGCTTGGCGGAGATGGAAAAATGCCGCCTTTGTTATAGCTGCAATCTGCGCCTCCATGGAGAGGGAGCTGTCGAAGATTACACCCAAACTCTTAACGGACGGTGCTGGCACTAATTGCGCCCCCGCAAGAGATGGGAGTTGCCCCCCCAATCCCATATCGCCCCGTCCCAGCCACAGGACCTCTGTCTTCGAAGGATTTAGCTTCAACCGGCTCCCATGTAACCATCCAGCCACAGCTTCCAAACATCTGGTCAGTGTGTCTGGGGCTGAGTCAGGATGGCCATCCATCAACAGATAGAGTTGGGTGTCATCGGCATACTGATGACAACCCAGCCCCAAACTCCGAACAAGCTGGGCGAGGGGGCGCATAAAGATGTTGAAAAGCATCGGGGAGAGTATCGCACCCTGAGGTACTCCACACACCAAGGAGTGGCGCGATGACAATTCCCCCCCAAGCGCCACCCTCTGTCCCCGACCAGAGAGAAACGAGCGCAGCCATTGAAGGACTGTGCCCTGGATCCCCACGTCGGCAAGGCGGTGGTCCAGAAGTTCGTGATCGACCATGTCGAAGGCTGCTGATAGATCTAGAAGAATCAGCAGCCCCGACCTGCCTCGATCCAGCTGTCTACGAAGATCATCTGTTAGGGCAACCAGAGCCGTCTCGGTCCCATGACCAGCGCGGAAGCCGGACTGGAATGGATCCAGAGCCGATGTTTCATCCAGAAACCCACCAAGCTGTTCAGCAACCGCTCTCTCAATCACCTTACCCAGGAACGGAAGATTCGAAACCGGGCGGTAATTGGATAGATCTAAAGGATCTAATGATGTTTTCTTTAAGAGCGGGCGCACCACTGCCTCCTTCAGTTCCCCTGGGAATGTCCCCGTGCCAAGGGACAAATTGATGATATCCCCCAGGAGGGCCCGCACCTCGTCTGGACACGCTCTAATCAGCCAAGACGGGCACGGGTCGAGAGGACAGGTGGTGGGCTTTCCAGCTCGGAGGAGTCTGTCCACATCGGCTGGGGATATCCGGTCGAAGTGGTCCAATACTGGACCCGAGGACAGTCGAGGGGCCTCCAGTTCCTTTATTGTATCCAAATTGGCAGGGAGGTCATGGCGGAGCGACAAGACCTTCTCCGCAAAAAAGCTCGCAAATGCCTCACAGCTGTGTGTCAAATTGTTATTTAAATTTGGCTGTCCCTCAAGGGACATTAAAGACCTGATTATACTAAATAATTGCATTGGGCGAGAGCTAGCGGATGCAATGGAGGCCGAGAAGTATGACTTCTTAGCAGCCTTCACCGCCATCTCGTAGGTTTTCATAAAAGCCCTATAAGATGTTCTTGAGGCTCCGTCACGGGCACCCCGCCATACTCGCTCTAGCCGTCTGAGGTCCCGCTTCATTTTCCGGAGCTCCTCGGTAAACCAGGGAGCCCGGTTTCTGCGGGATCGCAGAGGGTGCTTAGGTGCAATCTCATCAATGGCTGCCAGGAGCTGGGTATTCCAGCCCTCAACAAGCTCAATCAATGAGTCGCCAGGGGGAGCAAGGTCCCGCAAGGCTTGGCGGAATCTCTCAGGGTCCATCAGCCTCTGCGGGCGAGCCCAAATTGGCTCGCCACCTAAGCAGGGTGGGGGTGGAAAGTCAATCCTGGCTTTCAGAGCGTAGTGATCAGACCATGGCACCTTCATCGAAGGAGACATGATCACATCTATACCGACGCCAAAGATCAAATCCAGCGTGTGGCCTGCTTGATGTGTGGGACCCGAAACAAACTGGGAAAGCCCTAGTGTCGCCATGGAAGACACCAGGTCCAGAGCCTGTGAGGAGGGAGTGGCATCAGCATGGATGTTAAAGTCCCCCAATACCAATAGGTTAGGGAACTCCAAGGCCCAGCCGGCCACCGCCTCCAATAGGTCTGACAGGGTGGCTGCTGGTGTGCTAGGTGGCCGGTACACCAGCCAGACAGCCAAGCTCTCCTCGGAGCCCCACACTAGGCCAACACATTCAATGCCGGGGATCGATGGCGATGGTAGAGCCCTGAAAGGACAATCTTCCCGGATTAATAATGCCACCCCTCCCCCCCGGCCCACAGTCCACGACTGGTGGAGGACGGAGAAACCCGGGGGCGCCATCTCTCGTAAGGTAACTGTTGCCCCTTCGCGCACCCAGGTCTCCGTCAAACAAGCCAGGTCGACCCCCTGCGAGATAAAGAAATCTCGCAGGGTGGCGGTTTTATTGCCTATAGACCTGGCATTGCACAGCAATAAGTCATGTCAGACTAGCCTGATCTCGTTTTTTGACAGAATTACAAGTCTGGTAGATGAAGGGAACACAGTGGATGTAGCCTACCTTGATTTCAGCAATGTGTGCCCCATGACATTCTTGTAAAGAAGCTGGTAAAATGCGGTCTTGACTATGCTACCACTCAGTGGATTTGTAACTGGCTGACTGACCGAACCCAAAGGGTGCTCATCAATGGTTCCTCTTCATCCTGGAGAAGAGTGACTAGTGGGGTGCCACAGGGTTCTGTCTTGGGCCCGGTCTTATTCAACATCTTTATCAACGACTTGGATGATGGACTCAAGGGCATCCTGATCAAATTTGCAGATGACACCAAACGGGGGGGGGGGGGGTGTGGCTAACACCACAGAGGACAGGATCACACTTCAAAACGACCTTGACAGATTAGAGAACTGGGCCAAAACAAACAAGATGAATTTTAACAGGGAGAAATGTAAAGTATTGCACTTGGGCAAAAAAAAATGAGAGGCACAAATACAAGATGGGGGACACCTGGCTTGAGAGCAGTACATGTGAAAAGGATCTAGGAGTCTTGGTTGACCACAAACTTGACATGAGCCAACAGTGTGACGCGGCAGCTAAAAAAGCCAATGCAATTCTGGGCTGCATCAATAGGATTATAGCATCTAGATCAAGGGAAGTAATAGTGCCACTGTATTCTGCTCTGGTCAGACCTCACCTGGAGTACTGTGTCCAGTTCTGGGCACCACAGTTCAAGAAGGACACTGACAAACTGGAACGTGTCCAGAGGAGGGCAACCAAAATGGTCAAAGGCCTGGAAATGATGCCTTATGAGGAACGGCTAAGGGAGCTGGGCATGTTTAGCCTGGAGAAGAGGAGGTTAAGGGGTGATATGATAGCCATGTTCAAATATATAAAAGGATGTCACATAGAGGAGGGAGAAAGGCTGTTTTCTGCTGCTCCAGAGAAGCGGACACGGAGCAATGGATCCAAACTACAAGAAAGAAGATTCCACCTAAACATTAGGAAGAACTTCCTGACAGTAAGAGCTGTTCGACAGTGGAATTTGCTGCCAAGGAGTGTGGTGGAGTCTCCTTCTTTGGAGGTCTTTAAGCAGAGGCTTGACAACCATATGTCAGGAGTGCTCTGATGGTGTTTCCTGCTTGGCAGGGGGTTGGACTCGATGGCCCTTGTGGTCTATTCCAACTCTATGATTCTATGATTATGTTATTCTGTCCTTGTTTTTTCTTTAATTGCCAGCCTAATCTTTTTCCAGTTTTATTTGCTGATTCAAAGTTCTTTTTTTTTTGCTTTAATAGTTTAATTTTCCCTTCCACTTCTTGGTTTATAATCATCAATAATTTCATTTGTAACAATTTACTTCTTTTAATTTTGGGTCATCTGGTTTTTTAACCATCTCTTTTTCTATCTCTTTTATTTTGTTTAATATTTCTTCTTTATTCTTTTCTCTTTACCTTTTTTGAATACAATTCTGTTGCAGGAGGGATCCTCGCATAACAGCCTTGCTTGCATCCCAGACTACATTAATGTCTGTGCCTTTATTTAGATTTAATTCAAAATATGTGTTTAAATATTTTTTTAGTTCTTTCTAGCATCTCTGTAGCCTAATAGGCTGTCATTCATTCTCCACCTTCGTGTTGTTGGGTCCCTACTTCTCCACTCCATTACAGTAGCATTATGGTATGACAATGTCTTTGGTAAAATTACAGCTTTCACCACTCTTATAGTTAATTATTTTGATATCCAGATTTGGTCTATCAGGCTGCAGCTTTGATTTGGTTCAGAATAATATGTGAATTGTTTTGTTAATGGGTTTTTTAGTCTCCATATATCCACTAATTCATTCATTCTCTGTTAAGGATAAAAAGGAGTTCGGTAATTTCCCCTAGTCTGTTTTCATTTTTCTTATTGATCTATCCATTTCTATTGAAATTATCCCATTAAAATCTCCCATCAATATAATATTGTTGTCTAAGTATGCTGTCAGTCTTTCCTTTCATTTGGTGCATATACCCCCACTATGATTATTTTTTCTCCTTCTATTTGTACCTGTATCACTATTCTTCTTCCTTCGTTATCTTTAAATATTTGTTGTGCATTATATTTATTTTTAACATATATGACCACTCCTCTCTTCTTTTGCACGTCTGAGGAGATAAATTCGTTCCCCAATTTTTTGTTCCTTAATACACTGTTATGTTTTCATGTTACGTGTGTTTCTTGCAAACAGATTATGTCTACATTTTTTTAAAAAACTCATGTTCAATTTTATTCCTTTTGGCTTTATGCCATTCATGCCATTAACATTCCATGATAATACTTTAATGTTTCGTTTAGCTGAAAATACTGCAACCAGACAGTCAGATGTGTCCTAATTTCTTCAAAACAATTTAGTCTTAATTTGTTTTCTTTTTCTTCCTGTAGATCTTTATAAATTGCCCAATTACTTCTCAAGTGTTTTTTTCCTTGACTGAGAACGCTTCTGTCGGGGACAGCCACCACAGCTTCTTTGGTTCTTTTGGTCCTTATACGTGGCCCACACTGTGTAAAGTGACTTCCTAATCACGTGGTTCAAAAACCCTTTGTGGACTTTAACCTTTTTATATCCCAGATAAGTGTGCCAGCCTTATCTATTGTTAAATCCTTCTAGATCTAGGAGGTCTGTGTTTTTTTAATGTCATCCATTCCCTAATCCAGGTCAGGCATGCTGCCTCATGATATAATTGCAGGTCTAGCAGGGCAAAACCTCCCCTCTCTTTAACACAAATCAATAATTTATGTTTAATCCTGGCTTTTTGCCTCTCCAGATGAATCTTGAGATGTCCCTTTGCCAATCTTTAAAGCAACTTATTCCCATGGTTATTGAAATTGGTTGAAATTGGAAAATAATTCTTGGGAGCACACTCATTTTTATTGTGGAGATTGTGCCCCAGAAGGAGATATTCAATCTGCTTCAAATCTCCAAGTTCTTTTTAATGTCCTTACAAGTCTGAGCATAATTGTCCTGAAATAAGTTGATGTTATTTGTCATTAGCCAAATGCCCAGATACTTTGCTTTTTTACTAATTTCTAATCCACAAGTTTGTTGTAGTTCATTTTTCTCCTGACTCCGCAGGTTCTTTGCAATAATTTTGTTTTTTTCTTATTCAGTTTGAGTCCCGCCACTTGTCCAGATTCATGTGGTAATGATCAAGAAAACAAAAAAAGAAAACAATGCCCGACCTGAAGAATTTGGAACAAATGATTCAGCAGAGGAAACACAGCCCAGAATAACTAAGGAGATAGTACAAGAATACTTGGCTAGTCTAGATGTATTCAAGTCTCCAGGGCCAGATGAACTGCATCCAAGAGTATTAAAAGAACTGGCAGATGTGATTTCAGAACCACTGGCAGTCATCTTTGAGAATTCCTGGAGAACAGGCGAAGTCCCGGCAGACTGGAGGAGGGCAAATGTTGTCCCTATTTTCAAAAAGGGGAAAAGAGAGGACCCAAATAATTATCGCCCAGTCAGTCTGAGATCAATACCAGGGAAGATTCTGGAGCAGATCATTAAGCAAACAGTCTGTGAGCACCTAGAAAGGAATGCTGTGATCACCAATAGTCAGCATGGATTTCTGAAAAATAAGTCACGTCAGACTAACCTGATCTCGTTTTTTGACAGAATTACAAGCCTGGTAGATGAAGGGAACGCAGTGGATGTAGCCTACCTTGATTTCAGCAAGGCATTCGACAAGGTGCCCCATGATATTCTTGTATTTTTTATTTTTTTTAGATATTTATTAATGTTTCAAACAATAAAACAAACTTCACAAAACAGGGTACAAAAGAAGAAAAAAACACCATCACCTTCTATCCAAAAAACAGAAAAGCACAATAAGAAAAAACAAGAGAAAAGAGACATAAAAAAAACATAGAAAAAAGACCAGTTTCTTAGATATTATTCTCATAATCTTCTGTCAGGGGCTCAGGAGCAGAGGCGCAGGGGAGAGAGGAAATGGAGAGTGAAGGGGAAGAATCTGAGGGCAGCGGAGGGCAGAATGACAGTGACCCGAGAGATTCCATGAGCCTCTCCAGTGAATCAGAAGATTCCCAGAAGGGGGCGCCTATGGCCAGGGCAAGGGGGGTCCCAGGGGGGACACACCAGAAGCAGGGGGCCAGCGGAGACTCCCTAAGCAGTAGCTGGAAATCAGGGCCAGCTTCCCCACCAGAGCGGAGTGAGAGGGAAGAGCCTCATAGGTCAGAGTCAGCGTCTCCTCCGGCAAGCAGGGAGGCGGAGTCAAGCCCAGCTGGCATCCCCGAAGAGGGAAGCAGCGACAGGAGCAGTATAACGGTCAGAAGGAAGGTGGCAGGCTGGGCGCGCGCGCCAAGTTCAAATGTACAGGCGCGCGGGACAGCAGAAAGCACGGATTGGGAACTAGGTCCTAAAGCTCGCCGGAGGGAGGGGTAAGACTCAGGGGATTCAGCCTCAGAAGAGTCTAGGAAGGCATGACCCCAGTTAAGCTGGCTAAGATATATCATCTGTCTGATAACAAATGTTGGAAATGTAAGGAGGCAGAAGGGACATTCTTTCACCTCTGGTGGACCTGCCCAAAAGTGAAGGCCTTCTGGGAAGTGATTTACAATGAGTTAAAAAAGGTGGACCAGAAGGTGTCAAAGAAGGACAGAACTCTTTTTATGTATGCTACTACAGCAGCAAGAATTCTCATTGCAAAGTATTGGAAGACACCAGATTTACCCACGCTGGAGGAATGGCAGACGCAGTTGATGGACTACATGGAACTGGCTGAAATGACTGGCAGAATCCGAGATTTGGGAGAGGAAATAATGGAGGAGGACTGGAAAAAATTTAAGGACTATTTGCAGAAACAATATAAGTTGTATGAATGTTAAGAATGTGTACGATTAGGAAACTTTTGCTTCAGCAACTTGAATAGGTGAACTGGAAATTAAGTTATAAGAAAGACGAGGTGGACAATATGAAATAACTATACTATGTTTATTTTGAAGGTACAAACAACAGAGATATAGTATTTTGAACTTAGAAACATAGTATTTGAAAGATACAGTAAGATATGAAACAAGGTAACAAATTGCTGATGTTTTAATTGCAAAGAACGCAGGTTCGGAAGATGTGGGGAAGTCCGGTTGGAATGGTAAAAATATTCTGGAAAGTTGGTTTTTATGTATTTCTTATTTCTTGTATCTTCATTCTTTATTCTGTAAATTCCTGACTGTTTGAAAGAAAACTTAATAAAAATATTTTTTTTTAAAAAAGAAGAGTCTAGGAAGGGCAAGACCTCGGCGGACAAGCGGACCCAGAGGAAGAGGGAGCAGAGGAAGAGGTGGAGCAAAGCTAGGGTCTTAAACTGGTGTCTGGGGGGAGGAGACTCAGACGGAGCTTCGACGGTCTAGGGTTTCAGACGTAGGGCTGCGCGCCACGGCTGTCAAACCAATAATGAACTTCAATAAAGACTTCTGTATATAAAGAGGAACTGGCGTTGGTCCTCTGTGAGCTGGGACCAGGGGCAGCTCTGACAGTAAGCTCCGTCTCACAATTTAACCCTCGCAGCGCGAGTTGGCGCAGCGAGGGGCAAGACTTGGTGTTTTGCGAGCTCACGAAGAGAGGGAAAAATAACTACAGAGGCGAAGGTGAAAGAGCTGGAACAAGCAGTTCAGACACTTTACGCAGAAGTGGAACGTTCCAGGAAGAGAGGGGAAGAAGCAGCAGCGCTCTGCGAGGATCTGCGGACCAGGTGGGAAAAATTGGGCAAGGAAGGGCTGCCAGGACCCAAACCGGAGGGAGTTGGCCTCGGGAAGAGGGGGGGGCAGCATCGTAGCCCATTTTGACGGGAACCTGCAGCAGTACCCTAACTTCAGAGCAGACATAGTTTTCGCGCTAAAATTGCTTCGGAAGGACTTTAGAGATGAGGAGGAGAAAGTGGGCTTCATAATAACTCATCTGCATGGGGAAGCTAAATCGTGGCTGCGCACTTTATGGCGCGAAAATGACCCCGCCCTCAATGATTCAGACGCATTTCTCAAAGCTATGGACGCTTGTTTTAAATCGACGGTAGATGTGGATGTCGCCAGGAGGGAAATGCATGGGTTGAAACAGGGGAAAAACACTGTAAGACAATATCACTCCCACTTTTTTGGATTGGTAAATGTGCTTGGGTGGGAGAAGAATTCCGCTGCTGTGAGAGATCTGTTCTGGGAAGGACTCAATGGGGCTGTGAAAGACGAGCTGGCAAGGGGGGAGAGACCCACCACCACCACGGAGGTCATACAAAGAGCCCTAGCGGTGGGAGTGCGCCTGGAAGAACGCCCTTGGAACAGGAATGAGGGAGGTTTAGGGCGCACGCAAGCCAGGACAACTCCTTTCCTACCCAGAGAGACGGGACGCGCGGAAACCACGCCTCCATTGGGGAGGGGAGAAGAACCAATGGAGATAGGCGGTGCTAGGGCTCAGACAGCAACCAGAGCCCAAACACCAGGAGCAGTCAAGGCGAAGAATCCTAGAGGGAACAGGAAGTGCTACATCTGCGACAGTGCACAGCACATGGCCAAAGAGTGTCCCCAGAGGATCCAGGAGCACACTGCAGCCTCAGCAACAGTAAAGGGAGCAGATCGACAGGGGGAACAGCTACAGGGAAACGACGAAGCCTGGTTGGAGGGAGAGGCGCTGGGGCCCAGCCAGGCAAGTCAGTGAAGCAGTCCCCAGATATTTTACAGCCCACAGATCCCCTCCCACCCAAACCAGTGGTGCAACTCACCGCATCGCTCCAACTGCTAAATGGACTCACCCTGGAAGTTCCTATTACCATTGACTCTGGCAGTAATGCAGATTTTATAGGAGTGGACTTTATCAGGCAACATCGCATAGCGCTCCTGCCAGCCACAATGCCCCTGAACGTAGTCACGGTCGATGGCAGGGAGCTGCTGGGAGGACAGGTGGCACAACAAACACCCCCTATGGTGATGCAACTTGGAAATCACCGCGAAGTCATAAGCTTCAACGTCACCCACCTGTCGGACACACCCATAGTGTTGGGCATGAGTTGGCTGGATAGGCACAGCCCGGCATTGGCTTGGTACCAGCGTCAATTGACCTTCGGCTCCTCCTACTGCACGGAACATTGCATCCAGCCCAGCCAGGAAGGGGAGGGGCAGGAGGATGAACCACAGCTACACCTAGGCATGGTGCAAGCAGTACCGAACAAGTACAAGGCGTTTTTGGAGGTCTTCTGCGAGAAGGAAGCGGACAAGCTGCCGCCCCACAGGCCCTACGACTGCAAGATTGACCTCCTGCCGGGGGCGACGCTGCCTACTGGGAAACTGTATTCCATGTCTGAAGACGAACTACAAGAACTCAGGGAGTTCATAGATCACAACCTGAAGCGGGGATTCATCCAAGAATCCAAAGCAGTGGGGGGCAGTCCCGTGTTTTTCGTCAAGAAAAAGGACACGCCCCAAATAAGGCTGATAGTTGATTACAGGCTCATAAATTCCAAGACAAAGCCTACAGCTTTCCCCATGCCCAAGATAGATGACCTGCTCGCTACGGTGAGGAAGGGACGGATCTTCACCAAGTTGGATTTACGAGGAGCGTACAACCTTATACGTATGAGGGAAGGCGATGAGTGGAAGACGGCCAGGTTTACACCTTTGGGCACCTATGAATATCGAGTTATGCCATTTGGTCTCCAAAACGGCTCTCACTGCTTCCAAGCTTTTATGCATCACGTGTTAGCGGGACTCCTCTACAAGAAGTGCGTCTGCTTCCTGGACGACCTCCTGATCTCGGAATCGGAGGAAGCTCACGAGGGCGACGTCAAGGAGGTCCTGCAGAGACTACGGGAGCACAGACTTTACGCCAAGCTGGAGAAGTGCCAGTTTGACATGACGGAGGTGGATTTCCTGGGCTACAAGCTATCCGACAAGGGACTCGCCATGGACAGCGCCAAGGTCCGTTCGGTGTTGGACTGGAAGAGCCCGCGCAATAGGAAGGAGGTCTAGAAGTTCGTCAGCTTCGCCAACTTCTATCGCAAGTTCATCAAAGGGTTCGCGATGGAAACGGTGGCCATCACGGACACCCTCAGCTCCAAGAAGAAGAAGTTCACCTGGACGGACCAGGCGGAGCAGTCCTTTCGGAAACTCAAGCAGCTCTTCGCGTCCGAAGAACAGTTGCTGCACGTAAACCCCAGCAAGCCAATGCGGGTTGAATCGGACGCCTCGGACAGAGCGGTGGGGGCGGTCCTGTTGCAGCAAGACCCGCAGGGGGATTGGAGGCCATGCGCATTCTACTCCAGGAAACTCAGCAAGTCGGAACAGAACTACACCATCTGGGACAGGGAGTTGCTGGCCATTCATGCAGCCTTCAAAGCGTGGTGGCACTTCCTCATCGGAGCCAGACACGCAGTGCAGGTCCGCATGGACGATAAGAACCTGGAGTACTGGCGCACGGCGCGGTTCCTGAACCAGAGACACATACGCTGGGAGGAGTTCTTTGCGGATTTCGACTTCCGGATAGAATACATCCCGGGAGACAGCAACGTCATGGCGGATGCACTATCCAGGAAGCCGCAGTATCTCGAGGAAGCGGCACCGGTGGCGGCCAAGTACATTTTCGCACCGAAAGCGTGGGCGTGTCCTTCAGCCACAGTGGACCTGGACGCGGTGCGTCGCACGCTGCAGACGGACGCGTTCGCACGATCCAAGATGGAGGTGCAAAGAGGCACAGCGAAGGACGGAGAGTTCCAGATACGCGACGGACTACTTCTCCGCAGAGGGGCGCTCTACGTGCCGGGTGACGACCTCCACGCGAAAGTCCTGCAGCAGTTACACGACGCGCCCAGCGCTGGGCACTTCGGCAAGGAAAAGACAGCGGAATTAGTAGCCAGAGACTTTTGGTGGCCCAAGATGAGGGGTGAAGTTGAGGATTACGTCGCTCGGTGTGACACATGCCAAAGGGCTAAACCAGTACACAGGGCGCCGGCGGGACTGCTGGAACCGCTTCAGACGCCGTTTGAACCGTGGGAGAGAGTGGCCCTGGACTTTGTCACAGATCTGCCCAGCTCGAGAGGCAAAACAGCGGTGCTCGTGGTCGTAGACCTGTTCACCAAGATGGCGCATTTCATTCCTTGCGCGAAGGAGGCCACGGCGGAACAAACTGCCAAGCTGTTCATAGACCACGTGTTCAGAGTTCACGGCTTGCCGAGGTCCATCCTATCCGACCGGGGGCGCCAGTTCGTCTCGAGTTTCTGGCAGAAGCTGCTGGGCATCCTGAATGTCAAGATCAACTTAGTGTCAGCACGACACCCGCAGACCAACGGACAAGCGGAGAGGGTCAACGCCATCATGCAGCAGTACCTGCGATGCTACGCGAACCAACAACCCTCGACCTGGGTGGACTACCTACCGCTGGCCGAGTTTGCCTACAACAACACGAAGCACGCGTCTACAGGGGTGACACCATTCTTCGCCAACAATGGGCGGCATCCCAGAACCTTCCCGGGGTTAGAGACGAAGGGGGAGGGGGAGCCACAGGGGGCAGAGCATTTGGCAGCAGAGTTGCAGGAGGTCCACGAGCAACTCCGAAGGAACTTAGAACTAGCAAAACAAGCCTACAAAGTGCAGGCAGACAGGCACAGGAGAGTCGGGGAAGACATCCAGGTGGGGGACTGGGTATGGTTAGCAGCCCAGGCAGTGCCAGCCAGAACGTTAGCTAAGAAGAAGCTTAGACACAAGCAGCTAGGGCCTTACCAAGTCGAGGCGCAGATCAACCCAGTAGCTTTCCGGTTGACGCTCCCGGAGGGTTCCAGAATGCACCCGGTCTTTCACAGGTCGGTGCTCACACCCTACAAGGAGCCCCACAGGTTTCAGACCCCAAGGGCCGCACCAGACCCACTCAGCAAATCACCAACAGGGGAGGGGTCACCGAGGGCGGCACCACTCAACGAGGTCACGGAGATTTTGGACTCGAGATGGGGGGAAGAGGGAGTTGAATATCTCCTCACCGAGGAAGGTACCCCGGCCAGCGCCAACAGGTGGGTACCAGACTATGCCTTGGAGGAGCGATACCTCAAAGACGAGTTCCATGCACTCTTCCCTCACAGACCTATGCCAGCAGATTTTTTCGACGACTGGCTTTTCACACCCACACTCTCCGCCAGCGCGTTCCAGGGGTTCTCATCAGCGGAGGAACCGGCGCCAGACACAAGCTCCCCAGAGGGATCGCTCTCGGGGTTTGGCACGGACCGCTCTTATTGGTGGGACAATCAACCGGAAGTTGGGTGGAGCAGGGGACTCTTACACGCAACCTCGCCCGAGGTGCCAGGGGGTGAGGCGGACATGGACGGGTTGGGGGAGGATCCTGCATTCGAGCACAGCTAGAGAGATGGAAGCAGAGGAGATCGACGTCGACGAGCCTATCACGGACTGGCCGGATCTAGCTGGCGAGCTGCACACCAGGGGGGAAGAACTGTACCCCGCAATCACCCCCACAGCACGGGAGCACCCGGAACCCGCAAAAGAAGAAGGGGAGGGGGAAGGGGGGGCTTCGAGGGGGGGGATGGATGTCAGGGGCTCAGGAGCAGAGGCGCAGGGGAGAGAGGAAATGGAGAGCGAAGGGGAAGAATCCGAGGGCAGCGGAGGGCAGAATGACAGTGACCTGAGAGATTCCATGAGCCTCTCCAGTGAATCAGAAGATTCCCAGAAGGGGGCGCCTATGGCCAGGGCAAGGGGGGTCCCAGGGGGGACACACCAGAAGCAGGGGGCCAGCGGAGACTCCCAAAGCAGTAGCTGGAAATCAGGGCCAGCTTCCCCACCAGAGCGGAGTGAGAGGGAAGAGCCCCATAGGTCAGAGTCAGCGTCTCCTCCAGCAAGCAGGGAGGCGGAGTCAAGCCCAGCTGGCATCCCCGAAGAGGGAAGCAGCGACAGGAGCAGTATAACGGTCAGAAGGAAGGTGGCAGGCTGGGCGCGCGCGCCAAGTTCAAATGTACAGGCGCGCGGGACAGCAGAAAGCACGGATTGGGAACCAGGTCCTAAAGCTCGCCGGAGGGAGGGGGAAGACTCAGGGGATTCAGCCTCAGAAGAGTCTAGGAAGGGCAAGACCTCGGCGGACAAGCGGACCCAGAGGAAGAGGGAGCAGAGGAAGAGGTGGAGCAAAGCTAGGGTCTTAAACTGGTGTCTGGGGGGAGGAGACTCAGACGGAGCTTCGACGGTCTAGGGTTTCAGACGTAGGGCTGCGCGCCACGGCTGTCAAACCAATAATGAACTTCAATAAAGACTTCTGTATATAAAGAGGAACTGGCGTTGGTCCTTTGTGAGCTGGGACCAGGGGCAGCTCTGACATCTTCCTTCCAGACTCCCTCACATCTCCCTTCTCTGTGTTCCCTTTTACACAATCTTATTCAGCAATACCTCACCTTCTTTCAAATCTTACTTCATGTTATACATTTCAACTATTATGCCTCCAATTTCCCCCCATTTTTTCATGTTATTTAAGTTTGACATAATATTATTCTGACTTCACCTTTGTTCTGTAAACCATTTTTTACATACTCCTTTCAACTATATCACTAATACCATATTATCTTTATATCCCGCATCCTTCTAACATTTATACAATTTACAATACTTTTGCAAGTAGTCTTTAAATTTCTTCCAGTCCTCTTCCACTAGCTCTTCTCCCAGGTCTCGGATTCTGCCAGTCATTTCTGCCAATTCCATATAGTCTATCAGTTGCATCTGCCATTCTTCCAGAGTGGGCAAATCTTGTGTCTTCCAGTGCTTTGCGATAAGTATTCTTGCTGCTGTTACTGCATACATAAAGAAAGTTCTGTCCTTTCTTGGCACCATTTGGCCGACAATGCCCAGAAGGAAGGCCTCTGGTTTCTTAGGGAAGGTATATTTAAATACCTTTTTCAATTCATTATAGATCATTTCCCAGAAAGCCTTAACCTTTGGGCACGTCCACCAAAGGTGAAAGAATGTTCCCTCAGTTTCTTTACATTTCCAACACTTATTGTCTGGCAAATGGTATATTTTTGCAAGCTTGACTGGGGTCATGTACCACCTGTATATCATTTTCATAATATGTTCTTTCAAGGCATTACATGCCGTAAATTTCACACCAGTGGTCCATAACCGTCCCAGTCAGCAAACATAATATTATAGCCAATGTCTTGCGCCCATTTTATCATAGCTGATTTGACCGTTTCATCCTGAGTGTTCCATTTTAGCAGCAAGTTATACATTCTTGAAAGTACCTTAGCTTTAGGTTCTAGCAATTCTAGTTTCTAGTTTCTAGTTTCGATTTTTCCACCTGGAAACCTATTTTTCTGTCCATATTAAAAACCTCCCTAATTTGACGATAATGTAACCAATCTCACACTTTATCTTTTAGTTTCTCAAAACTCTGCAATCTCCATATGTCTCCTTCTTTTTCTAATATCTCCCAATATTTTGGCCACTTCGCCTCCATATTGAGTCTTTTCTGAGCCTTAGCTTCCATTGGTGACAACCACCTTGGGGTCCTATTTTCTAGCAAGTCTTTGTATCTTGTCCAGACATTAAACACTGCTTTCCTGACAATATGGTTCTTAAATGCTTTATGGGCTTTAACCTTGTCGTACCACAGATATGCATGCCACCCAAACACATTATTGAACCCTTCCAAATCCAAAATATCAGTGTTCTCTAGAAGTAGCCAATCTTTTAACCAGCAGAAAGCTGCTGATTCATAGTATAGTTTCATGTCTGGCAGGGCAAACCCCCCTCTTTCTTTAGCATCAGTCAGTATTTTGAATTTTATTCTGGGCTTTTTGCCCTGCCAGACAAACTTAGAGATATCCCTCTGCCACCTCTTAAAACACTCCATCTTATCCACAATCTGCAAAGTCTGAAACAAAAACAGCATTTTAGGCAATACATTCATCTTTATAGCAGCGATTCGACCCAACAAGGAAAGCTTCAATTTTGACCAAATTTCTAGATCCTTTTTAACTTCTGACCAACATTTTTCATAGTTGTCTTTAAATAAATTCAGGTTTTTAGCCGTCATATTAATCCCTAGATATTTCACCTTTTTAACCACATTTAACTCTGTCTCCTTCTGAAACCTTTCTTTTTCCATAATTGTCAAGTTTTTCCCCAAAACCTTAGTTTTTTGCTTGTTTAATTTAAATCCCGCCACCCGACCAAATTCTTGAATAAGTTCTAAAACCCTTTTCGTACTAGATTCTGGTTCCTGTAATGTCAAAACCAGGTCATCTGCAAAGGCCTTAAGTTTGTATTGTTTGGCTCCGACCTGAATTCCTTCAATCAACCGGTCTCTTCTAATCATGTTCAAGAGCACCTCCAGGACCGAAATAAATAACAATGGAGAGATAGGGCAACCCTGTCATGTTCCTTTCTCAATTTTAAACTCTTCTGACACCACATTATTAACTATCAATTTTGCTTTTTGTTCTGAGTAGATTGCGTCTATGCCATTTTCAAACCCCTGTCCCACTCCCATTCCCTTAAGGTTTTTCTTCATAAAATTCCATGAAATATTGTCAAAGGCCTTCTCCGCATCAATAAAAATCAACACTGCTTTTGTATTGGTGCTCATTTGCAATAACTCCAAAATGTCAATAATGTTCCTTGTGTTGTCAGATAAGTGTCTACCTGGGAGAAAGCCTGCCTGGTCTTTATGGATCACTTCATATAGCACTCTTTTTAGTCTATTTGCTAATATATCTGCAAAAATTTTGTAATCCACATTTAAAAGAGAGATGGGACGGTAGTTCTTAAGTTGTGTCTTTTCAGTTTCAGATTTAGGTATTAATGTGATGAAAGCTTCTTTTCACAACTCCGGTGCCTTCTTCCTCTCCATAATCTCGTTGCAGACCTCCTTCAGTGGTTGGATTAAACAGTCTTTCAAAGTCTTATAATACTTGGAGGTTAGCCCATCCGGCCCTGGAGATTTGCCCAGTTGCATGTTCTGAATGGCACCTTCAATCTCTTGTTCTGTTATTTTCATAGAATCATAGAATCATAGAGTTGGAAGAGACCACAAGGGCCATCGAGTCCAACCCCCTGCCAAGCAGGAAACACCATCAGAGCACTCCTGACATATGGTTGTCAAGCCTCTGCATAAAGACCTCCAAATAAGGAGACTCCACCACACTCCTTGGCAGCAAATTCCACTGTCGAACAGCTCTTACTGTCAGGAAGTTCTTCCTAATGTTTAGGTGGAATCTTCTTTCTTGTAGTTTGGATCCATTGCTCCATGTCCGCTTCTCTGGAGCAGCAGAAAACAACCTTTCTCCCTCCTCTATATGACATCCTTTTATATATTTGAACATGGCTATCATATTGCCCCTTAACCTCCTCTTCTCCAGGCTAAACATGCCCAGCTCCCTTAGCCGTTCCTCATAAGGCATCGTTTCCAGGCCTTTGACCATTTTGGTTGCCCTCCTCTGGACACGTTCCAGTTTGTCAGTGTCCTTCTTGAACTGTGGTGCCCAGAACTGGACACAGTACTCCAGGTGAGGTCTGACCAGAGCAGAATACAGTGGCACTATTACTTCCCTTGATCTAGATGCTATACTCCTATTGATGCAGCCCAGAATTGCATTGGCTTTTTTAGCTGCCGCGTCACACTGTTGGCTCATGTCAAGTGACCACAAGGTCAACCAAGACTCCTAGATCCTTTTCACATGTACTGCTCTCAAGCCAGGTGTCCCCCATCTTGTATTTGTGCCTCTCATTTTTTTTGCCCAAGTGCAATACTTTACATTTCTCCCTGTTAAAATTCATCTTGTTTGTTTCGGCCCAGTTCTCTAATCTGTCAAGGTCGTTTTGAAGTGTGATCCTGTCCTCTGGGGTGTTAGCCACCCCTCCCAGTTTGGTGTCATCTGCAAATTTGATCAGGATGCCCTTGAGTCCATCATCCAAGTCGTTGATAAAGATGTTGAATAAGACCGGGCCCAAGACAGAATCCTGTGGCACCCCACTAGTCACTCTTCTCCAGGATGAAGAGGAACCATTGATGAGCACCCTTTGGGTTCGGTCAGTCAGCCAGTTACAAATCCACTGAGTGGTAGCATAGTCAAGACTGCATTTTACCAGCTTCTTTACAAGAATATCATGGGGCACCTTGTCGAATGCCTTGCTGAAATCAAGGTAGGCTACATCCACTGCGTTCCCTTCATCTACCAGGCTTGTAATTCTGTCAGAAAACAAGATCAGGTTAGTCTGACATGACTTATTTTTCAGAATCCATGCTGACTATTGGTGATCACAGCATTCCTTTCTAGGTGCTCACAGACTGTTTGCTTAATGATCTGCTCCAGAATCTTCCCTGGTATTGATGTCAGACTGACTGGGCGGTAATTATTTGGGTCCTCTCTTTTCCCCTTTTTGAAAATAGGTACAACATTTGCCCTCCTCCAGTCTGCCGGGACTTCACCTGTTCTCCAGGAATTCTCAAAGATGACTGCCAGTGGTTCTGAAATCACATCTGCCAGTTCTTTTAATACTCTTGGATGCAGTTCATCTGGCCCTGGAGACTTGAATACATCTAGACTAGCCAAGTATTCTTGTACTATCTCCTTAGTTATTCTGGGCTGTGTTTCCTCTGCTGAATCATTTGCTCCAAATTCTTCAGGTCGGGCATTGTTTTCTTTATCGGAGAAGACTGAGGCAAAGAAGGCATTGAGGAGTTCAGCCCTTTCTGTGTCCCCTGTTTGCATTTCACCATCTTCTCCTCTGAGTGACCCCACTGTTTCTTTGTTCTTCCTTTTGCTACGAACATACCCATAAAAGCCTTTTTTGTTGCTTTTAACCTCTCTAGCAAGCCTGAGTTCATTCTGTGCTTTAGCTTTTCTGACTTTGTGTCTACACGTGCTGGCTATTTGTTTGAATTCCTCTTTGGTGGTTTCCCCCCATTTCCATTTTTTGTACACATCCTTTTTTAATCAGTTAAAAGTTCTTTAGATAGCCACCCTGGCTTCTTTAGGCACCTTCCATGTTTCCTTCTCATTGGTATTGCCTGAAGTTGTGCTTTTACTATCTCCCTCTTAACAAACTCCCAGCCATCATGAACTCCCTTTCCTTTTAGTATTACTGTCCATGGGATCTCACCCAGCACTTCCCTAAGTTTTATGAAGTCGGCTTTCTTAAAGTCAAGAAATTGAGTCCTAGTATGCTTGGCTGCTCCTTTCCGCTGTATAGTAAACTTCAGAAGAGCATGATCACTCGCGCCTAATGATCCTTCCACTTCTACCCCACTAACCAGGTCATCAACATTGGTTAGGACCAGATCTAAAATGGCTGTTCCTCTTGTTGCTTCTCCCACTTTCTGGACAATGAAGTTGCCTGCAAGTCCAGTGAGGAATCTGTTTGACCTTATGCTCTTGGCTGAGTTTGACATCCAACAAATATCCGGATAATTGAAGTCCCCCATTACTACTATCTCCCTTCCTTTTGCATGCTTGGCCATCTGTTCCAGGAAGGCATCATCTATGTCCTCTGTTTGGCTTGGGGATCTATAGTAAACTCCCACAACGAGGTCTCTGTTATTCTTCTCTCCCTTAATTTTGACCCAAATGCTCTCACTTTGGCTTTGAGGTTCTAAATCTTGGATCTCTTCACAGGTATACACATCCCTAACATATAACGCCACTCCTCCTTTCTTGTCTGGTCTGTTTCTCTGAAATAGATTGTATCCCTCCATTATTACATTCCAATCGTGGGACTTATCCCACCAGGTTTGAGTGATGCCTGTTATGTCATATTTAGTTTGCTGTACCAAGAGCTCAAGCTCATCTTGTTTATTTCCCATGCTTTGCGGATTAGTGTACAGACATTGAAGTCCATTAATCATTCCCCCGTGTCTCTTATTTAAGGATTTTTTCCTCCCACCACTAGGTCTGCGTGCTGTTTGCTCCATTTGGTCTATGACATTTGGATTATCATCTTCATCAATTGATAGACTCCTACCTTCAGGAGCACTGTCTCCCTCCCCCACATTAGTCAGTTTAAAGCCCTCCTGATGAGGTTTCTGAGATTTTTGGCAAAAACATTCCTCCCAACCGTTGTGAGGTGCAGCCCATCGCTTGCCAGAAGTCCATCTTTAAGAAACTGCAGTCCGTGAGGGAGACAGTGCTCCTGAAGGTAGGAGTCTATCAATTGATGAAGATGATAATCCAAATGTCATAGACCAAATGGAGCAAACAGCACGCAGACCTAGTGGTGGGAGGAAAAAATCCTTAAATAAGAGAATCCAAACCGTTCCTGTTTACACCATTTGCGAAGCCAGTTGTTCACTTCCACTATTTTTCCCTCTCTCCCTGGGCCACGTCGTTCAACTGGGAGGACAGATGAGATGACAATTTGTGCATTTAATTGCTTCAATTTCCTGCCCAGAGCCTTGTAGTCTCTTTTGATCCTCTGGAGGCTATTGCTTGCAGTGTCATTGGTTCCCACATGAACCAAGAGGAAGGGGTATTTGTCAGTGGGTTTTATGATTCCTTGCAGTCGTTCAGTTACATCTTGGATCTTAGCCCCGGGGAGACAGCACACCTCCCGAGACATCTTGTCAGGCCCACAGATCACTGCTTCTGTTCCCCTCAGTAGGGAATCCCCTATCACCACTACACGCCTCCTCTTAGGTTTGGTTGGGGTTCTTCCGTGAGCTGTCCGTTCCAAGGTCGCCTGCACATTCCCTGTGCTGCTCGTCTTCATATACCTGATCAACTGTAATGAGGGAGAGATCCTCAAATGGAGTCTGCTCTTCGACTTCCATGCTAGGGGAGAGGACCTCAAAGCGATTGTGTATTTCTAAACAATCAGAGCGAACCCTGGGCCTCCTACTTCTTTGAGTCACGTTTCTCCATATATCTGGCTCCTGTGTTGGTGAACTAGCCTCCTTCTCAGGGGAGTCCCCTGTCCACCTCCTTGGTGGAGACGGTGTGCTCAATTTATAGTTCAATATTGTCTTATTTTCTTGAGATAGTTCTGGTAGTCCGTTATTTCTTAAAAATTGATCTATCTCAATCTCTTTTTGCGGCCCTTGGGTATAAAGTTGTTTAAAGTATCTCTGGAAGCATTTTCTAATCTCCACAGGGTTCTGAATGTTTCTCCCTTCAATCTCTAAGTTGGTAACCGTATTCAGCTTCTGTCTTTTTTTCAGCTGCCATGCTAGCAGTTTTCCACATTTATTAGCCGATTCAAAAGTCCTTTGTCTCATTTGTTTAATTTTCCATTCAACTTCCTGATTTATCAATTTCGTATATTGTGCTTGATAAAGTTTAATTTCTCTCAGAATCTCCTGTGACTTTGGTTTCGATCTTAATTTTTTCTCTCCTTCTTTTATTTTCTCCAAAATCTTATCTTTTTTCTCATTTTGAGCTCTTTTTTTTATTGCATTCTGTTGAATCAGAAACCCCCTCATGACCGCTTTACTTGCATCCCAGATTACTCTTTTTTCCACTGTAGTTTTCAAATTTACTTCAAAATAGTCGCTCAAGTTCTTTTGGGCCTTCTTAACAATCTCCTGATCTCTCAATAAAGTGTCATTCATCTTCCATCTGAAGGAACCAGTTGAAGTTGGTTTCATTTCCATCTTTACTGCATTATGGTCGGAGCAGGTTTTTGGGCAGATTTCCACCTTTCTAATCTTAGGTGCCAGTCCTCTAGTTATCCATATTTGGTCGATTCTTGTCCATGTCATTTTGGCTTCAGAGAAGAATGTCCCCTCTCTTCCTAAGGGGTTTTTTGTTCTCCAAATATCAATTAGATCCATGTTGTCAGTTAGTTCGAAGAAAGTTTTTGGTAGCCTGCCCTCTTTTGTCATACTTTGACTTTGTGCTTTGTCCATGTTCGTAGATACCACCCCATTCATGTCGCCCATCATAATGATGCTGTTATAGTCCACATAGTCCAACATTGTCTCATGCAGCTTCTTATAAAATTCTGATTTCCCCTCATTTGGTGCATAAATCCCCAAAATCAAAAATTTTTCCCCTTGTATTTGAATTTCAATTGCGAAAATTCTTCCTTGTTCATCTTTAAAAAGAAGTTTTGGTGACAGGCTTTCTTTTGCATAGATCACAACTCCTCTCTTCTTCACTCTGTCAGATGAAATAAATTCTTGACCTAGTCTCTTGTTAATTAACACTTTCCTGTGAAGCCTAATCACATGCGTTTCCTGTAGGCAGATAATGTCCAATTGTTCCTTTTTTAATAAATGAAAAATCGTCCTTCTTTTCTCTGGGGAGTTAAAACCATGAATGTTCCAACTTAGTAGTTGCAGAGACATGTTGAACAGTTCTATTCTCCCTTTAACGGTGGTGGTATCACTCCAGCTTGTCAGAACCCAAAGGTGTGGGTATCAAACTTAGTGGTCCAGATCCTGAGGCTCCTGGTTCCTCTTCAATCCCTTTCTGAAGGTCTTCTCCGTAGTCACTCAAATTTTTTTCCTTATCCTCAGCTGTTTTGATTTTAACTTTCTTCCCCCTGAAGGTAAAGGATAGTCCCTGGGGGAACTCCCACCTGAAAGCAATTCTATTACTTCTCAGTAGTTTCACCAAATCTCCGTAAGTAGATCTAAGTTCCAGTAAGTATTTCGGGATATCCTTGTAGATTTCCACTCTCAAATCCTGAACTTGAAGGGTCTTTTGAAAATGTGCACTCAGTATCTTGTCTCTTTCCTCCTTCGTTCTAAGAGAGATCAAGCAGTCCCTAAATTTAACCTTCTTCCCTCCTTTCCCAAGTCTAAATGCACTTACAATTTTAAAGTCTTTGTCTTCTTCCAAAGACCAAAATTCTGTAAATTCTTTTGTAAGTGTCAGAGCTGCCTCCAGGTCCCAGCTCACAGAGGACCAACACTAGCCAGTAGTAATGTACAAAAGTCTTTATTGAAGTACAGTTTCCATTTTCAAGCCGCAGCGCGCAGCTCTACGTCTTAGAAGCTAGACCGGCGAAGCTCCATCTGAGTCTCCACCCCCTGTACACCAGTTTAAGACTCTAACCTTACTCCACCTCTTCCGTCTCTCCTTTCTCCTCTGGGCCCTTCTGCCCCCCGGGGTCCCCTCCTTTCTGGACTCTTCTGACGCTGACGCGGACCCCCCTGACTCCTCTCCCTCCTTTCGGCGGGCTTTAGGACCTGGCTCCCTATCCGGGCTACCAACTGCGCCACCCTCCTGTACATTTGAACTTGGCGTGCGCGCCCAGCCTCCAACCTTCCTCTTGACCGTTTCCTCGCTCTCCGAGGGAGGCGTGGCCAATCCTGACTCATCTCCTCCCGCTGGCGGTGAGCCGCCTGCTCCCGATACCTGGGACTCCTCCCCCCTACTGCGCTCTGGTGGGGAAGCTGGTCCTGATTTCCAACTGCTGCTCTCTGAGTCCCCTCTGGCCCCTTCTTCCTGGGGTGTCCCCCTAGGCACCCCCTTGCTCTGACCATGGGAGCCCCTTTCTGTGAATCTTCCGATTCGCTGGAAAGACTCAGAGACCTCGGGCCGCTGTCATCGCTAACATTTCCTTCGGATTCCTCCCCCTCGCTCTCTATTTCCTCCCTTTCCTGTGCCTCTGCTCCTGAGCCCCTGACAGTAAGATATTCCTTTAAATCTCCTTTTTCAAGTTCTGGGACTGATCTCAATCTCAGGTTATTTTCCTTGCTTTTTAATTCTATCATAGACAGGTATGCCTGATGTTCGCCAATCTGCTTGCGCATAGGTTTAATTTCCTCCTGTACTGCCTCAACTTTCTGTTTGGCCTCTTCAGCTACTTTGCGATTTTCTGTAGTGGCTTCCAATAGTTTCCCAATTGATTGTGCATTTAAACTGACTTGTTGAGTCAAATTGTTAACACTAACTGTATTTTGGTCAATTTTAGATGATTGTTCAGCCACTTGCTTACTCAGGCCTTCCAATTTTTCAAAGATTTTGTCTAGTACAGAAGTTGAAGCTTCCCCACCTGTGGCCATTCCCTCCAGCCCAACTTGCTCTGCCTCTTCCTCCTGTGCCACAGAGACAATGGGAACAGATGATCTGCGCAGCTGTGAGATTATAGTAGTTTGTTGTGTTTTGGCTTTGGCTGATCTTGTTCTCCCAGTCCCACTCATCCCACTTCTGTCTATGCTTCAAGGTCAGTCACCCGATACAATTCCCTTGGGAATCCATAAGTCCACAGATGAGAAAAAAGATCCCCCAGTAGTTGTAAGTTTCCAAAGTTCCTCTAGAGGGGGTTTCAATGTATCTTAAGGGAAAAGAAGTTGTTATTCATAGAAAGTTTCCAATTTGCTCCAAAACCCTTAAAAGTTGGTAACAATGTCAAACAGCCTCAAAGTCCCAAAAGTCCTCCAAATCCTTTAACTTTTGCAGAGTTAATCCTAAAGTACTTACAATGTCTCTAAAAAGTGCCAGTTTCAATGTCTCAGTTCAATTGCAGTTCAATGTAACATTCCAATGTAACAATGTCAAGCAGTCTGATAGTTCCAATAGTCTGGCAGCCCGACTGCCAGGGTTTCTTGTTAAATTTTGTAAATCCACATACGAAGAGGTAAGTAGATATCCACAAATAAAAAAAGTAGAATCCACAGATATAGAAGGTATAACACAGTTCAGTTGATGCTCAGATTAATTCCTTTTAAAAGTCTCAGTTTCCACAGCATTAGAAAGTTTAAGTCTTTGCTTTAAATCTTTACAGTACCGGGAGACGGACTTCCTGGTTGCGTCTCCCGCTTCAGTGCCGAATCTTGAATAAAAATTTAATCTCAAATTCAATGAACTTCACCTACTCACTTTTTTTTTCCTTTTTCCTTTTTTTTCCCATTTTAGATCGCGGAACTAAACAGAACACAAGAAGAACTAAAAGACTCTATTGCAATGAATGAATTAAAACAGAAAGAAGTGAACCTGAGACTGAGACAAGTACCAGAAATACAAAATGAGAACATAAAGGTAAGACTGATAAAAGAATTTGCACGATGGATGGAAATGTCAGAGGTAGAAATTGCGAGGACAATACAAAATGCATTTAGAATGAAAAGCAAAACAAATAGGCTAAAGAAATTCCCAGGGGATTGCGTGGTAACGTTCAAGGACAGAGAAATGAGGAATCTGATCTTACATAGGAACAGAGAGAAAAGACTCTATATTGACGGGAATTACATAATCATATTTAAAGACATCCCAATAAGGCTACTGAAACGAAGAGAGGCCTATAAGCCATTGGTGCAACTATTGAAGAAAAACAGGATCGACTTCAGGTGGGAATTCCCGGAAGGAGTCTCCTTCTTCTACAAAGGAGTGAGGAGAAGATTAATAAGTCCCGAGGAAGTCGGAAAATTTACAAGAAGGTACAAAGAATTACAACAAGAAGAGGAAGAGATCAAAGGAGCAGAAGGAGGAGCAAGGGTAAGGGAAGATTCAGAAGCAGAAGTAGAAGAAGAACAGACCGGGAGAGACTCTGTGGAGGAGGAAGAAGAGGAAGAAGGAGAAGAGACAGAAGGTTTATAGAAACTTTAAGTAAAGAAAGGTTTAAACAGGGACAAAAGGAATGACGTTAAGACTATGGAACTGGAATATTAATGGAATGAACGATAAAAAGAAACGGAATGGAATTGAACATATTTTAAGAAAGGAAAATCTGGACATCATATGCCTACAAGAAACGCATATAGCTAAGAAACACAGGAAAATCCTGATTAATAAAAGGTTAGGGAGTGAATTCGTATCTTCAGATAAAAAGAAAAAAAGGGGAGTGGTCTTATATATCAAAAATAAAATTGAAAGTCACCAACTATTTAAGGATGAAGAAGGGAGAATTATTGCGGTGCGAATTAACTGGCAAGGGGAATGTATGATAGTGGTTGGGGTATATGCACCAAATGGAAACAAGACAGAATTTTTTAGTATGTTAGAAGAGAAGTTACTTGAATATATGGATCAGAAAATTATAATAATGGGAGATCTAAACGGTGTGGTCTCAACAGAAATGGATAGATTAAGGGAAACTAAGACCAAAGAAGGGAAACTACCTAACACGTTCTTTACGATGACAAAGAATCTTAATCTGGTAGATATTTGGAGGTTGAGACATCCTCTGGAGAAGCAGTTTACTTACCATTCTGAACCAAACCAATCGTATTCTAGAATAGACCAAATATGGGTCTCGAATGAACTAACCCCGAGAATACATAAAATAGAAATACAGGCGAAGGTGATTTCAGATCACAACCCAATAAAAATGGAGCTAAAAGGATTTGAGGAGCGTTCCTTTAGGTGGAAGCTAAATGATAATCTATGGGATGACCAAAAATTTGTGGAGAAAGTACAAAAAAACTTAACCGAATTTTTTATGAACAATATGGATAAAGGGACGAAATTGAGTGTAGTGTGGGATACAAGTAAAGCAGTGATAAGGGGCCTCTTGATCCAACAGAATGCTAGGAAAAAAAATAACAAAGAGAAATGGTCAAGAGAGATCCTCAGACAGATTATGGAGTGCGAACAAAAATTGACTAGGAAACCTAATAATGAGAAGATAAAGCAGGAAATAAAGATTCTGCAAACTCAGTTTGCGATGATGATAAACAAGGAGGTCGAATGGAACATCAAAAGATTAAGGCAAAAAAATTTTGAGTATGCTAATAAATCAGGAAAGTGGCTCGCCTGGCAGGTTAAGAAAAGAAAGGAAACAAATACAATTAGTAAAATAGAGGTAAATGGGGAGGTGACAACTGAACCGAAGGAAATTAGGAGAGCTTTTGTGGACTTTTATAAGCAATTGTACAAGAATAAGGAGAGGAATAATAAGAAGAAAATAGAAAGATATTTGAAAGAAAAAGTGGTGAGGAAGATCTCACTAGCCCAAAAGGAACAGTTGGATGCCCCAATAGCGAAAGAGGAGGTAGAAGAGGCCATAAAAGAGTTAAAGAGAGGGAAGGCACCGGGGCCGGATGGGTTTACTGCCAGCTATTATAAAGAAATGAAAGACATATTGATAGACCCACTGACTAAAGTTATGAATAACATCTTAAAGGAGAAGGACATGCCAGGAACATGGAGGGAGGCCTTCATTACAGTGATACCGAAACAAGACTCGGATCTTACACAAGTAAAAAACTATAGGCCGATATCTCTATTAAACTCGGACTACAAGATCTTCGCGGGAATATTAGCTAAGAGATTAAAAAAGATATTAATAAAGATTATACACAGAGATCAAGAGGGATTTCTGCCGGGCAGACAGATAAGAAATAATATAAGAAATATAGTTAATGTTATTGAATTCCTGTCCGAAAGGTATGATAAACCAGCTAGCTTAATATTCGTAGACGCGGAAAAAGCTTTTGATAATGTAATCTGGGAATTTATGATAAAAAATTTGGAGGTTATGGAGATGGGCCAGGAATTTCTCAACGGTATCCAAGCAATTTATACAGAGCAGAAGGCAAGACTGATAGTAAATAATGTCATCACGGAGGAACTGGAAATAGGCAAAGGCACAAGGCAGGGTTGCCCACTCTCGCCATTACTATTCATAGTGGTCCTGGAAGTTCTTCTAAATGCAATTAGGCAAAACAGACAAATTAAAGGAGTGACTCTAGGGGCAAATGAATATAAAATTAAGGCATATGCAGATGATGTGGTCCTGACTGTGGAGGAACCCATAGACAGTATACAGGAAATCTTAAACGAAATGGAACAATTTGGCAAGCTAGCAGGTTTCAGATTGAATAAGAGAAAGACAAAAATGATAGTTAAAAATATGGATAAAGATAAGATGGAACTTTTACAGCAAAGAACCGAGATTGAGATAGTAAAAAAGATTAAGTACTTAGGAATCTGGCTCTCCGACAAGAATATTGATTTATATCAATATAACTATGTCCCTGTATGGAAAGGGGTAAAAAGAGATCTGGAGTCATGGGCCAGATTGAAATTATCACTCTGGGGTAGAATAGAAACAATAAAGATGATGGTGCTCCCCAAACTGCTATATTTATTCCAAACGATACCCATAATAAAAGGTATAAAAATTTTTAAGGAGTGGCAAAGGGTGATTACAAGATATGTTTGGGAAGGGAAGAAGCCTAGAATTAAGTTCAAATTTTTGACAGATATTAAAGAAAGAGGTGGCCTCTCCCTACCAGACATGAGAATCTATTACGAGGCAGCATGTTTGTGTTGGATTAAAGAATGGGTCAAATTGGAGAATAAGGAATTATTAGATCTTGAAGGAGTTAATAACAGATACGGGTGGCACGCTTATCTTTGGAGTGATAAAAAGAAGGTACACAAAGGATTTACAAATCACATTTTCAGAGGTGCTTTAATAGAGGTTTGGGACAGATATAAGAATATATTAGAGCCTAATATTCCACATTGGCTCTCCCCGCTAGAAATGAAATGTATTAAGACAATTAATATGAGGGGGAAGTGGGGAAATTATGGAGAAATGGTTTTTAAAGAAGGAGGGAAGTGGAAAATAAAACCCTATGAACAAATTAAGGCATTAACGTATGATTGGCTAAACTACTTCCAGATTAACGAAATGTTTAAAAAAGAATTGAAGGAAAGGAGTTATGAAGGAAATGATTCAATTTTTCAAAAGGAGATAATAAATAATGAACATAGAAATTTATCAAAAATGTACAAAATACTGCTGGAGTGGCACATGAAAGATGCAGAGATGAAACCGGTGATGGAAAAATGGACTAAGGATTTAGGGTATAATATTAAATTAGAAGAATGGGAAAGGCTGTGGAAAGAGAACATAAAATTTACGGCGTGCACGTTACTGAAGGAAAATATGATCAAAATGTTTTATAGATGGTACCTCTCTCCTACTAAACTGGCAAAGATGTATAAAGTGGATAACAAATGCTGGAAGTGTAAATCAAAAGAAGGGACTTTCTTCCACCAGTGGTGGGAATGTGGTAAGGTTAGAAGCTTTTGGGAGGAGGTATATAACGAGCTGAAAAAGATGCTGAAGTATACCTTTGTGAAAAAACCGGAAACATTCCTACTAGGTATTATAGGGAAGGATGTTAGGAGAAAAGACCAGAAACTCCTCCAGTATGCGGTGACAGCTGCTAGAATTGTGCTAGCTCAGAAATGGAAGTCGGAGGAGACCCCGACGGTAGAGGAGTGGAGAACAAAATTGATAGAATACGCTGAGCTGGATAGATTAACAGGGAAAATTAGATACACCAAAGATCAAAAATTTATTAAAGACTGGGAGAAATTCGTATGTTATCTGGAAAGCAACTATGGGGTAAAAATAACGCTGGCGGGATTTAAAGAGGCTTTGTAATTAAACATTAAATATTGCCAAACAGAGATTGGGAGGTAGGGAAGAACAATTGGCAATAGGAAAAAAAAAAAAGGAGTGCGTATCAAAAGGACAGCAACGAATGATGATCAGCAACGCTGAAGGAAGTCTAAAAGGGATAAGAGTGGTGATACAACGATGTGTTTTAGAAGCTTGGTTTTGTTTGTATGTTGTATTCTGTATATTATTTCTTTTTTCTTTGTCTTTTCTTTTTTCTATTTTCTATGCTGTTATAAGAAATTTCAATAAAAAATTATTAAAAAAAAAAAAAAAAAAGAACTTCACCTACTCACGGGAAGTTGTTTTTTAGCCAAATAGTCCCAGGAAAAGGGTCAGCGCTCACTGACAGCAGCTTTGCAGCTTCACTCCACAGAAAGAGCGATCGACTCACAGCACCGCGCCAGCCCTTTCACGCTCCGGAGCCCCTTACGGGGTTCCTTTGACGTTTCAGGGGGCGCTGATGGTGCCCGCCGAGTCCCACGGCCACAGGCTATCGCTGCCTGTGGTTTTCTAGGAAGGGTCTCCGCTTCGCTGTAGCGGACGACCTGTTTCTGTGGAACTTCCCCTTCACAGGGTAAAGAGGACCGCCATTGCCGTTCGCGCCGCCCCCGGAAGTCCCCCCATGATATTCTTGTAAAGAAGCTGGTAAAATGCAGTCTTGACTATGCTACCACTCAGTGGATTTGTAACTGGCTGACTGACCGAACCCAAAGGGTGCTCATCAATGGTTCCTCTTCATCCTGGAGAAGAGTGACTAGTGGGGTGCCACAGGGTTCTGTCTTGGGCCCGGTCTTATTCAACATCTTTATCAACGACTTGGATGATGGACTCAAGGGCATCCTGATCAAATTTGCAGATGACACCAAACTGGGGGGGGGGGTGGTGGTGGCTAACACCCCAGAGGACAGGATCACACTTCAAAACGACCTTGACAGATTAGAGAACTGGGCCAAAATATGGAAATCTGCCCAAAAACCTGCTCCGACCATAACGCCTTGAAAGTGGAACTGAGACTTACTCCAACCGGCTCCTTTAGATGGAAAATGAATGACACCTTACTAAGAGACCAGGAGATTGTGAAGAAGGCCCAAAAAACCTTAAAAGACTATTTTGAAATAAATTTGAATACTACGGTAGAAAAGAGAACAATCTGGGACGCAAGCAAAGCCGTTATGAGAGGGTTTCTGATACAACAAAATACGATTAAGAAAAGACTCTGGAATGGAAAAAAGGAGAAGATTTTGGAGAAAATAAGAGAAGGAGAGAAAAAACTGAGAAACAAACCAAAGTCGAAGGAGGTGCTAAGAGAAATTAAATTCCACCAAGCACAATACTCGAAACTGATAAATCAAGAGGTTGAATGGAAAATTAAACAAATGAAGCAAAGATCATTCGAATCAGCAAATAAATGTGGAAAACTGCTAGCATGGCAGTTGAAAAAGAGACAAAAATTGAATACAGTTACAAATCTAGAGATTGAAGGGAGAATCGTTCAGAAACCAGAAGAAATAAGAAAGTGCTTCCAGAGATATTTTAAAGAACTTTATGCACAGGGGCCACAGAGAGAGTTTGAAATAGATCAATTTTTAAAAATCAATGGACTATCAAAAATAACTCAGGAAAAGAGAACAATCCTGAATTGCAAAATAACGCAACAGGAAATTGAAGGTGCCATTCAGAATATGCAACTAGGCAAATCTCCAGGCCCTGATGGACTTACCTCCAAATACTATAAGACTTTGAAAGACTATTTGACACAACCGTTGATGGAGGTTTGTAATCAGATTATGGAGGGGAAGAAGGCACCGGAGTCGTGGAAAGAAGCTTTCATCACATTGATTCCAAAAGTGGAAACTGAAAAGACTCAACTTAAAAACTACCGTCCCATCTCACTCCTAAATGTGGATTACAAAATCTTTGCAGACATTCTGGCAAGTAGACTTAAAAAAGTGCTGAATGAAGTAATCCATAAGGACCAGGCAGGCTTTCTCCCAGGAAGACATTTGTTTGATAACACTAGGAACATTATTGATATTTTGGAACTTTTACAAACAAATATCAATACGAGAGCAGTGTTAATTTTTATTGATGCGGAGAAGGCCTTTGATAACATTTCTTGGATGTTTATGAAGAAAAACTTGGAAGGGATGGGAGTGGGACGGGGGTTTGAAAATGGCATAGAAGCAATTTATTCTGAGCAAAAAGCTAAATTGATAGTGAACAATGTGGTGACAGAGAAGTTCAAAATTGAAAAAGGGACACGACAGGGGTGCCCCTTATCCCCTCTTTTATTTATTTCAGTCCTGGAGGTGCTTTTGAACATGATTAGGGAGGACCGGTTGGTACAAGGAATACAGGTCGGAGTGAAGCAATATAAACTGAAAGCATTTGCAGATGACTTGGTTTTAACATTACAGGAGCCAGAATCTAGTACAAAAAGAGTTTTAGAACTGATTCATGAATTTGGTCGGGTGGCGGGATTTAAGTTGAACAAACAAAAAACCAAGGTTTTGGCTAAAAATTTAACACCTACAGAAACGGATAGGTTTCAGAAAGAGACAGAATTAAGTGTTGTTAAAAAAGTGAAATACCTGGGGGTTCATTTGTCTTCCAAAAATTTGAATTTATTTAAAGACAACTATGAAAAATGTTGGGTAGAAATCAAAAAAGATTTGGAAATTTGGTCAAGACTGAAACTTTCCTTGTTGGGTCGAATTGCAGCTATAAAAATGAATGTATTGCCGAAAATGTTATTTTTGTTTCAAGCCCTACAGATTCTGGACAGAGTGGAATGTTTTGGAAAGTGGCAGAAGGACATCTCCAAGTTTGTCTGGCAGGACAAAAAGCCCCGAATAAAGTTTAAAATACTAACTGACTCGAAAGAAAGAGGGGGGTTTGCCCTGCCAGACTTGAGGTTGTATTATGAAGCTGCAGCCTTCTGTTGGTTGAAGGATTGGTTCTTGCTGGAGAACACTGATGTCCTAGATCTGGAAGGGTTTGACAATGCTTTTGGTTGGCATGCATATTTGTGGTACGACAAGGTCAAAGTTCATAAATTGTTCAAGAACCATATTGTCAGAAGAGCAATATTTATGGTCTGGATGAAATACAAAGACTTATTAGAGGGCAGGACCCCGAGGTGGCTATCACCGGTGGAGGCCAAGGCCTGAAAAAGACTCAACATGGAGGCCTACTGGCCGAAATATTGGGAAATAATTGAAAAAACTGGAGACAATTGGAGGTTGCAGAGCCAGGAGAAATTAAAAAATAAGGTGCGAGATTGGTTACACTATGCTCAAATTCAAGAGGTTTTTAAAATTGATAAAAAAGTTGGTTTCCAGGTGGAAAAATCGAAATTAGAGACGGAACTGTTAGAACCAAAAACTAAGACACTTTCGAGAATGTATAACTTGCTGCTTAAATGGAACACACAGGATGAGACAGTAAAATCCGCCATGATAAAGTGGGCACAGGACATTGGGCACAACATTATGTTTGAGGACTGGGAAAGGTTATGGAACACCGGAATGAAGTTCACGGCATGTAATGCCTTGAAGGAAAACATTATGAAAATGATATACCGGTGGTACATGACCCCAGTCAAGCTTGCTAAGATATATCACTTGTCTGATAACAAATGTTGGAAATGTAAAGAGGCGGAAGGGACATTCTTTCATCTCTGGTGGACCTGCCCAAAAGTGAAGGCCTTCTGGGAAGTGATTTACAATGAGTTAAAAAAGGTATTTAGATATACCTTTCCTAAGAAACCAGAGGCCTTCCTCCTGGGCATGGTAGACCAGAAGGTGTCAAAGAAGGATAGATCTTTGTTCATGTATGCTACTACAGCAGCAAGAATCCTCATCGCAAAGTACTGGAAGACACCAGATTTACCCACGCTGGAGGAATGGCAGACGCAGTTGATGGACTACATGGAATTGGCTGAAATGACTGGCAGAATCCGAGATTTGGGAGAGGAAATAATGGAGGAAGACTGGAAAAAATTTAAGGACTATTTGCAAAAACATTATAAGCTGTATGAATGTTAAGAATGTGTACGATTAGGAAACTTTTGCTTCAGCAACTTGAATAGGTGAATTGGAAACTAAGTTATAAGAAAGACGAGGTGGACAATATGAAACAACTATACTATGTTTATTTTTAAGGTACAAATAACGGAGATACAGTATTTTGAACTTAGAAACATAGTATTTGAAAGATACAGTAAGATATGAAATAAGGTAACAAATTGCTGATGTTTTAATTGCAAAGAACGCAGGGTTCGGAAGATGTGGGGAAGTCAAGTTGGAATGACAAAAGTATTTTGGAAAGTTGGTTTTTATTTATCTCTTTCTTCTTTTATCTTCATTCTTTATTCTTTATTCTGTAAATTTCTAACTGTTGGAAAGAAAATTTAATAAAATATTTTTTTAAAAAAAAAATAGAGAACTGGGCCAAAATAAACAAGATGAACTTTAACAGGGAGAAATGTAAAGTATTGCACTTGGGCAAAAAAAATGAGAGGCACAAATACAAGATGGGGGACACCTGGCTTGAGAGCAGTACATGTGAAAAGGATCTAGGAGTCTTGGTTGACCACAAACTTGACATGAGCCAACAGTGTGACGTGGCAGCTAAAAAAGCCAATGCAATTCTGGGCTGCATCAATAGGAGTATAGCATCTAGATCAAGGGAAGTAATAGTGCCACTGTATTCTGCTCTGGTCAGACCTCACCTGGAGTACTGTGTCCAGTTCTGGGCACCACAGTTCAAGAAGGACACTGACAAACTGGAACGTGTCCAGAGGAGGGCAACCAAAATGGTCAAAGGCCTGGAAACGATGCCTTATGAGGAACAGCTAAGGGAGCTGGGCATGTTTAGCCTGGAGAAAAGGAGGTTAAGGGGTGATATGATAACCATGTTCAAATATATAAAAGGATGTCACATAGAGGAGGGAGAAAGGTTGTTTTCTGCTGCTCCAGAGAAGCGGACACGGAGCAATGGATCCAAACTACAAGAAAGAAGATTCCACCTAAACATTAGGAAGAACTTCCTGACAGTAAGAGCTGTTTGACAGTGGAATTTGCTGCCAAGGAGTGTGGTGGAGTCTCCGTCTTTGGAGGTCTTTAAGCAGAGGCTTGACAACCATATGTCAGGAGTGCTCTGATGGTGTTTCCTGCTTGGCAGGGGGTTGGACTCGATGGCCCTTGTGGTCTCTTCCAACTCTATGATTCTATGATTCTAAGTCATCCGCAAATGCCTTTAATTTGTACGCCCCCCCCCCCCAACTACTATGCCTCTTATCTTCTTGTCTTCTCTTATTTTCTTGTTTAAAATTTCCAGTACTAATATAAATAGGAGTGGGGACAAAGGACACCCTTGCCTTGTCCCATTCCTTATATCGCAACTTTCCGTGATATTACTGTTTATGATCAGTTTAGCTCTTTGCTCCAAATAGATCGCCTCTATTCCTCTGCAGAAAGTCTCTCCGAAACTCATATGTTTAATTTGTGTCTTCATAAAATCCTAGGATATGTTGTCAAACGCCTTTTCTGCGTCTACTAACATGAGTACTGCTGGCTTATCATTCATTTCCTCTAGATATTCCAAAATATTGATGACATTCCTGATATTACCATTATTTGCTGTCCAGGGAGAAAACCCACTTGGTCCTCATGGATCAATGTCCTTTACAGTCTTTCCTTATAATTTGGGATATTTAATGTGATTTGATTGGATTGTTAAAATGGAAAATTTAATAAAAAATATTGCTTTAAAAATGTCCTTTTCAGTCTTTCCACTAAGATAGCTGCAAAAAGTTTGTAATCATTACTGAGTAATGATATTGGCCTATCACTGGAGATAAGTGTTAGGTCTGTCCCCTGTTTTGGGAGCAGTGTTATGTATGCTTCCTTCCATGTCTCCGGTATTCTGCCTTTAATTAGTACATTGTTCATCACATCTTTTATAGGTTGTGATATTACTTCCTCCAATTTCTTGTAGTAACAGGCTGATAATTCGTCTGGTCCCGGTGACTTCCCAGTGTAGCCTTATTGGAATTCACCAATTGGGTCAGCATTGCTCTGGGACAGGAGGAAGGAAGTCAAACGACACCTGAGGTTGATTCAAAAAAAGAGTTTATTCTGCTCTCCGGATAGCAGAAGGCACTTGCATGATTAGTCCACAGCAAGTCCAAAGAAATGACAAGTTTCATGCAGTATATATATCCTCCAGGCATCCTCTCCCCCTTCCCTAGCTACGTCAGCTTGACATCACATACCGGTATGTTCCTGCTCTGGTACTCTCAACCATAAAAGGATCTTCCTCTTCCTACGCTTATCTGGGACGAGGTAATCATCTCCGGGAACACGCTCTGGCATTTGTTCCCGGACCTGGGTTTGTGTGTCAGAGTGTGTTCAGGATGTAAGATAAAGCACACACGCATCATCCCTGCTGTACTGGAACTTGGCAAGGTCACTCATTGCCGCCATGGACTGATAAGGGAGAGAGCTTTGTTCTTGTTATGGATTTACTCAACGGCTTGAGTTTATGCATTTTAGCTAAGGAAAAATAGGGATTTTGGTGCAATTTAAAACTGCCTGCACAGTCAGTTTTTGGGTTTTGGAAACCCATTCCTTCACCAGATTTGGCATTCTTAATTGCTTGTTGGATTTCCATAGCTGTAATTGGTGCGTTAAGGTGTTGGATTTTTGGCAGGTTGCTTTGTTTTGGAAATTCCTCAATATGTTCCTGATTTTCCACTCCCTTATGATATAATTCTGTGTAATAGTTTATAAAATTCTTACTTATCTCATTCAGTTCTTCTATTGTTTTCTCTCCTATTTTCAATTTATTTATAGTCCTCTCACTTGCCTTTTTTTAAGTTGCCATGCCAGCAATTACCCTGGCTTATTTCCAAATTTGAAGTTCCTATGTTTAAGCCTTTTTATATTCCATTCAACTTCTTGGTTTACAAGTATTGAGTATTCTGTTTGTAATAATTTAATATTCTGCTTGGTTGTTTCACTGCTTGGGTTTTTGAATAATTCTTTTTCCTTTTGGCTTATCTCTTCCAGAATCTCGATCTTTTTCTTTTCTTTCAGTCTTTTTTGTATCACATTTTGATTTTTGAAGAATCCCCTTTACTGGTATCCCAAACAACTTTAATATCTGTGCCTTGATTTAAATTGAATTTAAAGAATCCCTTTAGAGCTTCTGTTGCCTTTTGTAGAACCTTTTCATCATTTAACAAACTTTCATTTATTCTCCATCTCTGTATTTTCCCTTTTCTTTCTCCCCTCAGCTCCATTACCACTGGGTTGTGGTCAGAGATGGTTCTTGGTTGTATTTCGGGGTTTTTTTTAACCTTTATTAACAGTTCATTCGAAACCCAAATGGCATCAATTCGACCCACTGATTGTTTAGGGTCTGGATAATGCGTGAAACTTTTTTCTGTTGAGTGTTGGCATCTCCATTCATCTTTGAGATGAAATTTTCTGTTAGTTGAAAAAGGGTGAGGGGTAGTTTTCCTTCTTTAGTGAGGGGTAATTTCTCTTCCTCTTGTGGTTCTATCGATTTCTGGCAAGGTGACCCCATTTAGATCTCCTGGGAGTATCGTCTTTTCGTCTGCATGTTCTAACATCCCTTGTTTTAGTGATGAATAAAAATCAGCTTTTTCCCATTGGGACAGACTTTTCTTCTTATGAAGAAATTCTGCAAGGTGGTACAGGTTTAGAACTAGAGTTTCCTTCTCCTAGGTGGGCTACCTTCCCAGGTTGATGAGCCCCATCTCTCCCTCACTTCCTTCTTCAGCATGTGTAGAAACCGCCTTCTTAACCATTGGACCCACTGTTGGTCTCATCTGCTCAATATGCTGGAGCCTGTCTTTGCATGCAGGGGAAGCCTCTTACTCACTGAGGATTTGAGACTCATCAGCTCCCCTCACCTGGTTTAGCCAGCCAGTGGAAGCCATTCCTAGGGTGTGGCAAATGTTGCATGCTGATGGCTTCTAGGTGCCACAGGTTAGAGCTGAGTAGAGGGTGGGGATGAAAGGTGAACATACTACCTCAGAAGGAGCATGACGTGTTCCCCACCTCTCTCCCTCTCCCCAACCTCTCCCCTACCACCCCATGTACCCTTCATAGAATTACAGCAAAAAAATTAAGGAAACCGTGCACCCTACCCCATGCGGCTTACACTTTAAAGTCTGGCAGTGGGGAGAGACTATAGGGAGAGTGGAGATGGGATAAGCCATGCTAACAAGGGATCTATGTTAAGACAAATGTTTCACCATATAAATGGCTTTGGGGGGGCGGGGGTTGACTGGGGAAAGCAGCAAGAGAGATGGCACCACTTCAATATCCCAGGAAGGAATTCCTAAGTGTTAAATATTTATGAAACACTGTGAAACAGTCCACATCCCTCATGGGTTGGTGGATATTTTCTCATATTTTAGTCTCTTGTTTTTTCACAGTACTCCCCACTACCTGCAAAAAAAGCTTTCTATATTTCAGAAAATATGAAGATCTAACTGAAGTTAAGTGAATGAAAAGCATGTGAAATCACCTTGTTTCCAGTTTTCTTGTTTCCATATGAAATATAAATGACTGAAGAGGATATTGCTCAAGCCATAAAACAAATTGACACAGTAATTTATTAATACCAAAGGCATCCTTCATTGTAGTTAAGCAGCATCAAGAGCTGGAAATAGCATAGTTTCTCACAAAGTATTGCCAATATGTCAAAGGAAAGACTTGTTGCAATTTCAGCATGTATGAAGATTCCCTTTGCAGATGCCAACACGTGAAGACCATGACTTTGGCCTCTCACATAGGCTGCATAATTATTGTAAAAGCTCAAACAATTGTATTTATTAAGAATATTAAAAAACCCATTCTTCATGGTACACTGCCATGTGGATCTACCTGTGGCAGCATTCCTGCATTGGAAGTGCAACAGCAGAGATCATTCCATGTGCAACTAAAGGGTTAACTATGTCAGTGTTGAAGTAAAATGGAGGGGGTGGATTGTGTTGCTTAGCAACCAGGCAGAGTGGAATGATATTTGCAGAAGTAGCACCTGTCCTGATTGCTTTTGTAGGTCTTCAGAAGTTTTCTCTCTCTCTGTTTAGTTAAATGTCTCCCTGCTATGTACAAGGCCTGAAGTAAGGACAAAGCCCCTCTGTTCCTTTTCTCCTCAGATTATACATTTTCTGTTCAGTTTCCTCAGTAAAGTGTTCTTGGGATTTCTTTCCCCTCTCAACTCCGTATGCATTACGTGGTGTCATTAACATACTGAGTATTCAGTGCTATGCAGTTTGTCAGGTCCCTTCCACAGCAGACATAACTGCAGTTACATTGGAACTACTCCTTTTGTGCTCTGAGCTTGACTTGTAGCACATTTGCCAAAGAGGCCACCCTACTGTTCTAATACGGTTTATTATGTCCACCTTCTTTGTCCAGTGATGGGCAAGGTCAAGTAAATAAATAAATATTTGAAATGAATTAATGTTCCTGAATAGTCCAACATGCAGGGTGTTAATGAGTCCTTTGCAACAGCTGTTGTTTCTTTAATGGGGGAGGGGACACAGGCCGGCCTGTTGATGCCAGTGACATTGTGCAGATATTTCAAAAAATGTGTATGTGGAGCATCTATTCCCACAACAAACACCCACAGAGCTTGGATAAGAAAGAGCTTTCCTGGACATACAGGTCAAAGCTCTCCCTCATTTAAAAGTTTGCATTAGGCTGATATTGAAGTCATGGGTTGGGGGCAGGCAATGGGGCAACCCAAACATCTGTGCCGTAATTATTTTAGAAATACCATGTTAATATTGCTACTAAATTACAATGAAACTTTAAAAAGGCATTACAGCTTCCTCTTTCTCAAATTTTAGTATTTCATAAAACACATTTTATTTTATTATTATTATTAATTAAATTTGTATACTGCCCTTAATCCAAAGATCTCAGGGCGGTTCACAGCATAAAAGAACAAACTAAAAATATAAAATACATGCAGTACTTTGACCCTTGCTCTTTCCAAATCTCACCCTCCTTTTCCCGTTCATACTCTACAACGTGTGCGGTAATTGTCATCCCAGAACAATTCCTAGCAGAGCGACGCGCCCCAGGAAGTCGCCTCCATTCTCACGTGCAAAGCTCCCTCGGGCACGTCGGAGCCGGCGGTCGGTCGGTCGGCCGGCGCAGGCGGTTGGCAGTCCGCTACCCCCTCGGATCCCCCCTCTTCTCCGGGCTATATGTGGCGCCTGGAAGCTCCCAATGTTTTCCATATTTGTGCAGCCTCCGCGAGTCAAATGCCAGAGACGCGTCGGCCGGCAGCCCCGAAGGAGAGGCGCGCCCGCCCGCCCGCCGCCGGCCTGGTTCTTTGGCGTCCTCCCGGCAGCTGAGCAGCATGGGCAAAGAAGAGACGGCGGCCCCTGGGCAGGCCGGGCCGGAGGGAGGCGGCGAGCGCGGAGGAGCGGCCCGGCAGGCGAAGGAGAGCCGCGGGGATCCGCGCCCGTGCTGCGGCTGCCGCTTCCCGCTGCTGGCGGCCCTGGGGCAGCTGGCTCTGGGCGCCGCGGTGGCGGTGCTGGGCTTCCTCATGGCCGGCGTCAGCTCGTCCCTGCTGGTCAGAGACACGCCGTACTGGGCGGGCCTCCTCGTAAGCATCGCCGTCTGTTTCTCCCTGCGGAGCGCCTCGGCCCGCGCGCGCGCACGAAACGCGCCCTAACGCCCCGACTAACCAGCTGCCCGCGCGGCCCTCGAGACGCGGCTCGGGCTGGAGCTCAGCTAACCTTTAACAACAGCAACAACAACAGCTGCCCTGCAGTGGTTGTTTGTATCCATTTTACATGCAAAAAAGGAAGTGGAAATAACGTGTTACTTTAGAGCAAACATCATAGGAAGCTGGGAAGACGGGGAAGTAACACCCTTAGATTTGCTGCGTGCATCGTTTAGCAGACTTCTAGATTTGGATTGCAGTGCAAGGATTGCTCCATGGCTGAAAGGTGGGGGTTATATGTGGTTCTGGCACATGCACGCCTGTACCCTTGCCAAGGGAAAGGGAATGAGAGGCAAGGGACGAGAATTAACGTTTTGATCCGAAATGACAGAGGAGAAGTGCATGAATGCTCCTGTTGCTTTCACGCTGCGATGAGTTGTTGGTCTTTTCTAAAGAACTGTCTGATCTGTTTTGCGCTTCGCCCAAGCCTCCTTTGCCACAGCCGAGGGCACTTTGGCTCTTGCCGAGCCGAAGGGTTAAATTTGAAATGCAAATAAGCGAGTTTAGGGGGAGGGGAAGGACGGGGATATGCGCCAATCCCGGAAATTCGGACTCGCCCAGCGACACGCTGCCTTGCCATACCTTGTAGCAGACAGTAGCAGACTGGCAAGGCTATTTGTGATCATGTAAAACACGTGGTCCGCGGGGACAGACAGCGCGAACCCAGCAAAGGCGTGCGCGCTCATTCCAGTCATGGGTTGTGTTTCACAGCTGATTTGCTGTTAATGAAATAGAGAGGGGGGAATTAGGCCATGTGAAGCCTTGTCTCTTGAGATACTTTGCTGTATGATGCATTTTTTAATGTTTTGTTCAGTGCTCGTTCCAAGTGAGTTCCTGCCAGATTCTGGAGGCTGATGATTCTGAATTTTACAAATAGATCATCAGGGCCCACCACACTCACATTGTTTTAAAATTCAATGGATTCTCCATGTGCCATATACTACTGAGTTTACTATTTATATTAGCTGAAGGCCCACCAAGTTTGCCATGGTGGGGTGGAGTGCCCGTCTTTCCTCCAGCTTGCCCCCCTGCTTGTGCCATCCACACCCTTGCATCCATTTTGGAGGGTGTTGCCTCACTTAGGCCCTCAGGAAGCCTGAATGAAAAGATAAAGGGCATAAACTTGGGCAAAATTGGAGTGAGTCCTGAATGTGGCCCTGTTCGTCCCAGCACTCCTTTTCAAGTGCCAGAAATTCAGTGGGAAACGCTGATAATCCAGCCGTATCCTGTTTGCATAACAGTACAATATTGCCCATTTTCCCTGATTCTTGGCTATGTTGGAGAATGGCATGTTGTACAGTGGTACCTCTGGTTACGTACTTAATTCGTTCCAGAGGTCCCTTCTTAACCTGAGGTACCACTTTAGCTAATGGGGCCTCCCGCTGCAGTCGCGCGATTTCTCTTATCATCCTGAAGCAAAGTTCTTAACCCAAGGTACTTGTCAGAGCTGCCTCAGGTCCCAGCTCACAGAGGACCAACGCCAGTCCGTTGTTACATAAAATAGTCTTTATTGAAGTTCAGTTTCTCATTTACAGCCACGGCGCGCAGCTCTACGTCTTAAACCCTAGACCGCCGAAGCTCCGTCTGAGTCTCCTCCCCCCAGACACCAGTTTAACACCCTAGCCTTGCTCCACCTCTTCCTTTGTTCTTTCCTCCTCTGGGTCCGCCTGTCCGCCGAGGTTTTCCCCTTTCTAGACTCTTCTGACGCTGAGTCCCCCGAGTCTTCCCCCTCCCTCCGGCGGGCTTTAGGACCTGGTTCCCAATCCGGGCTTCCTGCTGTCCCGCGCGTCTGTACATTTGAACTTGGCGCGCGCGCCCAGCCTGCCACCTTCCTTCTGACCGTTATACTGCTCCTGTCGCTGCTCCCCTCTTCGGGGACGCTAGCTGGGCCTGACTCCGCCTCCCTGCTTGCCGGAGGAGACGCTGACTCTGACCTATGGGGCTCTTCCTCCCCACTACGCTCTGGTGGGGAAGCTGGCCCTGATTTCCAGCTACTGCTTTGGGAGTCTCCGCTGGCCCCCTGCTTCTGGTGTGTCCCCCCTGGGACCCCCCTTGCCCTGGCCATCGGCGCCCCCTTCTGGGAATCTTCTGATTCACTGGAGAGGCTCATGGAATCTCTCGGGTCACTGTCATTCTGCCCTCCGCTGCCCTCAGATTCCTCCCCTCGCTCTCCATTTCCTCTCTCCCCTGTGCCTCTGCTCCTGAGCCCCTGACAGTACTATTTCTGGGTTAGCGGAGTCTGTAACCTGAAGCGTATGTAACCCGAGGTACCACTGTATATGTTTTTAATCTGATCCTTCCTCCAAGGAGCAAAAGGTGGCACAATGCAGCCTCTCTCACAGAGATATGCAGTTAAGTTTTTTTCAGATTACACCCATGAACATGGTTAAGGCCATTGATTTCAATAGATCTACCCTTGAGTAAAACTTAGTTGCACACATCTCTTTCCCTTCCTTCCTTCCTTCCTTCCTATACCACATTTTAGTCTGCAACCATGCAAAGTAGATTGGGTTGCCCTTTCTCATTTTAATTATCTTTGCAATAGTTCTGTGAAACAGATTCAACTGAGGAATTGTGATTGCCCAAGATCACAGGGCAAATCTGACTGAGTGCATATTTCAGCCTTGTCCATGTTCAGCCCTCCATCCACCATGTGAGACTATGTGAGACTATGTGAATGCAAGGACACTGAATCAGTGCCATCTCTATGACTAGGATGTAACTCAGTTGCAGAATATGTACTTTGCTTCTGAAAGTCCCAGGTTCATTTCCTCACATCTCCTGATCCTGGTGGGGTGGGGGAATAACCTTATCCAAAACCCTAGTCAGCTTCTGGCAGTCAGTGTAAAGTGCAGATCTAGATGCAACCATGGTCTGACTTAGTGTAAAGTGTAGGAAGGGCTCTGTTGCCTTCATGATCTACTTTGAAAACAGGATGCTCTCCTTCCTTTGAGGTTTTTAAGCAGAGGTCATGTATGATTTAGCTGACATTCCTGTGTTGCAAGGGGTTGGACTAGATGACCCTCTGAGTCCCTTCCAACACTACAATTTTGTGATTCTATGATGGGACAGTGATCTGTTCTAACAGGGCTCTTGTGCTCTTATATTGTTTCCTATAAATGATGCTGAAAATGCCTCAGCCCCTCTCCTCAATTTGTGCCAATTGTGAATGCTGCTGATGCAATATAGACATTTAAAATCAATTCCACTTCCTAGCCAATTTAGGTTTTACAGTCTCTGAACAGAGTATTAAAGTACAATAAGTTCTTTAGTTAAAATATCCAAATGTTTTCTATTTTCAATCAAGAACTCTTGATCCAGCAGTAGTAGGGAGTGAATTAGATTATCACCCAAATTCAAGGCTGTGTGTATACACTTGCATGTATGTCACTGGATTACTTGAGATGTGATGATTCACAGCTGAGTGTGTGAATTGTCTAATTGTCGGGGGGGGGGGGATATATGGGTTGATTTGGTTGTCACATTTATATCTTAATTATAGGAGCTCAAGGTGGTTTGCTGCATGGCTCTCCTGCTTTCATTGTTCAAAGCCTGTGAGGTAGAGTATAATGAGAAATAATGACTGGCTCAAAGAGCTGGATTGTTGTTGTTTAGCCGTTTAGTCGTGTCCGACTCTTCGTGACCCCCTGGACCAGAGCACGCCAGGCACTCCTGTCTTCCACTGTCTCCTGCAGTTTGGTCAAACTCATGTTGGTAGTTTAGAGAACACTGTTCAACCATCTCGTCCTCTGTCGTCCCCTTCTCCTTGTGCCCTCCATCTTTCCCAACATCAGGGTCTTTTCCAGGGAGTCTTCTCTTCTTATGAGGTGGCCAAAATATTGGAGCCTCAGCTTCAAGATCTGTCGTTCCAGTGAGCACTCAGGGCTGATTTCCTTAAGAATGGATAGGTTTGATCTTCTTGCAGTCCATGGGAGTCTCAAGAGTCTCCTCCAGCACCAGAATTCAAAAGCCTCAATTCTTCGGCAATCAGCTTTCTTTATGGTCCAGCTCTCACTTCCATATATCACTACTGGGAAAACCATAGGTTTAACTATATAGACCTTTGTTGGCAAGGTGATGTCCCTGCTTTTTAAGATGCTGTCTCGGTTTGTCATTGCTTTTCTCCCAAGAAGCAGGCGTCTTTTAATTTCGTGACTGCTGTCACATCTGCAGTGATCATGGAACCCAAGAAAGTAAAATCTCTCACTGCCTCCATTTCTTCCCCTTCTATTTGGCAGGAGGTAATGGGACCAGTGGCCATGATCTTCATTTTTTTGATGTTTTGCGCTCTCCTCTTTCACCCTCATTAAAAGGTTCTTTAATTCCTCCTCACTTTCTGCCATCAAGGTTGTGTCATCTGCATATCTGAGGTGGTTAATACTTCTTCCGGCAATCTTAATTCCGGCTTGAGATTCATCCAGCCCAGCCTTTCTCATGATGAATTCTGCATATAAGTAAAACAAGCAGGGAGACAATATACAGCCTTGTCATACTCCCTCCCCAATTTTGAACCAATCAGTTATTCCATGTCCAGTTCTAACTGTAGCTTCTTGTCCCACATAGAGATTTCTCAGGAGACAGATGAGGTGATCAGGCACTCCCATTTCTTTAAGAACTTGCCATAATTTGCTGCGGTCGACACAGTCAAAGGCTTTTGCATAGTCAATGAAGCAGAAGTAGATGTCTTTCTGGAACTCTCTAGCTTTCTCCATAATCCAGCGCATGTTTGCAATTTGGTCTCTGGTTCCTCTGCCCCTTCAAAATCCAGCTTGCACTTCTGGGAGTTCGCGGTCCACATACTGCTTGAGCCTTCCTTGTAGAATTTTAAGCATAAACTTGCTAGCGTGTGAAATGAGTGCAATTGTGCGGTAGTTGGAGTATTCTTTGGCACTGCCCTTCTTGGGATTGGGATGTAGACTAATCTTCTCCAATCCTCTGGCCACTGCTGAGTTTTCCAAACTTGCTGGCATATTAAGTGTAGCACCTTGATAGTATCATCTTTTTAAATTTTAAATAGTTCAGCTGGAATACCATCACTTCCACTGGCCTTGTTATTTGCAGTGCTTTCTAAGGCCCATTTGACTTCACTCTCCAGGATGTCTGGCTCAAGGTCAGCAACCACACTACCTGGGGTGTACGAGACATCCATATCTTTCTGGTATAATTCCTCCGTGTATTCTTGCCACCTCTTCTTGATGTCTTCTGCTTCTGTTAGGTCCTTACCACTTTTGTCCTTTATTATGGTAATCTTTGTACGAAATGTTCATTGTTCTAAGCCTGTGAGGTAGAGTATAATGAGAAATAGAAATGAGAAAGGGCTGGATTATAATGGTGCAAATGCATGCATGGGGCTGTCCAGGCGCTGAGCTTTCATTTAAAGAGAGAGAGAGAGAGAGAGAGAGAGAGAGAGAGAGAGAATCTAGCTCTCCTAGAAGAAAAGTTATGAAACAAAATGGACAGGCAAACCACTAAGCCAGTTTTTTCCTCAAAATGTAGACCAGGACTGGGTCTTGGGCAACTTTCAGTTGAGACTCGGTGCCCAAGCCATGCTCCCCTAGCTGTGCCAAAAGGGCTGGATAAGACTAAAGTTTTGGAAATGTACTGCCATTTAGCAATTTAATTTAATTGGGAATATACCCAAGACCACATCTTCAAACCTTTCTGACAATCTTGACCTCTCTCTCTCTCTCTCTGTTCTCCTCCATGCCTCTTGTCACCTCTAGCTCTCTGTGTTTTCTAATGCCTGTCCTTGGTAAAGCCTGGTCCTGTTTTTGTCTTGGGGAAATTTGGGTGCATACTACTACTACTACTACTACTACTACTACTACTACTACTACTACATTATGGTGCATATGTGTACTAAAATTTGTTTTAGCCTCATCCCCCAAGCAACTAGAAGTTAAATATGTATATGTTGTGATAGTGACATACTAGATTCCAGACATATCTGTGATTTCAGCATAAAGGAACAAAATTCTGAAAATACTTTGTATCTGAAAGCACCCTGCTTAATTTTGCTAACTGACTTTTAAACCAAAAAGACCAAACAAGCAGCATTACAAAGGGGAAAATTAAGATATCATATGTCTGACTCTGAAAACAATATGTATTCTAGAGCAGATTGTGCTCCTCTCTGGCGTCTGCTTATTAAGGCAGAAGTGAGCAATGGTTCCTTTCTTGGCAGTGAAGCAGAACACAGAGGCAGCATTGTTAAAATATCAGCATGCTTGTTTTAGCAACATCCCACTCAAGTGCGCTCTGCCCCCTCCCCTCGCTGCAGCACCCCCACCCCACACACCAGTATTTGATTAGCATTCCACTTGGCCAACCATAGAAGAACTTCGAAACCAATACTTTTTTTCTGCAAAATTAGCTGCACATAATAGGCTCAGCTCATCCCTGTTGGGATTACCTCAGGGGTGACTTTGTCTTCCTGACTGCTGCTAACATGCTATGACAGAAAAGTGAAGGGAGAATTCTAATGTGCTAAATAGAGCCTGATTTACTGAAGGGATCTTTGCTTTATTAGTGGCAAAACTGTCATACTGCTCCATGCTGAAAATCAAGTGCTTTAGTCCATTAGTATGAATAAAGGGGAATTCAGCCAGTGAAGCAACAAGAGCCAAATGTTCACCACACGCAAAAATTGGAACTGGGATTCATTACTCATTTTAAAAAATCTTGACTTTCTGTAATAAGTTTCAAAAATTTGAGAATAAAATATGGGATAATTTATGGTTTAACTGTCTTTTCTTTTTATGCTTTCAAGGTCATAAATAGGACTGTGAGGGCGAGGGGACAAGTGGTGGAACTGAGGGTACTGCTATTATTATTTTTTAAAAAGATTGATGTCAGAATAAATGAAGCAATTTGAACACATTTCTTCCTTGCTGGCAAAATAAGGGTATTGCAGAATTTTGGATTTTTGACATGGAATTGAACAGTGAAAAGGAAAGAGTAAACATTTTTTTAAAAAACTTGTGGACTAGGAGCGATGACAAAGCCTTTTGGTGGTAAAAGTGTGTCTAGGTAGTGCCACTTCAAATGGCAGGTGTATGTTGGCATGGTCCTCCACCTCCCCCCCCCAAATATGCCCGCCCCCGCCCCCCACTCTATATCAGGGGCAAGAATAGTGTGTCTGGAAACTTCTCTCTATCATTTAGGGCTCATTCACATATAATACTAAACCATATTTGCCATTTCCAAGAGGGCTTGCCTGCAACTTTCCACTTTCCACTCTTCTAAGCCTTGTTTGTGACTGAAAGGGCAAACCATTTGCCTGCAAACCAGAGTCAAACCCTGGTTTGCAAGCAGGTGAAAATTATAGAATGCACAGCATGTGAGCCTGACACTCCTGAGGGCTTGACACATACCACTATGGGAGGGTATTCCAGAAGGCCCGGTCATGGGTCATGGGCAGCAGCACTCAGCAGTGGCACCGGAGGGTCTCCCCTGCTGATGGAGGGGAATGACTGCTTTATGGTTCATATTTTGCTGCTGTTTTGTAGGCTATTTTTTATTGTATTTTCTTTATATTTACTGAGTGGTATCCAATGGTGTCTGTCAACTGACAAGAAGAATCCATGAGTGGAATAGGGCAGAGATGCAATTTTCAGGTATCCCTTTATTGTTCCAAGATCGTAAGACATCTTGGAAACTGCTGAAGGCAAGGCTGATTTTAAATATTTCTGTCAGTTAAATTAATCAGTAGTTGGCTACGACCTTGCCAGTTTCTGGATGGATTATGTGGATGGGCCTGTGCAAATGTGGACTCCATGTCACATGAATTGTGAATAGGGTGGACAGGTGCACCTGTGCATGGGTGGACAGGTGCATGGCTGACTCCTAGGCTCCTCTGTGTATAGGACCGTGGTGCCACAGAGCCCTGTGTAATGCAGCCCAGAGCGTTTTCAACCTGGTTCATACGTTGCTCAGCTCTTCAGGTGCTTCTGTACCTGAGGTTTATATACCATTTGGCTATAGTTGTATATGATATCACTAAGATATGAGCATTAGGCAGATCATGTTAATTGAATTAAAGGCTTCATGTAGATGGTAAAGAACAAGGACACACAGGATTAAACCTGAGAAGCACTGTGCAGATTTGAGGAGAACCCCTGCAGGACCCTGTTTCAATGGTGTTACTTCCCTTGGCAACTCTGTCAAGGATGAATATAGATGAGGGGTTGTATCCTGCTAAGTCATACTCAGAGCAGAACCACTGAGATCCGCTCCTTCCTCCTGGGCCGTGTTCAGAAAGTGGTGGTGGGGGATGAGTGTTCAGACCCCTGGGCCCTCACTTGTGGGGTGCCTCAGGGTTCTGTCCTCTCCCCCATGCTTTTCAACATCTACATGAAGCCGCTGGGAGAGATCATCAGGGGATTTGGGCTGGGTGTTCATCAGTATGCGGATGATACCCAGCTCTACCTCTCTTTCAAATCAGAACCAGTGAAGGCAGTGAAGGTCCTGTGTGAGTGCCTGGAGGCGGTTGGAGGTTGGATGGCGGCTAACAGATTGAGGTTGAATCCTGACAAGACAGAAGTACTGTTTTTGGGGGACAGGAGGCGGGCAGGTGTGGAGGATTCCCTGGTCCTGAATGGGGTAACTGCCCCTGAAGGACCAGCTGCGCAGCCTGGGAGTCATTTTGGACTCACAGCTGTCCATGGAGGCACAGGTCAAATCTGTGTCCAGGGCAGCTGTTTACCAGCTCCATCTGGTACGCAGGCTGAGACCCTATCTGCCTGCGGACTGCCTCGCCAGAGTGGTGCATGCTCTGGTTATCTCCCGCTTGGACTACTGCAATGCGCTCTACATGGGGCTACCTTTGAAGGTGACCCGGAAACTACAACTAATCCAGAATGCGGCAGCTAGACTGGTGACTGGGAGCAGCCGCAGAGACCACATAACACCGGTCTTGAAAGACCTACATTGGCTCCCAGTACGTTTCCGAGCACAATTCAAAGTGTTGGTGCTGACCTTTAAAGCCCTAAACGGCCTTGGTCCAGTATATCTGAAGGAGCGTCTCCACCCCCATCGTTCTACCCGGACACTGAGGTCCAGCACCGAGGGCCTTCTGGCGGTTCCCTCGCTGCGAGAAGCCAAGTTACAGGGAACCAGGCAGAGGGCCTTCTCGGTAGTGGCGCCTTCCCTGTGGAACGCCCTCACACCAGATGTCAAAGCGATAAACAACTACCAGGCTTTTAGAAGACATCTGAAGGCAGCCCTGTTTCGGGAAGCTTTTAATGTTTGATGTATTATAGTATTTTAATATTCTTTTGGAAGCCGCCCAGAGTGGCTGGGGAAGCCCAGCCAGATGGGCGGGGTATAAATAATAAATCATCATCATCATCATCATCATCATCATCATCATTATTATTATTATTATTATTAGACCTGTATAATATGGAAAGCATAACTTCTTTGACACTGCTCATTAACCATGCTGGCATCCTCTTGGCCCTGGTGATGAGTTTCCTGATAAGTTTCTGTTATTGGGTTTTGAACAACTGCCAAACTTTTTGAAGAGATGTGGCCCTCTTTACTTTTCAGCTTTTTTTTTTTTTTAACAAATCCCCTTTTTTGGCAGTTTCCTCATTTGAAGTTAAATGTGTTGGATTTTCTTGGCAATCGTCTACTTAGTTATATGTTGAATTTGATAGCACTCTGGTCACTGATCCCAACTGTTCAGCATCTTGCACCAAGGCCAAGACTGCCACCCCTAACTGTTCTAGGATACTTCTTTGTCATAAGTGGAACATGCATGTGTCACTTTTATTGCAGCGTTTTCCTTTTTTGGTGCCTCCTTGATTTCATTCTCTATCTCAAGATCACCCTAGCCATTATGGTCAGGGAGACGATAGTGCAACACTGTAATACTGCCTATCATATTCCCACCCCCAGTTCTTAAAATGTAATTACAGTCTAGCTTTCCCTTTTTTAGGTCTGCGTGGTGGCCTTATTGGGACTAGTGATGCTATGTGTTTCTTACCAACCGGATGAGAAGACCTGCATACAGTTTGCCATCAAGGTACATTGCCTGATACTGTTTTTTCTTCCTTGTTAACCTCAAATATCTGAGAAGCCAGAAGGGGTGGTGGGTTTCTGGAGATATAGAGTGTTGGCCTTATTGTCCTGCCTTTTGCCTCTTCCAAGAAGAAGAGATTTTATAAATAGGCAAATAAGTGCAAATGTATTATGCAAGCCTTCCTCAACCTGGTGCCCTCCAGACATTTTGGACTACAACTCGCATCAGCTCCAGCTTGCACAGCTGTGATACACAGATAAAATAATTCAGCTTCTTGCAAGGGTTCACACATTTTCACTGGGCTTGGTAGCTAACCATTATTTTGAGTAGCCAAGATGATTTTGTCGCTTTACTTCTTTCTCTATGGAGGCAAAAAGTATGTCCCTTTTGTACACGCTATGGAAATTCTTGGGAGGAAGATGTTGCAGCCTAGGGAGCTGCCTCATTCAAAGTCTGTCTGGCCCAGTATTGTCCACAGTGACTGACCAGCAGTAGCCTTCCAGAGTTTCAGATAGGGGACATTTTCAGCCCTACCTGGAGAGGCCAACGATTGAACCTGGGACCTTCTGCTCTACCTATGTGCCTTCCCCCTAACAATATGTGTTTGCGTGCTTGGATAAACCCCTCTCTTTCTGCCCATAACACTAAGGCTGCCATTTTGCATCCTGATGACTTTTGGAAAAGTCTGATCGTCTCCTGTGGAACAATGCACAGGAAGGTTTCTCTGCCGGATTCCAGAATTACATTTCAGGCTATGTTCCCCTCCAAATCTGTAGCAAAGTTTTACAATTGTTTCCCAGTGTTTTGCCGTGCCCTAGAAACTGAGTAATTGATATTCAAGCTGAGGGTCATAGCTGTCACTCAATGGGGCCTTAAATTTCTGTGTGCCATGGGCAACCTTGTTGCTATTTGTGGATTGCTGGGTTTTGTTTTTTTGGCTCAATAAATTTGACAGATTTATTCATTATTGATCTGATAGCATGTGTACAAAGAAACCAAGGCATGGTTAGGATTTTGTTTAAAGTCTTTATTCCCCTTCCCCCCTTTATCTTTGCCAGTAGAACTGAAAAAGAGACATGTGTGGGATGTCATTCACAGTCCAACACATCCCTTTCTCCTCTCTTCTATGTTTATGTAGCAATCACCAGCCTGTATTTATGTCAAGCTGTGAAAAACAGCAAATCCAAACTCCTTTTCTAGCTCCTTTCTTTGTTGTGTGTGCAGTTTTGGAATTGCTTCTTAGTCTGCCATGTGATGGATCTGCTGATGAGATCTCAGGGTAACCTCGTGCACAAGCTTTGATCCTCTCCTTTGATGTCCTCGTTCTGACAAGTGGAGAAAATGTTCTGCCCTTCCAGTGCCTGAAACCATGCAATAAACATTTAACAGGGCAATAGCTCCTACCCCAAAGCCCACATGATTCTCCCTGTCTCTGAGGATTGCCTTGAAGGGTGCCTATACAGTGGTACCTCAGTTTACGAACAACCTAGTTAACGAAATTTTTGGATTACGAACGCTTCAAACGCAGAAATGAGTGTTCTGGGTTGCTGTTGTTTTTTGGTATACGAATGTACTCTGTTGGGGGTGCACTTTCGTTTTGAGTGCCACACTTCCGTTGTCCGGCAATGGAGAACGGGGTTGTCAAGGCGTTTCTGCAGCTGCAAGGGAGGGAAGCTGTGCGCCCGCCAGCCAGCTGGTTTGCGGGCGTGCAACTCCCTCCCCCCCCCCCATGCCGCTGTAGGAGGCATGCGCTCTAGGGAGCATTTCCTGCAGCAGCTTTGGGGGGGGGGGGGATCTGTGTGGATCCCAGTTCAGCTACTGATTGATTGTGTGGCTGCAGAAATGGATAAAAGCCTCCCCCCCCCAGCAATGACTATCTTCAGTGCAGGTAAGAAAATTTTTAAATTTTTATTTTTATCATCTACAATACTGTTTTAGTTATTTTATAGTACAGTACATTGATTATTGCTCTCATTTTATGTTAGATAGTAAAATTCATGTTAAATTGCTGCTTTAGGGGTTGTTTTTAAAAGTCTGGAACAGATTAATCCATTTTGCATTACTTTCTATGGGAAAGCGTGCCTTGGTTTGGGAACGCTTTGTTTTAGAACAGACTTCCAGAACGGATTAAGTTCGTAAACCAAGGTACCACTGTTATATGTTTTACAGTTGCTGATGACCTAAATACTGCATTTGGAGGCATTTCTTTTAAAAAATATTATTATAGATGTACCAACATTTCATAAGAATATGAGAAGAGCACTGCTGGATCAGACCAAAGGTCTGTGTAGTTGAACATTGCCCCTGTTTCCCACAAGCTGCCTCTGGGAAGCCCACAAGCCAGGCTCTGAGGCAAGTGAGAGGCTCTCTTGCTCTTGTTTTCTGGCAACAGCCATTTAGTTACATACTGTCTCTCTGAACTTCAACTTTCCATATGGCCATCCTGCTAAAAAGCCATCGATTTATTTCTCAAACATATTGAGAGGGTCACCTTTTCCGAGTCAAACTCGCTAAGGGGACTTTACACAATAAAATACTTTTAAAAAAACTTTCCAACTACTACTACTATTATTTATTTAATTTATATACCACCTTAGTCAAAAGATGAATATAATACAAAACTTCATGTTGAAAGCTCACACAATTAATAAAGCCAGGAACAATGATGAAACACATATTTTTTCCACAAAGTCCCAAAGGGACTTGATATCAACATAGAGAGTCGCTAGTTGATAAGCCAGTAGAAATAAGTAGGTCTTCAAGGCCTTTCAGAAGTGTAGTACCTGAAATGTAGTAGTTTTATGAAGTTAGCTGACAGTGAATTCCATTGTCATGGTTGACCTTAACATGCGGGCAGGTTGGTATACGCGTAGTGGCCTGTCAAATAATTTGTTAGATCAATAGCTCTATGTTGGTTAACTGAAACTTAGACATGGGTGTTGTTGATGGATTCTTGTTACTGTTCCTGTAAAAAATGTATCATAGATGTACTTTGGAATCCAATGTAATGCAATATCTGCTGGTATTTTTGAGCATCATAAGTATTAAATTATGTCAATAATAAATATGAGGGGAAAGTAGTAGCAGAATCATTTTGGACTACTTCTTACTCTTGCACCTAGAGTTGGCCCTACCATTAGGCGGAGTGAACTGGCTACCTCCAGCTCACCAAGAAGTGAGGAGCAGCAGAGAAGAGTGGCGGGCTTCGGCTTAGGCATAAAAAAGCCTTGGGATGGCCCTGCTTACTGTCAGAGTAAACTTTTTCAGATGCAAGACTGAAAGTGTGCCTCCAATTTTAATTCAGAGCAGAATTGTGGCTTAGCTATCAGAATAATGGGAAATGCGATCCTAACGTGAATCCAGAACTTCAAAATAAGCACAATTTATGTCAGTATGAGATAAAAGAACAAGGCTTTTAGGAACTACATTAACACTGATGTACTTACAGCTATTGTTAGCAAGCTTGTTTTAAGAAACTTTTTTTAAAGATTTGTCTGATATATTTCTTGCTGACTTTTCCTTCAAGTGTGACTTAAATAAGTTTAAGTTAGCCCCCCGTTGTTATGCACAGTTTCCACAGCTGCATTTGGCCCTCCACAATGTAGGGTAATTTCCAATGTTACTCATTCTCAGAGTAGACCCATTGAAATCAAGTCTATTGGCTTTTGTTGGGTTCTGCACACAGCAAAAAGGACAAAATGGAGGGGAGGGTTTTCAAACAGGAAAAACATTTACAAAATTTATAAAATTTGCAAGTTACCCAGTCACAGATCTTCTGTTGTCTAATTTGAACTTTAGTTGTTTGTTCCCACTTTCCTGTGCATTTTCTCTGTCTTTTTTTTTAAAAAGAATATGTCGTCATATTTCTCACGCAGCCTTATTACCAAAAGTACAGAGTTCAGTTAAAACTACCTCCAGTTTTCGTTTTTAAAAAAGCTTCCTCAGTATAGTCATTTTTATTTCAAAGACTCTGCAAAATAAAATTCTGCACATTTTAACTTAGTTTGGGGGCAGAACATATATAACCACTTCAAATGTTGTCAATAAACCTGGCTATTCCCCTCCCCACCAAATGGAGTCACAAACAGGAAGATTGATTCATACAGTTGATGGAAATCCATATACCTGGGCTATGGATTTTATCAAGACAGACAGACTTGGAACATCAAGGTCACAAAACTGCTTTTGTATTGATGGTTTCCTCATGCTGCGACCACAAAAAAGACTCTCTTCCTCCATGTCAAGTTGCTGGGGGGGGGGGGGATGAGGATGGTACTGACTAGAGAGTGATTTCCACCTCCTCTCATAATACAAAACTTGGAGTCATCCAGTGGAATTGCTTGGCAGTAGTTTCAGGGCAAACAAAAGAAAGTAGTTCTCTGTATAATGCAGGGGTGGGCAGTTTGTGGACCCCCAGATGCTGTTGGACTCCAGCTCTGCCATCAAGTATGATCAGGGATTATGGGAGCTGCCAAGCAACATCTGAAGGGCCACAGGTTCCCCAAATCTGACTTAGGAGATTCTCTGCCATTAACTCAAACAGCTTTTTAAAAGATGCAGGACAATTTCATCAACAGTAGCTGTGAAAAGTAGGGCTAGCTGCAACAAAATGCTGCAGCGTGGAGGGTTCCGGTTCACTGCTCCACAATACTCCATTCCATTTCCCTTCCCACACAATTCCTCCACCACCAGTTAGTTAACGTTACGTGGCCACTGAGCATGCTCAGTCCTCATTGGGCTGTTTCAGTTCCTTTCACCCTCACTAAAGATTCTGTATACTTCAGCAAACATCATCCTTGTGTGTGGATGGCTCTGTTTTGGCCCAATGAGCAGTGGCGGTACTTACCTCTACACATTGGAAATAGAGAGAACGATGGCTAAATGAAGTCTTCCTATTCACAGGCCACAGGCCTCTGAATTTTAGATGACAGGAAGAAGAATCAAGTGGATTATTGCCTGTATGCCTTGCTTCTGTTGACTCCTGGTAGAATCTGGTAGACCACTGTTGGGAGGATGCTGCTGAACTATATGGATTCTTAACTATATGGTAGTCTTAACTACCAGGGCTCTAATCACATTCTTAAATGTACAATGACTGCTTAGAGTACACTGTTGCTAGGTTTAGGGGGCACTTGGGGCTCCAGTCCCCTCAATAATTTGAATTAGGGGGCCCAGCCCCCCAATATTGAGGGGGCCAACACCCACCGCCGGGTGCCCTCCGGGTGCCCCAGCTCCCACCCAGCAGCTGGGACAAGCGAGGGCGAAGATTGCCCTCCGCACGTGTCCGCCCCCCCCCCCCGCATGTCACAGGGAAGAGGAGGAGCATAATGCAGCACCACGCTCCGCCTCCTTCTCCCTGCCGCATGTCATGTGATGTGTGCCCCCAATGGGGGGCAAGCTGGTGCCCCTGTTAACAATAGTAACAATAGTAACTGATTAGAAGGTTGTGTTTATGTTAGGTAGGCAAAAATAGTAACGTCAGTGCAGAATAGCAAAACAACAGCTATTCTGCACATGAAAATCTGGTGAGATGTTACTAGGTTTGTGAAACAAAAAGAAAAATATGTTTCATACTCCGGGCCAGCCCACCCATGAGGCAAGGTGAGGAGACTGCTTTGGGTGGCAGGATCCACAGGGGGAGCAGATCTTTATTACCCCCCTCCACTCACCCCTTCTTCCCTAGCTGGGAGGGGAGCATCCTTTGTGGTCCACCTCAGGTGCTAGAATGTACTTGTACTCTGCATAGAGTAGCAAGCAGATGCAAGTGAGTTTCAGCAGGGAGGGCAGCAAAGAGACGTTTGTGTGCGTGGGGCAGGGGAAACGTTATTCAGTAAAGTCAAGAGGCCTACCCTTAGATACATTAAGAATACAAAGAAGTTCATCAAGTCCCTCGTTCTGTGATGGAGGCACACAGTATGCGAGAAGCAACTCCCTTACAACACACTGATTTTGTTATACTGCATCTCAGGTTACATCATCAACCCCACAGTGAAGTCTTGAAACAGGCTGATCATCTATATTCATCCATGTGCCTAAATAAGTCAACATGTTATGCTTCCACAGCCTTTTTGTGTGATTTCACAAACAAGTTAAGCAATTCAAGCCAAGTCCCACACTTGGGGCATGTTGGTACAGTAATGACACCCATCAGTTAAATATAATTACCTGCTCATGGCTTACTGGAAGCATCTGATAGGCCAGCACAGGAGAGAGGCTATTCACCTAGGTGGATTCTTGATCTGATCCGGCGGAATCTTTTCTCATTCTTTATGGTCTTATTTCCTGAATGTTCAAAGTGCTTAAAATATATTACATCTGTAATCTTGTAAAGTAGGCTTACTTTACAAGATGTATCATCAGCATACAGATTGAGAGATGGGGCTAAAGCTGAGAGATATTAACAAAAGAGAAGCACTATTTTTAACAAAAAATATATTGGCTCCAATGAAGAGTTAGACTTGCAGGTAAAATGCTAAATTATATGAGCTTGTTTTTTCTAGCATCACTTGAGGTACACCTCTCCTTTTATTGGATTTTAGCATCTCGTCCTGCTGTCTTTATTTTTTGACTTATCAGCTTCTCTAATGCCACCTAGCATATAGCTCACATCATAGAATCATAGAGTTGGACGGTCCTTAGCCAATTATCACAGCTCTATTAACTGTTCAGAATCATCTCACTTTGGAGATGTAACCCTTTTAAACTCAGCTCAACATTGTGAATATTTCTCTGCTCCCGCCCCTTGATTGAAGTTTGCTTTCTTGCTCATAGTGATGGCAAGTGATGGCATGCATCTGTGAGCTAGACAAAATTTGTAAATGTCCAAAAACTCAGATGGATTGGTGAATTTTGACAGGTACTCAGATGTGATTGGCAGAGCTCATTGGTGTTTGTTCAAAACATAGGAAAATCATCACCTATTTCTGGACATTTGTGAAAGTCATCTGGGACTGTCAGAGTTCATATATAAATGGCAACCTTCACCAACTTGCAAACATTCACTGTAAAGCCCATATAAAATTGCTTGTAATGCTGAAAATAAATTCATTGTGTTTCCTTTCCAGGTTGCATACTTTCTGCTGAGCGCTCTGAGTCTGATTGTCTGTGTTTTGGCAGTAGCTTTTGCTGCCTACTGTTATTCACAGATCACACAGTTTACCTGTGAAACCATCACTGAGGCCTGTCAGTGTAAACTGGAAACAGTGGATCCCCTCAGCAGAACCTTCATGTACAAGAATGTATCCGACTGTACCGACATCACCAATACTTTCAACCTTTACTTGCTGATCCAGATAGTGCTTAACCTCCTTGCAGCAATTGTGGGCTTCACAGTGTGTTTTGTGATGTGGAAAGACAGATACCAGGTCTTTTATGTAGGCATCTGGCTACAGTCATTAACTACTACTGAAGTCCAACAACAGAAAGTATAGGCATCCAGGCTGTGTTGAGAAGAACAGTAAATCATCATCATCATCCCACCACCCAATGGATGGCTGTTCATAAAGCTGGGGAACGGAGAGAGAAATTGCTCAATTAATATTATTGGTTCGGTGAAATTATGTGAAATTTCTATAATAACAGTTACCAGACCCTTTGCCACATCTCCTAGGTGCACCAAGGAGATCCCTGCCTGTTTCCCTTTCTAGATCAGGAACTGCAGGCACTATTTGCCTATACATTGAAATGTGGATGTCATCTATCCGTATTGCTTTCATTACACATTCCCCATCTACTTTCTGGTGCAACTAGCCATGGGCAAATACTTTTTTAAAACTGCAAGTCAAGTTGGATTGGAGTAGTTATGTTTTCAGGTTAAGCTTAAGGTTACTGAGCCAAGAGGTAACTACTGCACTTACCTCTAGGTAGCAGTAGCTCAGGGGGGCTACTTCTAGTGTACCATGAGGCAAGTACCCCAGGATTAAATGCCAAAAAGGCAAGCCCCATACAGTGGTACCTCGGGTTAAGAATTTGTTCTGGAGGTCCGTTCTTAACCTGAAACTGTTCTTAACCTGAGGTACCACTTTAGCTAATGGGGCCTCCTGCTGCCACCATGCGATTTCTGTTCTCATCCTGAAGCAAAGTTCTTAACCCAAGGTACTATTTCTGGGTTAGCGGAGTCTGTAACCTGAAGCGTATGTAACCCGAGGTACCACTGTATACATTTTTAATCTGATCCTTCCTCCAAGGAGCAAAAGGTGGCACAATGCAGCTTCTCTCACAGCGATATGCAGTTAAGTTTTTTTCAAATTACACCCATGAACATGGTTAAGGCCATTGATTAACCCGAGGTACGATTTCTGGGTTAGCAGAGTCTAACCTGAAGGGCATGTAACCCGAAGTACCACTGTATACCCTTTCCCCCAAAATATTTTTTTACACAGATGGATTTTCAGTTTATAGAATAGCAGCTTGGTTGGCCTGTCCTTCACGGTTGCTCAAAATAACATGAATATCTTCTGCTGAAATGGTCAGATCAAACTGTGTGGTCATGTACAATGGTGGGCATAGACCCATCCCATTATGCTTTGCCAGTGTGGAACATAGCTATGGAGTGTGCCCTAAGAGCTTGGATGGAGGATAGATACAGTGCAACGTGTAAACCAGACCTATTATGAAAGGAAGTTTCTAGAAAGTGGTTCCCTAGCCTTAAATCTGTTCCTATAGATCCAGGTAACCTGCAGTCCAGGTTATGGTCACTCAGTACCTCTAAATGTTGAATGTGTGGATGATCATATGTGACCTTCAGTAACACAAGACAGTGTTGCCACTCCACTTTATCTAAACTATTGTAGTTGTCCAGCCCATTTGAATGATGGTATACTTTACATTAATCCAGGACCACATATTTTAATTTACACTTAAAATATCATCAAGTTAAAACAATATATTCAAAATCAGTCATTGGGCACAATTCAGATTTTTTATTATTAAATGCAGCAGAAACTTGCTTAAGTATCTTGATCCCACCGAAACTAACAGCAAACATTCAATTGACTTACCAGATCTAGACTGTATTTTAACCCCCTGTGAAAACAACAAAACTAGGAACATTGCCGACAGGAGTTAAAGCACATTTATATTGTCTCTGGATTGCACCCTTCACCTTCTGTCCTCCCCAACAGAGGCACCAACTTGAGCAGAAGATTGCAGGCACCAATGATGTGTGGGATGCCGGGAAGAGCCAGGGGGCAGAGCCAAATGCTGTGGGATCGCTACTTCTTTGGCACTTGGCCTATTCCTCCCACCCACCCCACCCACTGGCCAGGAGCTGCTTTCCCCCTCCACAGCAGGAGGGGGAGGAGGAAGAGCTGCCAGCAGCTGAAACCAGGCCACACCATAGTTGGCTCCGTGATAGGCCTTCTCTGACCCTGATTGTCCTCACATTGAGGGGGGCAATATTTTATGGGAGGACAAAGGGACCTGAGCCCCTTAAGAGTCAGCACCTAAGAGTGTTAATAAATGACATTGACATAAACGTTAATACTTAAGAAAGGTATTTAAGAATTGTGTCACACAAATCCATAGCAGATGAGAGCATAAGCTTCTCTTCTGTCCATTTACCTTGTTCCAAAAGTTGTCTCTTTAGAGCTGCTTTTTTTAACCCTTTGTTTGAAATGTTCCTTTCATATCTCCAATTTTCTTGAACAGATCTCTGGTTCTTCCCATTCTGTTGTTTTCCTCTATTTCTTTGCATTGCTCGTTTAAGAAGGCCTTCTTGTCTCTCCTTGCTATTTTTTGGAAATCTGCATTCAATTTCCTGTATCTTTCTCCCTCGCATTTTGCTTGCCTTCTCTCCCCCGCTATTTGTAAGGCCTCGTTGGACAGCCACTTTGCTTTCTTGCATTTCCTTTTCATTGGGATGGTTTTCGTTGCTGCCTCCTGTATAATGTTGCAAGCCTCCATCCATAGTTCTTCAGGCACTCTATCCACCAAATCTAAATCCTTAAACCTGTTCCTCACTTCCCCTGTGGATTCATAAGGGATTTGACTTAGATTGTATCTTACCGGCCCAGTGGTTTTTCCTACTTTCTTCAGTTTAAGCTTGAATTTTGCTATAAGAAGCTGATGATCTGAGCCACAGTCAGCTCCAGGTCATGGATCACGTTTGGTCAAAACTCTCCACTATGACCTGTTCATCTTGGGTGCCCTGCATGGCATAGTTCATAGCTTCTCTGAGTTATTCAAGCTCCTTCGCCACGGCAAGGCAATGATCCATGAAAGGGATATATATATATAAACCTATAGTGGTTTTATACTAATTTAGTTGCCAAAGCATCTCCCAAAGAACCATGGGATTTGTAGTAGCTTGCTGAGCATGTTAAGAATGATCAGTTAATGATGCCTAGTCCCTTTCACAGAACTACAGGTCCTGTCATTTCCTGGGGACGGAATTAAATGACCATGTCTGTAGTTTACATATGCTCCACCCACCTGTCCCAACCTATAAGATTAGTTGGACCTAAACTAACAGAAAATATCATATAGCTGTTTCTGATCCCAAAGCTGGCATATGAAAGATAGTACTTGACTATTAGCCAAATCCATATATTGCTGCTGTTGTGGCAAAACTTTCTATATTTGCATTCCCTCTCCTTTACCATCTCCATCAATGCAACACAGCTAGAATCAGTCATACAACCCCAAATCATCCCATTTTACAGACCAGACTGTATGACCACATATGAAAGGTCACTTCTTGAACTTAGTTGAAGAAAAGGCTATACTAGAAAACCTGATTTTATAGGATTCAGAACCTGCCACCTGAAACAGCTGTGTCTCTCTACCTCATCTCGAGACAGTCATGTGTAAATACTGCTGCAATGGAGTATAATATTTTGAGGACACCCTATCCTCCTAAATACATGATTCCATGCAGGCAATGAGACTTGCACTCCAATCTTAAACGTATTCACCTTGAAATAAGCCCTACTCATAAAAGAACTTATATTCCAAGTAAGAATGTTGAGGATGGCAGGTTGTATTATCTTCCATTCAAAACCCATTTTCCTTAACTGTATGTATTGTGGATCAAGTACAATCCTACACTGTAGGCTTCTGTGACTGGTAGCATACAAGGGCTAGTCCAACATGATTGACTGATGCATGTCTTAAGACTTGCATTCTGAGATACTATGGAAACTTAGATAAATGTCTGTTTTCGCTGCTGAGCTACAGAATCAACACTGAATTCTAATAAATTACAAAAGATCCACTTTTCTTGGCTACTTCAGGAGAACCTTTCTAAAATGAAAGGGCTCAATTCAGCTGCATGCAATGTCTCATGGACTCAGGGAGCATGGGGAAAGCCACTCCTTGGTCAGAGGTCTTCTGGTGCTGCTGCCCTGCATATGCCAGCTTTTATTATCATGGCAACAGAACATCTGCCTCATCATCTGACAACATGCCAAGATGGTGACTGTCTTGCCTAAGCCATAAAACACAGCCTTGCACAAACCACAGTCAACAATGGAAGCAAGCACTACACTGTGGGATGAAGTGGAAGTGCTGGGAGAGACTTCTCACTGTGATAGCTGAGGAAGAAAGTAGACTTGCTTGCTGCTGCAGTGTTTTCTGGTGGTGCCCAAGAACTCCATACTGTGCCTTCATGTGATTGCCATCTGCGCCTTGCCAACTCAGTCCTGCTGCTCTGCGTGGGAAGCTGCTTGGAGCTCCGCCTGAAAAGCAGAGCTCCAGTAGAACTCTGAAAACTCTGTACAAGACTAATCTCTCTCTCTCTCTCTCTCTCTCTCTCTCTCTCTCTCTCTCTCACACACACACACACACACACACACACACACACACACCCACACACCCCTGCCAAATAGTGTGGTATTTTATTGGAGCTTCTTATGTTATATTATGTTTGCTACTTTGCTTGAAAAAGCTACTGTGCTATTTATTCTATTAAAGCCCAGTCTACTAGGATCCTTCCCCGCCTATTGAAATCTCTCCAATCTCTGTCCCACCCCACCCAGCCCCTGCTTATGTTTGGAATGTGTTTTTAAATATTGGTAAAGGGTGTGGATTGGGAAGGAGCATGCAAGGGAGTCAGTGAGGAACAACACTCAAGGACTACCGAAGCATAAAGATCAGGAACTTTCTTTTGGAATAAGTTAGCTAATGTTCTGCTTTCCCCACATTCTAATAATATTCACACTCTGCATGCATAAAAAAAGATAGAGAAATGGTGTGGAGCTAAATTGGCAATAACAACTGAAGAACACCTCTGGTGTCAGCTTCTGCCTGTCAAGAAAGACCATGCTGGGAAGGAAATGCTTTCCTCGTCAAAGCAAAAGGCATCTGAGAATTGAGTGGCTGGGATCCATAGCTCAGTGTTTAGCATGAGGAAGGGCCCTGGTCCAATCCTTGGCATCTTCAGGTAGGGCTAGGAAAAGACCTCTGCCTGAAACCTCCAAGTCTTGCTGCCTGTCAGTAGTGAGCTAGATGGATTATGGTCTTACTCACTATAAGGCAGTTGGAGCTTAGCTGTGATCTTTCCATTAGACACGACCCTGGTAAGTCACATGACAACTATACTTCACTTGCAAGGGGTATAGGAAGATGCCTTACAGTGTACCAGACCAGGGGCAGGCATGCCCTGTTTTACAGCTTGAGGTGAAATGGGAAGCGCCACCTTGCCTTGCCGCTGCTCCGACCACCACCTACATGCTCCTGCCACTGCCGCACACCTTGCCACATCTGCTAATGGCAGAAAAGCAGCAGTAACAGGAGCAGGCAGGGGGTTGGTGGGAAAGGAGAGAGAGAACCGGTACAGTCCGCACAGCAGCATGTAAAACGGTAAAGGTACCCCTGCCCGTACAGGCCAGTCTTGACAGACTCTGGGGTTGTGCGCCCATCTCACTCAAGAGGCCGGGGGCCAGTGCTGTCCGGAGACACTTCCGGGTCACGTGGCCAGCGTGACATCGCTGCTCTGGCGAGCCAGAGCCGCACACGGAATGCCGTTTACCTTCCCGCTAGTAAGCGGTCCCTATTTATCTACTTGCACCCGGGGGTGCTTTCGAACTGCTAGGTTGGCAGGCGCTGGGACCGAACGACAGGAGCGCACCCCACCGCGGGGATTCAAACCACCGACCTTTCAATCGGCAAGCCCTAGGCGCTGAGGCTTTTACCCACAGCGCCACCCGCGCCCCCTACAGCAGCATGTACAACATGCCAAAATGATTAGCCAGTGATATGAGACTCTCGGGAGCAGATCTGACACTATTTTGGTAGTACTTAGAACAGAACAGAATAGAATCATAGAATTGGAATAGACCACAAGGGCCATCGAGTCCAACCCCCTGCCAAGCAGGAAACACCATCAGAGCACTCCTGACATATGGTTGTCAAGCCTCTGCTTAAAGACCTCCAAAGAAGGAGACTCCACCACACTCCTTGGCAGCAAATTCCACTGTCGAACAGCTCTTACTGTCAGGAAGTTCTTCCTAATGTTTAGGTGGAATCTTCTTTCTTGTAGTTTGGATCCATTGCTCCGTGTCCGCTTCTCTGGAGCAGCAGAAAACAACCTTTCTCCCTCCTCTATGTGACATCCTTTTATATATTTGAACATGGCTATCATATCACCCCTTAACCTCCTCTTCTCCAGGCTAAACATGCCCAGCTCCCTTAGCCGTTCCTCATAAGGCATCGTTTCCAGGCCTTTGACCATTTTGGTTGCCCTCCTCTGGACACGTTCTAGTTTGTCAGCGTCCTTCTTAAAGATCTCAGACTCATCCCACAAAGAAGCAGAGGAACCACTTGCCCCATGGCTTCCTCCCAAGCTGCTTGGCTAATACCCATATGTTGGCAGTGTTCGGGTTTCTTTCCTGGCCCAGCAGCTAAGGAGGAAGGGGTCATCATGGGATGAAATCATTCAGAGGTATGGGCATATGTGTAGGCGTCTTCACCTATTACACTATCTGTACACATGTACAAGTGTCCGAGTGAAAGTGTATACATTTATTGCTTTGCATAGCTCAACTATTTATGTACACAGGTACATAGACTAGTTGAATGTAACAGGAGAATAACTCTTATGCCATCCCGCCACTGCCCGCCAGCCACCACTGACTTACGAAGATGAATTCTTAAAGGAGTCTATTAATGTAATGAAATCATTCATTATTAACACCTGCCACAAACTACATACAATACGCTTTAATCTGTAAGGTCCATTTATAATCATTATATGCACAATATATATATTAACTAATATTGGAAGACTTGCAAAATGTATACATAGCAGCTTTTTGTTTTTTACTGTGGTGCTTTTCACGCCTATGGATGCATTAAACACTTCAGATAGTTATTTTTAAAGCCATGTGTACAGTATGTATTTCATTAATTAGAATAACCATTTTATTTTCTACAGATATGTCTTCCCTCTCTTGGACACATCAGAGGCAGAGCTAGGTGCTCCAGCACCCGGAACGGCATGCACCTGGGGGTGGGGCTCGCATCCCAGGGGCTGCCAACATTCGCCGGCTGCTGCGAGCCTCCCTGGGGGTGCACTGGGGGGGGGGGCGCTGCCTGCGGCGAATGTTGGGGGCAACGCGGCAATGTCAGCCCCCCTCAGGGATGGCACCCAGGGTGGACTGCACCCCCGCACCCCCTTTCTCCTCTAATGAGACACATCATCTCTATCTCTCTCTCTCTCTCACACACACACACACAGAGAAAGAGAGGGAGAGAGAAATAAATTCCAGTGATGTTATAGAACATATTTACTATCCTCAGATTTCCTCAGGAAGAAAGCTTAAAATTCCCATCAAATTTCCACATTAGGCAAAACTTAGTGGCAACTTAATAATAATAATAATAATAATAATAATAATTTATGTATATCCCGTCCTCCCCAGCCGAAGCCGGGCTCAGGGCGGCTAACAACAATAAAATAATACAACATTCTAAAATCATTTCATTCTAAAATCAGTTCAAATCAAATTAATGGCAACCATTGGGCTAGAGTTCTATGAGGATTACCGAAGGAGCGAGTCAGACTGTGCCTTGGCCAAAGGCCTGGTGGAACAGCTCTGTCTTGCAGGCCCTGCGGAAAGATGTCAAGTCCCGCAGGGCCCTAGTCTCTTGGGACAGAGCGTTCCACCAGATCGGAGCCACAGCCGAAAAAGCCCTGGCTCTGGTTGAGGCCAGCCTAACCTCTCTGTGGCCTGGGACCTCCAAGATGTTTTTGTTTGAAAAGTGCAAGTTCCTCTGTGGGACATACCAGGAGAGTCTCAAGGGCAGCCCCACGTAGAGCGAGTTACAATAATCCAGTCTGGAGGTGGCCGTCGCGTGGATCACAGTGGCTAGGTCAGGGTGAGAGAGGTAAGGAGCCAACTGCTTAGCTTGGCGGAGATGGAAAAAATGCCGCCTTTGTTGTAGCTGCAATCTGCGCCTCCATGGAAAGGGAGGTGTCGAAGATTACACCCAAACTCTTAACGGACGGTGCTGGCACTAATTGCACCCCCGCAAGAGATGGGAGTTGCCCCCCCCCCCCCCAATCCCATATCGTCCTGACCGAGCCAAAGGACCTCTGTCTTCGAAGGATTTAACTTCAACCGGCTCCCATGTAACTATCCAGCCACAGCTTCCAAACATCTGATCAGTGTGTCTGTGGCCGAGTCAGGATGGCCATCCATCAACATATAGAGTTGGGTGTCATCAGCATACTGATGGCAGCCCAACACAAAACTCTGGACAAGCTGGGCGAGGGCAGGCATAAAGATGTTGAAAAGCATCAGGGAGAGTATCGCACCCTGAGGCACTCCACACAACCAAGGAGTGGTGCGATGACAATTCCCCCCCAAGCGCCACCCTCTGTCCCTGACCAGAGAGAACGAGCACAGCCATTGAAGGACTGTGCCCTGGATCCCCACGTCGGCAAGGCGTCCAGGAGTTCGGGATCAACCATGTCTAAGGCTGCTGACAGGTCTAGGAGAATCAGCAGCCCTGACCCGCCTCGATCCAGCTGCCTGTAGAGATCATCTGTTAGGGCAACCAGAGCCATCTCGGTCCCATGACCAGCGGGCGGGACCCGCACCTCGTCTGGACATGCTCTAATCAGCCAGGACGGGCACGGGTCAAGAGGACAGGTGGTGGGCTTTCCAGCTCGGAGGAGTCTGTCCAAATCAGCTGGGGATATCTGGTCAAAGTGGTCCAATACTGGACCCGAGGACAGTCGAGCGGCCTCCAGTTCCGTTATTGTATCCAAATTGGCAGGGAGGTCATGGAGGAGCAACAGGATCTTCTCACAAAAAAGCTCGCAAATGCCTCACAGCTGTGGGTCGAATTGTTATTTAAATTTGGCTGTCCCTCCAGGGACGTTAAAGACCTAATTATACTAAATAATTGCACCGGGCGAGAGTTAGCGGATGCAATGGAGGTCGAGAAGTAAGACTTCTTAGCGGCCTTCACTGCCATCTGGTAGGTTTTCATAAAAACCCTATAAGATGTTCTTGAGGCTCCGTCACGGGCACCCCGCCATACTCGCTCTAGCCGTCTGAGGTCCCGCTTCATTTTCCGGAGCTCCGGTTTCTGCAGGGTCGCAGAGGGCACTTAGGTGCGATCTCATCGATGGCTGCCAGGAGCTGGGTATTCCAGCCCTCAACAAGCTCAGTCAATGAGTCGCCAGGGGGAGGAAGGTCCCGCAAGGCTTGACGGAATCTATCAGGGTCCATCAGCCTCTGCGAGCAAGCCCAAATTGGCTCGCCACCTAAGCGGGGGGGGGGGGGGGAGTCAATCTTGGCTTTCAGAGCGTATTGATCAGACCATGGCAGCTTCATCGAAGGAGACATGACCACATCTATACCTAGGCCAAAGATCAAATCCAGCGTGTGCCCTGCTTGATGTGTGGGGCCCGAAACAAACTGGGAGAGCCCTAGTGTCTCCATGGAAGAAACCAGGTCCAGAGCCTGTGAGGAGGGAGTGGCATCAGCATGGATGTTGAAGTCCCCCAATACCAATAGGTTAGGGAACTCCAAGGCCCAGCCGTCCACCGCCTCCAGTAGGCCTGACAGGGTGGCTGCTGGTGCGCTAGATGGCTGGTACACCAGCCAGACCGCCAAGCTCACCTCGGAGCCCCACGCTAGGCCAACACATTCAATGCCTGGGATCGATGGGGATGGTAGAGCCCTGAAAGAACAATCTTCCTGGATTAATAATGCCACCCCCCCCCGGCCCACAGTCAGTGACTGGTGGAGGACGGAGAAGCCCGGGGGCGCCATCTCTTGTAGGGTAACTGTTTCCCCTTTGCGCACCCAGGTCTCCGTCACACAAGCCAGGTCGACCCCCTGCGAGGTAAAGAAATCTCGCAGGGTGGCGGTTTTGTTGCCTATACACCTGGCATTGCACAGCACTAGTGACGGAGGTGAGTAATCCTTGCTCACCCTACCCTCGTCCCTCGGGATGAGGCGCAGATTGGAAGGGGTACAAGGATATCCTTATCTCGATCCCCTTCGCCTATGACATCTGCCCCCACCGCCATACCTCCCTCGCCCCTCCACGGTAGCAATCCCAAGCCTCATACTAGCCTTCACTGACGGCAATTGATGTTATTCTTTCCCAGCCTAGTTGTTCTGCTTATAGTATCAACAACTCGATAACTCTAATTAGTCGAGTAGAACAAGCAAGCTAAACATCAGCTACCTCTCTGTTAATACGAAACTGTTATATTCTTTGTCAGCCTACTATTATAATATTAGACAAACCAATTAATTAAATTAAAAAATAAACCCCAAAACATTCCACAGCTAAACAGAACTACCATATAACGTACATAAAGGAAGAAAAAACACCTAAATAACAGGAGGGCAACAATCAAGCATCTAACAGTAAGCAAGCAAAAACTTACCGGTAAATATTATCATGAAACAATGGACAAAGGACTAAAACAAATGGCAAAGGAAGCAGGGAGGGGGGAAAGGAAAATAAAATAAAAAGGTTCTTGTAGCAGACAAAGTTCTTGTAGCATCACGAAGTTCTTGTACTATCACGTGCCAGCTCGAGTCTGCTCGAATGATCTCTGAATCTGCCAACCTGAACAACCAGGCGACGGGTGTGTGTGTGTGTGTTCTCAGGGCCACAGAATCATACCTCTCCTCTGCTACAACCAGCTGCCAGCCCTGTGGCTTAAGAGTCTCTGGCGTCTTGAGGGTGGAGCCCCCCCCCGGGCTCTCTAGGTACCTTTCAATTGAGTCTATATCTTGACCCAGGCTCCATGCCGAGCACTCGACCAGTCTGTCTCAGTCCAGGAGCACCGCCGGCATGCAGGGCAGCCGGACCCACAGCTGGGAAGACAGAGCAGGCACACAGCAGAGTTGGACCCACAAGCCAGGAGGGCAGAGGCAAGCACAAACGGAACACTCCTGCAACACAGAACTCCCTTAGTTCATTTAAAACGCCAAGTCAGAGCCTGAGTCAGAGTCAGTTTGGAAAAAGTTCAGGAGATTAATTAAATTGTTTAGAGTTACGAGTCCTTGAAATAGGCTGGGCAGCGACTGTTAAGCTGTTTGACTTCGTTAGATCTAATTTACAGCGCCAACTTCACAAGTTCTCTGATATAAAACCCCAAGTTGCCAAACTTTTGATAAGAAGAGGGTTAAAAGATTAAGAAGTTAAAAAGTTAAAAGGAGTAGGAGCCCCCAACATCTAATTGAGGAGCTCTAACAGGCGCATCTTATCCCCAGCGCTTTGGGGAATACACAGAACCAAGAATGCGCAGAAAAGTTGGAACATTTTTTTCTACTTAAAAAAATCCCTTAGATGTTTTCTCTGAGCAAGAACTGCCAGGTGTCATTTGACTTTGCCAGCAGTGCAGCATCCACAGATGACATGTGCTCTGCTCACCAGTACCTCCTTGGCACCTGGGAAATGTATCGGTAAACATCCCCTTAAAAAATCCTCAGTGCCAGAGAGCCAGATTGTGCTTCCTTCTCAGTTCCTGTTTGTCCTGGCTCAGCATCTCCACTCCCTGTAAACGTTTCATGGGATGCCAGGATTCTGTTGGTCGTGTCTCTTTTTCTACTCTTTTAGATGTGGAAGCTAAATTTTGTTATGCCACACCCCATGACAGACTTTTTAATTGGCACCCAGGATACTTTATCAAAATTCCAAATGTTCCCATGAGCCCCAAAAAGTTGGCAACCCCTGACATATATTATTACACAATCTTTGCTGCCCATTTTGTCCAGGTTGTGCCCAGAGCATGTGTTCTTTTCACACCATTCTCATTACACCACTGTTTATAAAGTTACTTTTAAATACTTTATTCCTAATAACCAGTCATTCATGATCACCAACCTCTTGTTTATTCCTAATAAGGTAAAGGTAAAGGACCCCTGGACAGTTAAGTCCAGTCAAATTCGATTATGGGGTGCGTCACTCATCTCTAGTTTCAGGTAAAGGGAGCCAGAGTTTGTCCACAGGCAGCTTTTCCAGGTCATGTGGCCAGCAAGATGAAAGTGTTTCTGGTGCAACAGGACACCATGACAGAAGCCAGAGTGTTGTTTACCTTCCCGACGCAGCAGTACCTATCTATCTACTCACACTGGTATGCTTTCGAACTGCTAGGTTGGCAGGAGCTGGGACAAAGCAAAGGAATCTCACCCTGTTGCACAAATTAGAACTGCTGACCCTACGATCGGCAAGCCCAAGCGGCTCAGTGGTTTAGACCACAGTGCCACCCCTAATAATAAATCTCATGGCTGCCATGCCAATGTCAGGCTGTGGGTCTTGCGAGGGAAAAATAAAAGGAATAAACTGAAGAAAGCAACAGGCAAAAAACTCAAGTAAGTACTTTATGGCAAGTACCAGGATGACCTTGAGTGATATATAGAGAATGGTAGATTTACATTTAGCTTTCACAGCTCTGAGGAACTGGAGTGATTCATTGTTTGACCCAGTTTTAACAACATAGTCTGCAGACAGGGACATAGGAAGGGGTGTGTGGGCCACTCCGGGTGTCATCCTGAAGGGGGGTGACATTCGGCGCCCCCCCCCCACCTGTGACTCCCCCAAGCCCAGCAAGTGGCAAAGCGGCAAGTGGTGAAGCTGCTGCTGCGGCTCTTCCCCTTCCTCCGGCTCGCTGTAGGCTTGGGAGTGGGGGGGTGCTGAATGTCGAGGAGGATTGCGCAGCCACACTAAGATCGGCCCCTGGGGAGGATTGGCACCGTGGGCAGATTGCCCCACATGTGTGCCGCTCCAGGTGCCAGAGCACCCAGCTCCACCACTGCCTGCAGACAACGCATTCAAAAAAACTGGCCCAAGGGAAAGAGAGGATTTTTACAATAATCTCATTTCATCTAGAATACCGGGGGTGGAGGGGAGAAAATGCTAAGCTACATTTCAAAGTGGACCTAATTTAGACTCTGTTTACATATGTGTCAGGGGCTCAGGAGCAGAGGCGCAGGGGAGAGAGGAAATGGAGAGCGAAGGGGAAGAATCTGAGGGCAGCGGAGGGCAGAATGACAGTGACCCGAGAGATTCCATGAGCCTCTCCAGTGAATCAGAAGATTCCCAGAAGGGGGCGCTGATGGCCAGGGCAAGGGGGGTCCCAGGGGGGACACACCAGAAGCAGGGGGCCAGCGGAGACTCCCAAAGCAGTAGCTGGAAATCAGGGCCAGCTTCCCCACCAGAGCGGAGTGAGAGGGAAGAGCCCCATAGGTCAGAGTCAGCATCTCCTCCGGCAAGCAGGGAGGCGGAGTCAAGCCCAGCTGGCATCCCCGAAGAGGGAAGCAGCGACAGGAGCAGTATAACGGTCAGAAGGAAGGTGGCAGGCTGGGCGCGCGCGCCAATTTCAAATGTACAGGCGCGTGGGACAGCAGAAAGCACGGATTGGGAACCAGGTCCTAAAGCTCGCCGGAGGGAGGGGGAAGACTCAGGGGATTCAGCCTCAGAAGAGTCTAGGAAGGGCAAGACCTCGGCGGACAAGCAGACCCAGAGGAAAAGGGAGCAGAGGAAGAGGTGGAGCAAAGCTAGGGTCTTAAACTGGTGTCTGGGGGGAGGAGACTCAGACGGAGCTTCGACGGTCTAGGGTTTCAGACGTAGGGCTGCGCGCCATGGCTGTCAAACCAATAATGAACTTCAATAAAGACTTCTGTATATAAAGAGGAACTGGCGTTGGTCCTTTGTGAGCTGGGACCAGGGGCAGCTCTGACAGTAAGCTCCGTCTCCCAGCAATTTAACCCTCGCAGCGCGAGTTGGCGCAGCGAGGGGCAAGACTTGGTGTTTTGCGAGCTCACGAAGAGAGGGAAAAATGACTACAGAGGCGAAGGTGAAAGAGCTGGAACAAGCAGTTCAGACACTTTACGCAGAAGTGGAACGTTCCAGGAAGAGAGAGGAAGAAGCAGCAGCGCTCTGCGAGGATCTGCGGACCAGGTGGGAAAAATTGGTCAAGGAAGGGCTGCCAGGACCCAAACCGGAGGGAGTTGGCCTCGGGAAGAGGGGGGGCAGCATCGTAGCCCATTTTGACGGGAACCTGCAGCAGTATCCTAACTTCAGAGCAGACATAGTTTTCGCGCTAAAATTGCTTTGGAAGGACTTTAGAGATGAGGAGGAGAAAGTGGGCTTCATAATAACTCATCTGCATGGGGAAGCTAAATCGTGGCTGTGCACTTTATGGCGCAAAAATGACCCCGCCCTTAATGATTCAGACGCATTTCTCAAAGCTATGGACGCTTGTTTTAAATCGACGGTAGATGTGGATGTCGCCAGGAGGGAAATGCATGGGTTGAAACAGGGCAAAAACACTGTAAGACAATATCACTCCCACTTTTTTGGATTGGTAAATGTGCTTGGGTGGGAGAAGAATTCCGCTGCCGTGAGAGATCTGTTCTGGGAAGGACTTAATGGGGCTGTGAAAGACGAGCTGGCAAGGGGGGAGAGACCCACCACCACCACGGAGGTCATACAAAGAGCCCTAGCGGTGGGAGTGCGCCTGGAAGAACGCCCTTGGAACAGGAATGAGGGAGGTTTAGGGCGCACGCAAGCCAGGACAACTCCTTTCCTACCCAGAGAGACGGGACGCGCGGAAACCACGCCTCCATTGGGGAGGGGAGAAGAACCAATGGAGATAGGCGGTGCTAGGGCTCAGACAGCAACCAGAGCCCAAACACCAGGAGCAGTCAAGGCGAAGACTCCTAGAGGGAACAGGAAGTGCTACATCTGCGACAGTGCACAGCACATGGCCAAAGAGTGTCCCCAGAGGATCCAGAAGCACACTGCAGCCTCAGCAACAGTAAAGGGAGCAGATCGACAGGGGGAACAGCTACAGGGAAACGACGAAGCCTGGTTGGAGGGAGAGGCGCTGGGGCCCAGCCAGGCAAGTCAGTGAAGCAGTCCCCAGAGATTTTACAGCCCACAGATCCCCTCCCACCCAAACCAGTGGTGCAACTCACCGCATTGCTCCAACTGCCAAATGGACTCACCCTGGAAGTTCCTATTACCATTGACTCTGGCAGTAATGCAGATTTTATAGGAGTGGACTTTATCAGGCAACATCTCATAGCGCTCCTGCCAGCCACAATGCCCCTGAACGTAGTCACGGTCGATGGCAGGGAGCTGCTGGGAGGACAGGTGGCACAACAAACACCCCCTATGGTGATGCAACTTGGAAATCACCGCGAAGTCATAAGCTTCAACGTCACCCACCTGTTGGACACACCCATAGTGTTGGGCATGAGTTGGCTGGATAGGCACAGCCCGGCATTGGCTTGGTACCAGCGTCAATTGACCTTCGGCTCCTCCTACTGCATGGAACATTGCATCCAGCCCAGCCAGGAAGGGGAGGGGCAGGAGGATGAACCACAGCTACACCTAGGCATGGTGCAAGCAGTACTGAACAAGTACAAGGCGTTTTTGGAGGTCTTCTGCGAGAAGGAAGCGGACAAGCTGCCACCCCACAGGCCCTACGACTGCAAGATTGACCTCCTGCCGGGGGCGACGCTGCCTACTGGGAAACTGTATTCCATGTCTGAAGACGAACTACAAGAACTCAGGGAGTTCATAGATCACAACCTGAAGCGGGGATTCATCCAAGAATCCAAAGCAGTGGGGGGCAGTCCCGTGTTTTTCGTCAAGAAAAAGGACACGCCCCAAAAAAGGCTGATAGTTGATTACAGGCTCATAAATTCCAAGACAAAGCCTACAGCTTTCCCCATGCCCAAGATAGACGACCTGCTCGCTACGGTGAGGAAGGGACGGATCTTCACCAAGTTGGATTTACGAGGAGCGTACAACCTTATACGTATGAGGGAAGGCGATGAGTGGAAGACGGCCATGTTTACACCTTTGGGCACCTATGAATATCGAGTTATGCCATTTGGTCTCCAAAACGGCTTTCACTGCTTCCAAGCTTTTATGCATCACGTGTTAGCGGGACTCCTCTACAAGAAGTGCGTCTGCTTCCTGGACGACATCCTGATCTTCTCGGAATCGGAGGAAGCTCATGAGGGCGACGTCAAGGAGGTCCTGCAGAGACTACGGGAGCACAGACTTTACGCCAAGCTGGAGAAGTGCCAGTTTGACATGACGGAGGTGGATTTCCTGGGCTACAAGCTATCCGACAAGGGACTCGCCATGGACAGCGCCAAGGTCCGTTCGGTGTTGGACTGGAAGAGCCCGCGCAATAGGAAGGAGGTCCAGAAGTTCGTCGGAGTCAGGGGTTCAGGGAGAGAGACGCAGATGAGGGAGGAGACTGAGAGCGAGGGGGAAGGATCCCAGGGCGACGAGGAAGAATATGACAATGAGTCGAGGGGTTCCATGAGTCTCTCCAGTGAATCGGAGGATTCCCAAAAGGGAGCGCCCCTGGTCAGGCCAAGGGGAGCCACAGTGGGAGTTGGAGATCGGGACCGCTTCTCCGCCGGAACGGAGTGAAGGGGGTGGAGTTCCCAGTGTGTCAGACGGAGCAGAGCAGGAAGCAGAGAGGGGAAGGAGATCGGGGCAAGACGTCCTGCCGGAAGGGGCGGAGAGTAGTACCGAGAGCAGTGTAACTGTCAAAAGGAAGGTCAGAAGCAGCGTACGCGCGCCAAGTTCAAATGTGGAGGCGCGCGGAAGTGAGGAGAGCCCGGAGGAGGAGCCTGGTCCCAAAGCACGGAGGAGGGGGGAGCAGGCGTCAGAGGATTCAGCCTCTGGGGAATCCCGGAGGGAGGGAACCCAGGGGGGCAGAAAGACCCTGCGGAAAAGGAAGGAGAGGAAGAGGTGGTCCAGCGCAAGCCTCTTAAACTGGTGTAGAGGCGGGACTGATTCAGAAGGGACTTCAGCGGTCTAAGCCTAACAGACGTGGGGTCACACACCTCGGATGTGGAGCTAACAATGTTCTTCAATAAAAGCTTTTGTACATAAGCTGGACTTGGCGTTGGTCTCTTGTGAGCTGGGACCTTGGGTGGCCCTGACAGTAAGTCCCTTCTCTAAAAGAACGCAAATTTTTTTTTTGCAAAGCTCACGAAGTGTGGCAGCCATGAGTGCGGAGGAACAGATGACAGCACTGCGGAACGCAGTCACCGAGCTCTCCGCTGCAGTCGTTGCATCTCAGAAGAAGAGTGACGAAGCGGAGAAGCGCTGCCAGGATCTGGAAACCAGGTGGGAGCGTGCATGCAGAGAGGGGTTCCCAGGGTCCAGATCAGAGGGAATTGGACTTGGAAGGCGGGGGGGGGGGGGGCAGTTTAGTTGCCCACTTCGATGGGAACCTGAAGCACTACCCAAGTTTCAGAGCAGACGTCTTATATGCACTGCATTTGCTTCGTAATGACTTTAAAGATGAAGAGGAGAAAGTGGGATTTATTGTGTCTCATTTGCATGGGGACGCTAGAGCGTGGCTGCGCAATTTGTGGCGCGAAGATGGCCCTGCCCGCCGCGATTCTGACGAATTTATTAAAGCTATGGACGCTTGCTTCCAGTCCACCGTGGATGTTGATGTTGCGCGCAAAGAAATGCACGGACTCCGGCAAGGCAAAGCCACTGTGCGTCAGTATCATTCACGCTTTTTTGCATTGCTGACTGTATTGGGCTGGGAAAAGGACTCCAAACCAGTGAGAGATTTGTTCTGGGAGGGTCTCAGCGGCCCCATAAAAGATGAATTAGCCAGGGGTGACAGACCTCAGACCCTAGCAGACGTAGTACAGAGGGCTCTTGCGATTGGAGTGAGACACGAAGAACGTCCTTGGCACAGTGAGGAAGGTCGCCAGGTGCGTGCGCCAGCGAGGGCACCTCCTTTTATCCCCAGGGAGTTCGGCCAGGCACTTCCCTCGCCTCTGGTGCGGCAGGGGGAGGAACCGATGGAGATTGGCGGCGCTAAGGCTCAGACAGCAGCCAGAGCCCCAACGTCCGCTGCAGTAAAGGCGAAGCCTCCTAGAGGGAACAGGAAATGTTACATCTGTGAGAGTCCACAGCACATGGCTAAAGAGTGTCCCCAGAGGCTCCAGAAGCACACTGCAGTGTTAGCAACAGTGGCAGCAGACGTGATGCACGAAGAGCAGCCTCAGGGAAACGACGATGCCTGGCTGGAGACAGCGATGCTGGGGCTCAGCCAGGCGAGTCTGTAGAGCAGTCCCCAGCGCCTTTGCAGCACACAGACCCTTTACCACCCAAGCCAGCGGTGCAGCTCACTGCAACACTCCAGTTGCCGAATGGAACCACCCTGGAAGTCCCCATCACAATCGACTCTGGTAGCAACGCGGACTTTGTGGGGGTGCAGTTCGTCAAGCAGCATCGCATACCGCTTCTGCCAGCTACGACGCCCCTGAACGTAGTCACGGTTGATGGCAGGAAATTGCTAGGAGGGCAAGTTGTGCAACAGATGCCTCCTATGGTGATGCGGATTGGAGATCACCGAGAAGTCATTAGCTTCAATGTCACCCGCCTGTCAGACACGCCTATAGTATTAGGCATGAGTTGGCTAGAGAGACACAGTCCAGCTGTAGCGTGGTACCAGCGGCAGATCACCTTTTGCTCATCGTACTGTGCTCAACATTGCATCCAGTCCAGCCGAGAGGAGGAAGCTGAGCAGCAGCTGCAACTCGGCATGGTGCAGGCAGTCCCTCGCAAGTACGAAGGATTTTTGGAGGTTTTCTGCGAGAAGGAAGCTGACCAGTTGCCACCCCACAGGCCTTACGACTGTGCGATCGACCTGCTGCCGGGGGCGAAGCTGCCGACTGCAAAGCTGTATTCCATGTCTGAAGATGAGATGCAAGAACTCAGGGAGTTCATAGAGCATAATTTGAAGCGCGGATTCATCCGGGAATCCAAAGCAGTGGGGGGCAGTCCTGTGTTTTTTGTGAAGAAAAAAGACACGCCCCAGAAGAGGCTCATCGTGGACTACCGGGCCATAAACTCGATGACTAAGCCCAAGGCCTTTCCCATGCCCAAGATTGACGACCTCCTAGCAACCGTGCGGAAGGGGAGGATTTTCACCAAGTTGGATCTGCGTGGAGCGTACAACCTCATACGTATGCGGGAGGGCGATGAGTGGAAGACGGCCATGTTCACGCCTCTGGGCACATATGAATACAGAGTTATGCCATTTGGTCTCCAAAATGGATCTCACTGTTTCCAAGCCTTTATGCATCACGTGCTGGCGGGACTCCTCTACAAGAAGTGTGTGTGTTTCCTCGACGACATCCTGATCTTCTCGGAATCGCAGGAAGCTCATGAGAGAGACATAAAGGAGGTCCTGCAGAGACTACGGGAACACAGGCTTTACGCCAAGTTGGAGAAGTGCCAGTTTGATGTGACGGAGGTGGATTTCCTGGGCTACAAGCTGTCCGACAAGGGGCTGGCCATGGACAGCGTCAAGGTCCGCGCGGTGTTGGACTGGAAGAGCCCACGCAATCGGAAGGAAGTCCAGAGATTCGTCGGGTTCGCCAATTTTTACCGCAAGTTCATCAGAGGTTTCGCGAAGGAGACGGCAGCTATCACGGACACTCTCAGTTCCAAGAAGAAGAAGTTCGCTTGGACGGACCAGGCGGAGCGCTCTTTTCAGAAGCTTAAAAGCCTCTTCGCCTCCGAGGAGCAGCTGCTGCACGTGAATCCCGGCAGGCCCATGCGAGTTGAAACTGACGCGTCAGACAGAGCGGTTGGAGCCGTCCTTCTGCAAGAAGATCCGCAAGGGAATTGGAGACCCTGTGCTTTCTACTCCCGAAAGCTCAGCAAGGCGGAGCAAAACTACACTATCTGGGACAGGGAGCTGTTGGCCATTCACGCAGCTTTCAAAGCGTGGCGGCACTTCCTCATAGGAGCCAAGCACACCGTGCAGGTCCGCACGGACCACAAGAACTTAGAGTATTGGCGCACGGCGAAGCTCCAGAGCCAGAGGCACATGCGCTGGGCGGAATTCTTCGCGGATTTCGACTTCCGAATAGAGTACATCCCGGGGGATTCCAATGTCATTGCTGATGCGCTCTCCAGGAATCCGCAATATCTCGAGGAAGCAGCAACAGTAGCAGCCAAGCACATTTTCGCACCGCAGGCGTGGGCGTGCGCTGCCATCGCCGTCGACCTGGACGCGGTGCGACGCGCGTTGCAAACGGATCAGTTTGCACAATCCAAGATGGAGGAGCTGCGCAGGGGTGCAGCGAGAGACGATGAGTTCCAGCTACGCAACGGGCTGTTAACTCGCAAAGGTGCCCTCTACGTGCCAGGGGACGAGCTCCGCGCGAAGGTTCTGCAGCAGTTGCACGACGCCCCCATCGCGGGCCACTTCGGCAAGTAGAAGACAGCGGAACTGGTGGCCAGGGACTTTTGGTGGCCCCAGATGCGGGGAGAGGTCGCGGATTACGTCGCCAGGTGTGACACCTGTCAGAGGTCCAAGCCAGTACACCAGAAGCCAGCGGGACTACTGGAACCGCTGGAGACGCCACAGCAACCGTGGGAGCGGGTAGCGCTGGACTTTGTTACTGATCTGCCCAGCTCCAGAGGCAAGACGGCGGTACTGGTGGTTGTGGACCTGTTCACCAAGATGGCGCACTTCATTCCTTGCGCGAAGGTGGCGACAGCGGAACAGACCGCCAAACTCTTCATCGACCACGTGTTCAGAATGCATGGGCTGCCACAGTCCATCCTGTCTGACAGGGGGCGCCAGTTTGTTTCCAATTTTTGGCAGAAGCTCCTAGGTATCCTGCACGTCAAGATCAACCTAGCGTCGGCGAGACATCCACAGACCAACGGCCAAGCAGAGAGGGTCAACGCGATCATGCAGCAGTACCTGAGATGTTACGCCAATCAGCGACCCGCAGCTTGGGTGGACTACCTGCCGATGGCTGAGTTTGCCTACAACAACACGAAGCACGCGTCGACGGGGGTGACGCCGTTCTTCGCGAACAATGGGCGTCATCCCAGAACCTTCCCGGGGTTCGTAGCGACGGGAGAGGGGGTGCCGCAAGAGGCCGACCAGTTCGCAGCAGAACTGCAAGAGGTGCACGAGGAGCTGCGGAGACATTTGGAACTAGCCAAACAAGCCTATAAGGTGCAGGCGGACAGACACAGGAGGGCGGGAGAAGACATCCAGGTGGGGGACTGGGTATGGTTAGCAGCCCAAGCGATGCCGGCCAAGTCGTTAGCTAAGAAGAAGCTAGGACACAGGCAGCTAGGGCCATACCAAGTTGAGGCCAGGATCAATCCCGTAGCGTTTCGACTGGCCCTCCCCGAAGGCTCCAGAGTGCACCCGGTCTTTCATAGGTCGGTGCTCACCCCCTACAAGGCCCCGCACAGGTTTCAGGAGTCTCCGAAGAGACACAGCTCCCACAACCTGCGCCCGACGGGCGGGAGGGGGGAAGGGGGGGCTTCGAGGGGGGGATGGATGTCAGAGGTTCAGGGAGAGAGACGCAGATGAGGGAGGAGACTGAGAGCGAGGGGGAAGGATCCCAGGGCGACGAGGAAGAAGATGACAATGAGTCGAGGGGTTCCATGAGTCTCTCCAGTGAATCGGAGGATTCCCAAAAGGGAGCGCCCCTGGTCAGGCCAAGGGGAGCCACAGGGGGGAGTAGTCAGGAGCAGGGCAGCAGCAGGGGAACCCCCAGTGGGAGTTGGAGATCGGGACCGGCTTCTCCGCCGGAACGGAGTGAAGGGGGTGGAGTTCCCAGTGTGTCAGACGGAGCAGAGCAGGAAGCAGAGAGGGGAAGGAGATCGGGGCAAGACGTCCTGCCGGAAGGGGCGGAGAGTAGTACCGAGAGCAGTGTAACTGTCAAAAGGAAGGTCAGAAGCAGCGTACGCGCGTCAAGTTCAAATGTGGAGGCGCGCGGAAGTGAGGAGAGCCCGGAGGAGGAGCCTGGTCCCAAAGCACGGAGGAGGGGGGAGCAGGCGTCAGAGGATTCAGCCTCTGGGGAATCCCGGAGGGAGGGAACCCAGGGGGGCAGAAAGACCCTGCGGAAAAGGAAGGAGAGGAAGAGGTGGTCCAGCGCAAGCCTCTTAAACTGGTGTAGAGGCGGGACTGATTCAGAAGGGACTTCAGCGGTCTAAGCCTAACAGACGTGGGGTCACACGCCTCGGATGTGGAGCTAACAATGTTCTTCAATAAAAGCTTTTGTACATAAGCTGGACTTGGCGTTGGTCTCTTGTGAGCTGGGACCTTGGGTGGCCCTGACAGTCGGCTTTGCCAACTTCTATCGCAAGTTCATCAAAGGGTTCGCGATGGAAACGGCGGCCATCACGGACACCCTCAGCTCCAAGAAGAAGAAGTTCACCTGGACGGACCAGGCGGAGCAGTCCTTTCGGAAACTCAAGCAGCTCTTCACGTCCGAAGAACAGTTGCTGCACGTAAACCCCAGCAAGCCAATGCGGGTTGAAACGGACGCCTCGGACAGAGCGGTGGGGGCGATCCTGTTGCAGCAAGACCCGCAGGGGGATTGGAGGCCGTGCGCATTCTACTCCAGGAAACTCAGCAAGTCGGAACAGAACTACACCATCTGGGACAGGGAGTTGCTGGCCATTCATGCAGCCTTCAAAGCGTGGCGGCACTTCCTCATCGGAGCCAGATACACAGTGCAGGTCCGCACGGACCATAAGAACCTGGAGTACTGGCGCACGGCGCGGTTCCTGAACCAGAGACACATACGCTGGGAGGAGTTCTTTGCGGATTTTGACTTCCAGATAGAATACATCCCGGGAGACAGCAACGTCATGGCGGATGCACTATCCAGGAAGCCGCAGTATCTCGAGGAAGCGGCACCGGTGGCGGCCAAGCACATTTTCGCACCGAAAGCGTGGGCGTGTGCTTCAGCCACAGTGGACCTGGACGCGGTGCGTCGCGCGCTGCAGACGGACGCGTTCGCACGATCCAAGATGGAGGAGGTGCAAAGAGGCACAGCGAAGGACGGAGAGTTCCAGATACGCGACGGACTACTTCTCCGCAGAGGGGTGCTCTACGTGCCGGGGGACGACCTCCGCGCGAAAGTCCTGCAGCAGTTACACGACGCGCCCAGCGCTGGGCACTTCGGCAAGGACAAGACAGCGGAATTAGTAGCCAGAGACTTTGGGTGGCCCAAGATGAGGGGTGAAGTTGAGGATTACGTCGCTCGGTGTGACACATGCCAAAGGGCCAAACCAGTACACAGGGCGCCGGCGGGACTGCTGGAACCGCTTCAGACGCCGTTTGAACCGTGGGAGAGAGTGGCCCTGTACTTTGTCACAGATCTGCCCAGCTCGAGAGGCAAAACAGCGGTGCTCGTGGTCGTAGACCTGTTCACCAAGATGGCGCATTTCATTCCTTGCGCGAAGGTGGCCACGGCGGAACAAACCGCCAAGCTGTTCATAGACCACGTGTTCAGAGTTCACGGCTTGCCGAGGTCCATCCTATCCGACCGGGGGCGCCAGTTCGTCTCGAGTTTCTGGCAGAAGCTGCTGGGCATCCTGAACGTCAAGATCAACTTAGCGTCGGCACGACACCCGCAGACCAACGGACAAGCGGAGAGGGTCAACGCCATCATGCAGCAGTACCTGCGATGCTTCGCGAACCAACAACCCTCAACCTGGGTGGACTACCTACCGCTGGCCGAGTTTGCCTACAACAACACGAAGCACGCGTCTACAGGGGTGATGCCATTCTTCGCCAACAATGGGCGGCATCCCAGAACCTTCCCGGGGTTAGAGACGAAGGGGGAGAGGGAGCCACAGGGGGCAGAGCATTTGGCAGCAGAGTTGCAGGAGGTCCACGAGCAACTCCGAAGGAACTTAGAACTAGCAAAACAAGCCTACAAAGTGCAGGCAGACAGGCACAGGAGAGTCGGGGAAGACATCCAGGTGGGGGACTGGGTATGGTCAGCAGCCCAGGCAGTGCCAGCCAGAACGTTAGCTAAGAAGAAGCTTAGACACAAGCAGCTAGGGCCTTACCAAGTCGAGGCGCAGATCAACCCAGTAGCTTTCCGGTTGACGCTCCCGGAGGGTTCCAGAATGCACCCGGTCTTTCACAGGTTGGTGCTCACACCCTACAAGGAGCCCCACAGGTTTCAGACCCCAAGGGCCGCACCAGACCCACTCAGCAAATCACCAACAGGGAAGGGGTCACCGAGGGCGGCACCACTCAACGAGGCCACGGAGATTTTGGACTCGAGATGGGGGGGGAAGAGGGAGTTGAATATCTCCTCGCCGAGGAAGGTACCCCGGCCAGCGCCAACAGGTGGGTACCAGACTATGCCTTGGAGGAGCGATACCTCAAAGACGAGTTCCATGCACTCTTCCCTCACAGACCTATGCCAGCAGATTTTTTCGACGACTGGCTTTTCACACCCACACTCTCCGCCAGCACGTTCCAGGGGTTCTCATCAGCGGAGGAACCGGAGCCAGACACAAGCTCCCCAGAGGGATCGCTCTCGGGGTTTGGCACGGACAGGGCAAGGGGGGTCCCAGGGGGGACACACCAGAAGCAGGGGGCCAGCGGAGACTCCCAAAGCAGTAGCTGGAAATCAGGGCCAGCTTCCCCACCAGAGCGGAGCGAGAGGGAAGAGCCCCATAGGTCAGAGTCAGCGTCTCCTCCAGCAAGCAGGGAGGCGGAGTCAAGCCCAGCTGGCATCCCCGAAGAGGGAAGCAGCGACAGGAGCAGTATAACGGTCAGAAGGAAGGTGGCAGGCTGGGCGCGCATGCCAAGTTCAAATGTACAGGCGCGCGGGACAGCAGAAAGCACGGATTGGGAACCAGGTCCTAAAGCTCACCGGAGGGAGGGGGAAGACTCAGGGGATTCAGCCTCAAAAGAGTCTAGGAAGGGCAAGACCTCGGCGGACAAGCGGACCCAGAGGAAAAGGGAGCAGAGGAAGAGGTGGAGCAAAGCCAGGGTCTTAAACTGGTGTCTGGGGGGAGGAGACTCAGACGGAGCTTCGACGGTCTAGGGTTTCAGACGTAGGGCTGCGCGCCACGGCTGTCAAACCAATAATGAACTTCAATAAAGACTTCTGTATATAAAGAGGAACTGGCGTTGGTCCTTTGTGAGCTGGGACCAGGGGCAGCTCTGACAATATGCATCAGCAAAGATGTATTTATTACCAATTCTATGCATATTGCTCAGAAATTTAAATCCTGAGGTAAAATATGAATTATTCTCATGGAGGTGAGCATGGAAATGACTCTCCAGAAAGTGGGGATAACCAGCCTCATATAACCAGCATGCTTTAGTCTAACTAATGCATGCAGGTGTTCTGCCATACTTAGTGAGATCACTTCCCCTTACCTGGGGAGGAAATGGGTAATCAAGCCTATTGTTCAACTTCCAGTCTGCCTGAGAAGCTCCCCGTGTTTGAGTTCAACCGCATGGCTCTCATAGCCATTTTTGAGTTCTTTTACCAATAATTTCACCACTTTGTAACTAAGCCAAGTTTTGCTGTGTGGGCAACTTTGCTGAATCCTGTATGCAAAACCACATGACACTGACCTTTGGAGAGATTGTAAGTAAACACTTTTAAGCTAACCAAATGTGTGGGGACACTTTTGAACTCACTTGAAAGGACATATTTTAAAGGTCCAACAGCCTATATTTTCTTGCTTTGCTGCACGTTTTGTGATTTAAAATCTCTGCTGGAATTCTTTCACCAAAGAAAGAATTCTTTTCTTCTTTCTATATTTTTCCTCAAACCAACACAGAATATGTGCACAGTAACCTGTCGAGGGCACAGGGAGGAAATAAGGTTGACCAGCACATTTTCTCACTTGAACATTACCAGACAATTCTAGGAGATGCTAGAGCAGGATTAGTTTTATAACAGAAGGGATGACGAGATGAGATGAAAATTGTACACTCAAAGGTGACTTACTGACATTTTACTTATTTGTTATTCGATTCCATTTAAGAACCACTTCTCATGAATTATCGCAAAACAAATTTCAGAATAAAAACATAGGGACAAGAAACAATTGCATAATTTCACATATAAAAACAACAAAAAACAAAGCACCTATACGTAAAAGCAATCAAAAGCAATTTCATATGTTGAAAAAAATTCAAACCCATGCAGAAACAAAGCAGGCTAAAGATTGTCCACTTAAAAGGCTTGTTGAAAAAGGAATGTTTTCAACGGGTACTGAAGAGGCAGCATCAGGAGGGAGTTCCAAATAGTAGAAGCCACCGTGATAGGCCTGATTCATGTATTGTATTTGTTAAGGAAAATTCTGGGGTGAGAAACTGCTCAACAGCCCAGCTGGGGCAGAGGCTGCTGGTCTATATGGTCAGAAAGGAAGGAAGTTCCAGCCAAATATAGGAGCAAACAGCAGTCAGTAGACCAAGATCTTTATTGTTGCGCAACAGGTCCCCACAAGAGTAAGAACCCCGAGCAGGGGGTGACATCCTCTTTTAAAACTTCCCTCTTTTCCCCAGAATACACTTTGAGCAGCATCATTGATACATCATCACTACATCACTAGCATGTTAAAAATGGGGAGGGGTATACTAGGGTTACAAAATTCAACATTAGACTTTATCAGACACCTTTCCCAACACCTCTTAAGTACCCATCACTGAAAGAACAAGAAAACTCTTTACATCTCCTTGCCCTCAGGACTTGTCTGGAGATGGGCTTTCAGAACACTTGCCTCTGCGGATGTCTATCGTTGCCCCCCCCCCCCCGGTCACTCCCTGGGTGCTCTCAGGTTTGGTGAATTGTGGCAGGATGCCCTGTTCCCGCTGCCTACATGACTTCCTGCTTCTTGATTCATGGAGAGAGGTGGAGCCCAAATTCACCTTTCTTTCGGGTTAAAATGGTGTTGGAATGAGGAGAGTCGGTTAAAGTATGGATTTCCTACGAATTTATAAAGCTAGGTATCTTCCCTGAGCTGTCGAAAGGATACATTCAAGCATAATATCTGTAACATTGTAACAACTATAAAGATGTGCCCCCCCAGTCTTTTCCATAACATATTGAATGAACTCCAATGAAGAACATTTGCAACTAATAATAATAATAATAATAATAATGTCCCTATTTTCATCAGAGAAATGTAAGCGTTAGTGTTATGAGATAGTAAACCAGCTTCTGGACATACACATTGTCCCACAGTGAGATTAATTTGTATTTTTCTACAGCTGAAAGGGTGAAAGCTAACCATGAGCATGTGTGCACCAAGTAAGTTCCCAAATCTTGCAGTCCAAGATAGCTAGTGGAAGTGTTCCAGGTGACGGTGCTTTAAGCATTCAAAGTTTCCTGCTATGCAAGGCATATTCTGCTAGTCCTGAACTCCTGCCAAAGTTCATAAGGCAACAACATGTCAGGTTGATAAACATTAGAGGGAATTCAAAAAGAGAGAGAAACCACCCAGAACCTACATCCTCCCACTGTTGCCAAGTCTTATGAACATATTGATGACACATCATTATGGCAGCACAGGGAGCAAACTTCTGCAAGACCTCATGACTTCTGCATTCATCCCCCACAAGTCATCCGTGGACACTTCCTTTGCTCTCGGGTTGACATTCATCAGCTGTCTGCCAAGGTGTCAGCCACCCAAGATGAAAAGATTGTTTTCTCACTGAAATCTTCCTAACTCTGGATAATGAGCATTTTCTACCAACAATGGAGGGAGGGGGACTCAGCATAATCAGATTTCTGTGGCATTATGTTATTGCATCCCCCAACAAAAAAAGGGTTGCAGATCGTATTTCAATTGGCATTAGAGTCACAAACACCAAAGAAGCAGCAACAATAGTTCAGAGTTCTTATCATTCACCACAGCACAATGCAACCTTGTACTTTTACTTTATAATAAATCAGATATCAAAAAGTTGAGAAAACTTAAAGCAGAATAATCCCAGCAATTGAATAAAACCAGGTTCAACCCAGGGTTGAAACAGCCTGGGAAAAGAAAAACACATTCTGACACCCAAAGACAGAGGAGGATATTCCAACCAAAGCCCATACTCTAGGGCTCCCTGTCTCCCACCCTACCAGGCCTAATGGCTATGATCCAAGGGGAAAGGACACTCCCTGGAGAGTAAGGGATGCCACAAAATTCAGCTACTGTGCCTTGGTAGATTCCTGGCTGCATTGTAACAGGTGGAACTAAAGGAAAAGGATCAAAGCTCAGTGGGGGACCCCACACTTGGTGCACACAGAGCCCCAGGTCCAATCCCTGGCATCTCCAGTTAGAAGGATAAGAAAACACCTCTGCATGAAACCCCAGAGAGCTGCTGCCAGTCAGAGGAGACAATGCTGGCCTTGATTCCTTGCCCAAACAAGCTGGAGGGGGGGCTTCCCTACCATCTGGAAACTGGTGACTGAGGATGGCGCCGACGCCAAAGGGCGAGGCGTCACAGGCGAGCACCAGCGGCCTGGCTTCACTGTACTGTACCAGCACACTGTCCGATGAGAGGACGGCTTTGACTGCATTGAAGGCCGCCGTTTCCCCATGACCCCAGGACCCCAGTAAAGGGACCGATGACTGTTAGGTCCAGTCGTGGCCGACTCTGGGGTTGCGGCGCTCATCTCGCTTTACTGGCTGAGGGAGCCGGCGTACTGCTTCCAGGTCATGTGGCCAGCATGACTAAGCCACTTCTGATCGGCAAGCCCTAGGCTCTGTGGTTTAACCCACAGCCCCACCCGTGTCCCTTTTGTAAGCTACCTTAGGCAGAGACATATATTTTGTTGTTGTTGCTTATTTTGATTACAAGAGTAATAGATTTAGAACTACTGGCATTGATAAGGCATGTGGGTATTTCCCCCTTGCTATGCCTCACTTCCTCCTCTCTCAAAACTGCAAACATTTTTCATGTTAAAAGTCACTTCTCCAGTGGCTGCTTCATAGGGATGGAGAAGAAATTCATTCCACCCTTCTTTTCCAAGCAGAGCACCTGAACCAAAGGCCCCAAACTGAATTGCACACAGCTCCCAGTTGGATTGCACCCTTGCAATGTAGTTTCATTTGTAAAATGTCTGCACAAAAATATGCACGTTATAGGAAAACACATAGAAAAATGTGTATTTCACATTAAAAATGCATCTTTTACATGAAAGGTCCATACAAAATGTGTACAATTTAAAAGTGGGCAGTTACACATTCTTAAAAAACGATGGGACAGTCCTGCGATTGAGCTCCAGACCCATGAAGCTGGACTGAGTTGGACCATTTAGTTAATGTCTATTATAACATTGGAGCAGTGAGATCTTTCCCTCCTGCAGGTGAGCTGGGTTTCACCCTACAATATGTGTGTGATGTCATGCACCACGTGTGAGATCACACGCTGGGAGGAGCCTTGGCATGGCCCCTGAAAGGCCTACTACTGCAGCAGGAGGGCCCGATGGGACACACAGTCTGCACCGGCAGTCTTTTCATCACTTCTTCCTGTTGAAGGTGGTGGCCAAGAAAGAGAGAAGAAAATACTATGTCTGTGCAGGTGGTGTCGTCAGGAAGGACTTGGCTTCTTGGACCATGGTCTCTGCTTCCTTGAGGAAGGACTTCCGGTGAAAAATGGGCTGCACCTCACAGCGGTTGGCAAGAATGGCTTTGCTAAAAGTCTCGGGAATCTGATCAGGAGAGCTTTAAACTAGATCTTGAGGAGGAGGGGAGACAGCATTACAAACAACAGAAGAGCACCTGGCTCTAGGGAATAATAGCTTAATAGCACAGGAAACTGAGGCAGTGCTCCAGAAACCTGCTAAAGGGCAAGAAACTACAGGAAGGAAGCAGCTGCAGGGAACGACTCATGGTTTTGGTTGTCTCTACACAAATGCACAGAGTGTGGGAAACAACCAAGACGAATTGGAGCTTTTAGTTGTTGTTGTTTAGTCGTTTAGTCATGTCCAACTCTTCGTGACCCCATGGACCAGAGCATGCCAGGCACTCCTGTCTTCCACTGCCTCCCGCAGTTTGGTCAAACTCATATTAGTAGCTTCAAGAACACTGTCCAACCATCTCGTCCTCTGTCATCCCCTTCTTCTTGTGCCCTCCATCTTTCCCAACATCAGGGTCTTTTCCAGGGAGTCTTCTCTTTGCATGAGGTGCCCAAAGTATTGAAGCCTCAGCTTCAGGATCTGTTGTTCCAGTGAGCATTCAGAGCTGATTTCCTTAAGAATGGATAGGTTTGATCTTCTTGCAGTCCATGGGACTCTCAAGAGCCTCCTCCAGCACCAGGAGCTTTTAGTACAGGATTGCAAATATGGCCTGGTAGGCATTACTGAAGCCTGGTGGGAGGATGAGACTCATGACTGGAATGTAGGAATTGAGGGGTATAACCTGTTCAAAAGAAATAGACCAAACAGGAAGAGAGTAGCATTATATGTAAATAATGTGTACATGTGAGAGGCAGCAAAGCACACGAGTCCAGTTCATTAGAAAGGTTGGTTTATTCCCAAGTAAAACACAGTTCTCTGCTTCCAGTTCTCTGCTCCATTCCTCAAGATGACTTGACTGAACTTTCAGTGTTGCACTTCCTTCTACGAAAGCAGCGAGGTAGGTACCTTCTCCTTGGACGCTGTGAAGTCTCTCATCCCCTCTCCTGTAGCCCCTCCTTTCTATGAGCTTGTAAGCTCATTGGTTCTGCTGCGCTCTCTGAGAGGCTTTCCTCTGCTGTTTCCTGTCCCCCTTTGGTATGTGAACTCTCACCTACTCTTCCTGGGAGTGTTTCCATGGCAACCTCTCTCATGACCTCGCTTTCCTCTCCCCCTCTTTCTGGGCTGCCTTCCAAGACTTGCAGCTCTCTTTAAAGAGAGGTTCTTTTGCTCCTGACAGTACACTTATGAGGAAATTTGTGACTTGGAGCATGGAAAGCAGATTGAGAGTATATGGGTGAAAACTGTAGGAAAGAAACAATAATGACTTTACTGTTTAGTCTAGATTCAGATAGGTAGCCATGTTGGTCTGACGCAGTCGAAATAGGTAAAAAATTGTCCCATAGCACCTTAGAGACCAACTTTTTGTGTGCATGCACACTTCTTCAGAAACACTGAAACAGAAGTCGCCAGACCCTTATATATAGGGTGGGGTGGGGTTTTTCTCAGAAGAGTAGTAGAAGATGGGTAGAAGATTGAGTCAATCACCATCTCCTACTACTCTTCTGAGAAAAACCCCACCCTATGTGATTAAATAAGAATCCCCTCCCCTCACGAGTCAGAAATGTCGTTTAAGGACTTAAGCTGTGGATTTAAGACTGTGTGGAGATAAACTTTTGAAGCAGAGCATGTTTTAAGAAGAGCGTGGAATGTATAAGAGCTCTGAAATGACGCAGTTAAAAATGCCGTCGCCATATTGGGAAGCTCTGTCGGAGGACTTAAGTCTGAGAGGAGAAACAGAGAAATAGAGCTGCTTTTATATCATGGGTGAAACTCCTCAGAGGGATTTAAGAGCGACAGATCTGTAATTAAAGATGGAAAGAGCGATGTTATCTATGAAGGCGGTAATATATGGAAACCATCTCGATTTGAGGATTGGAAGAACGGAAAAATTCACACAGGATTATTATTATTGGTGTTTATCGGCTTAAGGAGACTATCAGAAGAGATCATAAAGAAAAAAGAGAAAATAGGACTTCCGGGTTGGCGCCATCGCCGAATGGCGGACTCCCTCCGAGCTCCCTCCGAGAAGAACAAAAAAGAACTTTGTTGCAAGGACTTTACCGGTTACATTTGTTATAATTTGGATTTAGAATGTTTAAAACAAGGAATACTAAGTTACTATGATTGCTGGTTGTGATCTGGAAGGGAACTGAGTTATTGCAATTCACCTAGAGGAGCTGAGGGATATTACAAGTTGTCAGCACTGAATTTGAACAGAACTCTTTATCTCCTGGGAAACTGCAGAAATGGAACACTATTTTGGCTACAGAGGCTTACACATGTAAAGCAGACAATGGACTTATCTACCGAAGAATGGAAGGGATTTGGCATCATGTTTGATTCCTGAATAACAGAGCCTTTGCAGAGGAATTTAGAGACTTTTTGAATTGGAACATCTGTGCAGGAAAATAGGAAAAGAAAAGGAGGGGAAAAAGAGGAGACAGATCAACAAGAACAACAAGAACAATCGACAACTGGATAAAGCTGGAAGCGGGAACATTTGGAACATCCAGAAAAAGTATAAAGAAGTAAAACTGGAGTTTTCACTCCCAAGTATAAAAAAGTCTGGATGGGAAAAATGGGCCCTTTTGAGATAGACTCCTTCCAAGATTGGATATACAAAATTAAAAATGACTGGTAAAGGACTATGGTTTAAAAAAAAAATGTGGGAGCTACAGGAAGACATCAGATTCGAGAAATATTGGGGACGCAACCGGGGAAAGGGGGAGGGAAATTTGGAATCCAAAGGGTGTAAAACTACATTTTATTTTATTATATTTTAATCTATTATGTATATTAAAGGGGAGAACGCGTGGAAGGGACTAAGTCGATTTTAGGAGGTGGGCTAATATTTTTAAATTGGGATAATGACACTAAGTTTAAAATCTGGGATAAGAAATTGCTGAACTTATTTGTAAGAATTGGAATGCAAGAGGGGGAGGGGAGGGGAAGTCCTGGAAAGATGATATGGAAAATAAGACTCTAAATTGGGATGTTTTGTTTTTGATATTGTTGTAATTGGAAATGCCTAATAAATATTATTAAAAAAAGAAAAAGAAAAAAGAGAAAATATATGAACAAGATGTGATGTGGAAACAGCAAGATAAGACTGGATAGAATTATGAACTCTGTTTGGATTGATTTGATTTGGTTTGATTTGGACATTAATGCAGTAGCAAGAAGATGATCAGAATCCTCCTTCGGATCTTGAAAAATGGGTCCCCCCAACAAAATTTAAAATTCGGCTTTGTAATTCGGAATTTATGTGATGTGATTTAATTTGATGTGATTGGCTGGTTAATAAAAATTATTAATTTTTTTTAAAAAAGAGAAAAACCCCACCCTACCCTCCCACTATATACAGTCATACCTCGGGTTACAGCTGCTTCAGGCTGCGTTTTTCCGTGTTACAGACCACTGAAACCTGGAATGTGTTACTTCCAGCAGACACACAGAAGCGTGTTGCGAATGCCTCAGGTTGCGAACGTGCACCCCGCACAGATCATGTTCGCAACCCAAGCGTCCACTGTATAAGGGTCTGGTGACTTCTGTTTCAGTGTTTCTGAAGAAGTGTGCATACACACAAAAGCTTATATCCAGAACAAACTTAGTTGGTCTCTAAGGTGCTACTGGACAATTTTTTATTTATCTTTACTGTGAAAGTCAGCCATAGACTGCCAAGCCAGACAGCAGACTTGGATGATGCCTTCCTATAACAGATTACCAAACATTCAAAAAGGAGAGATATAGTAGTCACGGGGGACTTCAACTTCCCCAATATCAGTTGGGACTCAAACTCTGCCAAGAATGTAAGGTCTGACAAATTCCTCCATTGCCTCACTGACAATTTCATTTCCCAGGGGGTGGAAGAAACAACCAGGGGATCATCTGTCTTGGACCTGGTCCTCACCAAAGGGAGGAACTGACCAATGAAGTGGTAGCACTCGGGGTTTCACAATACAGAGGCAAGGGAAAACTGAGCATAGTCAGAAACGCACTCTGGACTATAAGAAGATAAGTTTCAAAAAGCTGAAGGAGCTATGCCCGAACAAGCCAGTGGTAGGCCCTCTGCATGGAGAAGATGAAGAAAAGCTATTGGATGAAAGAGAAAAGGGGGAACTACTCAGTACCTCCTTTGCCTCTGTCTTCACCCAAAAGGAAAGTGATGCCCAACCTGGTGATAAGAGAATAAATGATTTGAGGGAGCTGCAACCCAAGATAGCAAAAGAGGTAGTAATAATAATAAGAATAAATTTTATTTGTATCCCGCCCTCCCCAGGCTCAGAGTGGCTAACATCAAATGTATAAGACATTAACATAAAATCAGACAATCAATTAAAATACTTCTCAAATCAGATCAGGATCAGAATAAAATCCAATCAGATGACAACCCACAGATTAGGGTTGGGGACCTTAAGAGCTCAAGAGACCCAACTGTTTGTGCTGAACATGGGCCTGTGAGAAAAATTGAAAGGCCACTTTCATGCAAATTCTTATGAAAGGGGAGAGGGAGTCAGGCTGAACCCTGACCAAAGGCCTGGCAGAACAGCTCTGTCTTGCAGGCCCTGTTGAAAGATGTCAAGTCCCGCAGGAGCCTAGTCTCTTGTGACAGAGCGTTCCACCAGGTTGGAGCCACAGCTGAAAAAGCCCTGGCTCTAGTTGAGGCCAGCCTAACCTCTCTGTGGCCTGCGACCTTCAGGATGTTTTTATTTGAAGACCATAATTTCCTCTGTGGGACATACCAGGATAGGCGGTCCCGTAGGTACAAGGGCTTTAAGGATTAAAACAGGCACCTTAAACCTGATCCTGTACTCCACCGGGAGCCAGTGCAGCTGGTATAGCATCGGGTGAATGTAATCTCGCAGCGAAGACCCCGTAAGAAGTCTTGCGCGGCATTCTGCACCCGCTGGAGTTTCTGAGTCAGTCTCAAGGGCAGCCCCACGTAGAGCAAGTTACAATAATCCAGTCTGGAGGTGACTGTCGCGTGGATCACAGTGGCTAGGTCAGGGTGAGAGAGGTAAGGAGCCAACTGCTTAGCTTGGCGGAGATGAAAAAATGTCGCCTTTGTTGTAGCTGCAATCTGCGCCTCCATGGAAAGGGAGGTGTCGAAGATTACACCCAAACTCTTAACGGACGGTGCTGGCATTAACTGCACCCCCGCAAGAGATGGGAGTTGCCCCCCCCAATCCCATATCGTCCTGACCCAGCCAAAGGACCTCTGTCTTTGAAGGATTTAACTTCAACCGGTTCCCACATAACCATCCAGCCACAGCTTCCAAACATCTGATCAGTGCGCCTGGGGCCGAGTCAGGATGGCCATCCATCAACAGAAAGAGTTGGGTGTCATCAGCAGCCCAGCTCAAAACTCCGGAAAAGCTGGGCGACGGGGCACATAAAGATGTTGAAAAGCATTGGGGAGAGTATTGCACCCTGAGGCACTCCACACACCAAGGAGTGGCGTGATGACAGTCCCCCCCCCAAGTCCCTGACTAGAAAGTAACGAGTGCAGCCATTGGAGGACTGTGCCCTGGATCCCCACGTCGGCAAGGCGGTGGTCCAGGAGTTCGTGATCGACCATGTCGAAGGCTGCTGACAGGTCTAGGAGAATCAGCAGCCCCGACCTGCCTCGATCCAGCTGCCTACGGAGATCATCTGTTAGGGCGACCAGAGCTGTCTCGGTCCCATGACCAGCGCGGAAGCCAGATTGGAATGGATCCAGGGCCGATGTTTCATTCAGAAACCCACCAAGCTGTTCAGCAACCACTCTCTCAATCACCTTACCCAGGAACGGAAGATTTGAAACCGGGCAGAAATTGGATAGATCTAAAGGATCTAATGATGTTTTCTTTAAGAGCGGGCGCACCACTGCCTCCTTAAGTTCCCCTGGGAATGTCCCCGTGTCAAGGGACAAATTGATGATATCCCCTAGGGGGACCCGCACCTCGTCTGTACACTCTCTAATCAGCCAAGACGGGCACGGGTCGAGAGGACAGGTGGTGGGCTTTCCAGCTCGGAGGAGTCTGTCCAAATCGGCTGGGGATATCCGGTCAAAGTGGTCCAAGTAAGACTTCTTAGCAGCCTTCACTGCCATCTTGTAGGTTTTCATAAAAACCCTATAAGATGTTCTTGAGGCTCCATCACGGGCACCCCACCATACTCGCTCTAGCCGTCTGAGGTCCCGCTTCATTTCCCAAAGCTCCTCGGTAAACCAGGGAGTCTGGTTTCTGCGGGGTCGCAGAGGGTGCTTAGGTGCGATCTCATCGATGGCTGCCAGGAGCTGGGTATTCCAGCCCTCAACAAGCTCAGTCAATGAGTCGCCAGGGGGAGGAAGGTCCCGCAAGGCTTGGCGGAATCTATCAGGGTCCATCAGCCTCTGCAGGCGAACCCAGATCAGCTCGCCACCTAAGCAGGGTGGGGTTGGAAAGTCAATCCTGGCTTTCAGAGCGTATTGATCAAACCATGGCAGCTTCATCGAAGGATATAGATGACCACATCTATACCTACGCCAAAGATCAAATCCAGTGTGTGCCCTGCTTGATGTGTGGGGCCCGAAACAAACTGGGAGAGCCCTAGTGTCGCCATGGAAGACACCAGGTCCAGAGCCTGTGAGGAGGGAGTGGCATCAGCATGGATGTTGAAGTCCCCCAATACCAATAGGTCAGGGAACTCCAAGGCCCAGCCGTCCACCGCCTCCAGTAGGCCTGACAGGGTGGCTGCTGGTGCGCTAGATGGCCGGTACACCAGCCAGACAGCCAAGCTCACCTCGGAGCCCCACGCTAGGCCAACACATTCAATGCTGGGGATCGATGGGGATGGTAGAGCCCTGAAAGAACAATCTTCCCGGATTAATAATGCCACCTCTCCCCCCCCCCCGGCCCACAGTCAGCAACTGGTGGAGAATGGAGAAACCCGGGGGCGCCATCACTCGTAAGGTAACTGTTTCCCCTTTGCGCACCCAGGTCTCTGTCACACAAGCCAGGTCGACCCCCTGCGAGGTAAAGAAATCTCGCAGGGTGGCGGTTTTGTTGCCTATACACCTGGCATTGCACAGCACCAGTGACAGTGAGTAATCCTTGCTCACCCTACCCTTGTCCCTCGGGATGGGGCGCAGATTGGAAGGGGTACGAGCATATCCGTATCTCAATCCCCTTTAGCTATGACATTTGCCCCCACCACCATACTTCCCTCGCCCCTCCACGGTAGCAATCCCAAGCCTCATACTAGCCTCCATTTACAAATAAAAAAGCAAAACAAACCAAAAACAATCATACCAAAACAAAACCAATCCCCACCCCATTCAACATCCATCCCACCCCAAACCAAAATAAAACAAAACAAAATAAAAATACATGAATAAAAACCACCGTTCACAGTGGTACAACAAAGTAACAAGTAAAAACACTTTTAAAACACTTTAAAATATATAAAAACATTTTTGAAATTTGCTGCTGCAGCACCAGTGTCCTTAAAGCTGTGGCGGTGGTGAGTGTGGGCCCCGCCCCCTAGGCCTGGTGCGATTGGCCTGCAGGAGGGAGCGGCCTTCCCCAACACTCACGGTGGCAGCAGCAGCGGTGTCCCAGTGCCTCAATGAGGCCTCTTAAAGCTGTGGTGGTGGTGAGTCTGGGCCCCGCCCCCTAGGCCTGGTGGGAATTTTAATGAATTCAAATTTCCAGGGTCTGATGAGCTGCATCTAAGGGTACTAAAGGAGCTGGCAGATGTAATTTCAGAGCCTTTGTCTATGACCTTTAAGAATTATCGGAGAACAGGTGATGTCCCTACAGACTGGAGGTGGGCAAATGTTTCCATCTTCAAAAAGGAAGCCCCACGTAACTACTGACTGGTGAGCTTGACCAGGGCAGGTCCTAGAACAGATAATTCAACATTCAGTCAGTGACCATTTGGAAAAGGATGCTGTGATTACTAAGATCCAGCATGGGTCATGCCAAACAAAACTGATTTCTTATTTTGATGGAATTACAAACTTGGTGGATCAGAGAAATGCTGTAGACATAGTATATCTTGATTTCAGCAAGGCTTTTTAGCAAAGTCTATTGGCAAAACCTATTTGGTGTTTCGCAACCTTCTGACCAGTTGCAGGACCTTAGCCAGACCTAGCAGAGTACATGCAGAAACGACGGAAGCAATTGGCGACTTGGCTGCAGACAGGATAGATGAAGCAGGAGCCAGGAACTTGTAGTTAGGTGTTTATTATATACAGAGGACTATTTACAGGAACAGAACACAGATCTTTAGCTAGCTCTCTCATACACAACTCACAACGCCTACAATGACACACAGAACTCTGAACTCCAAACTCTGAACACTGAACTAACACATTCCAGTTTGTAGGCCATTAATTATCACTCCCTTGAGAGAGCTTGACCAATCAGGGAGCTGTCTCCATGTCTCTGTTATCAACAGGCAGACATACTCCTTCAGATTGCCTGGCTGTCTGCCAAACCTTAATTGACTCTGTGTGAGTAGCTGCATGTAGAGTTTCCCAACACCCCCTCACAGCTCACACACAGTGCAATTAACTTCTGAGCACATGCAGAGTATTTTACCCAACTTTGTTCTGCAAACCCAAGCATTCACACATTTGCTTGGTTTTTTACAAACGGCCATCATCCACCCAGCACACTTCCAGAGCAAGATAACTTTTCGCAGCACCAAGGTCTTTCACGTTGAACTCTTGTTTGTCATTAGAGCCACGCACATACAGGTCTGCAGCGCTGTGTTGGAAACCTAAAGAAACTAGAGCCTCATCTAAACATTTGTTCCAATTTCTTGCAGATTGTTGTAAACCATACAGTGCCTTGTGAAGTTTGTACACATTGCCTGACCCAGACTCAAAACCAGGGGGTTCTGCTAAATAGAGTTCCTCACTCAAACTAGCATGAAAATAAGCTGTCTGGATGTCAAAGTGGTTTACTTTTAACTTGTGTTTCACTGCAATTGCCAGCAGCAGACGCAAACTCTCGCTTCTAGCTGTGGGAGCAAACACTTTGTCAAAATCAAGTCCCAGGCTTTGGGAAAAACCTTGAGCCACTAAACATGCCTTGTACTTAAAATCCCCAGTGGCTAACGGCTTGAGCTTGTAAACCCAACTGCACCCCACTATTTTAGCTCCTTTCGGTGGTGGTGTGGGTGTAAACACTTCATGCTCAACTAAAGAGTCCATTTCCTCCTGCATAGCGCTTTTCCAGAGCAAAACTTGGTCCTCTGGTAACGCCAGCATCTCTTTGTAGCTTTGAGGTTCAACAGCTACATGAAAAACATTGACAGTACCAGGCTTAAAACGATCTGGGGGTACACCTTTATTCTCCCTCTGAGATCTTCTGGGAGTAAAACTGTCTTCGTTTTTACTGTCATCCCCCTCAGATTCTCGCCCCCCTTGAAGATATGGAATTCCTCCTTTGGCAAAAACTGACTGCCATTCTCATTAGTCTCAGAGAAGAATCCTCCTCTGTGTCTGGTTTTCTTTTAGCTCCCAAAGATTCCCCCTTTGATATTTGAAACCAAACCTCAGAATTGGCATGCAGCTTCTCCCCAGCCGTTATGCTCACAGAACATAGCATTTCTTGAAACAACCAGCCCATTTTTACCAACAGCAAACCTGTAACCTTTGCCCAAATCTTGGTAACCTACAAAAATAAGCTGTTGCGCTTTGGGATCACCCTTTTTCCTCTTAGCTTGAGGCACATGAACCCAGGCTTTTACACAAAAAGTACGCAAATGATCCGAGGCCCTTAATTCTCTCTCAGTTCCTCTCTGCCGGTTTTTTTGATAGTCCTTTATATTAAACACCAAGTCTCGGAGAAGCTCTGTCCCAATAATGTCCATTTTTCTTCCAGCCAGACCTCCATATTTAAAAGTGGAGACCAAATCTTGTTTCTTGCTTCTTTTAAGTCCAAATGTCCCAAAAGCTCCAGCTTCCACCTTGGTCAAATTTGTAATCCATAGGTCTTCAGATGTCCACATAAGGAGATCTCTCAATTCTTCATTCTTCAATTCAAACCAGATTTCCATCATCCAGATCTTGTTTTCCTTTATGTCCATCTTAACAGGCCTCTGGCTCTCCTTAATCATCTGCGGCATTATAGCTCCTCCTTCCTTTCCCTCCAGATCATCATGTATCTCTTTTTCCAATTTCTCAGATTTCTCAGACTTCTTTTCTTGTTCAGCTGCAAAATCTTTTTGTTCAGCTACAAGGACTTTTTGTTCAGTTGCAAAGACTTGAGTCAAGTCCCTTCCAGATTCAGTAAGTTTATTTACTGTTTCATTCAGTGTTGTAACCCTTGTAGCCAAAACATCACTTTTGTTCTTGTAACTTTCCCAAGAGAAAGAAAGTCCTATTCAATTCAATCAGTATTTTTCCACTTGCAACCACTTCCACAAAGTTATTTCCCCCCCCCAACTTTGACAGCTAGTTTGACAGCTGTCAAAATCTTCTATGTCTCTTCAACAGGCTCTCTCACGGATCATTCCCGGGTCCTGAGGGGGGGGGTGACTCTTCCACTCTCAAAGTTAACTTTTATCCTCCAGCAAGATCACTTTTACTGCCAAAACGTGAAATTAATTACTAAAAAAGGTGTTCTCTCAACCTTAGTTATCTAGTCCTTGCTTTAAATTGTTTACAAGGCGGGGAGACGGACTTCCTCTTTGCGCCTTCCCCGATCGTGCCAAATCCAAAGAAAATTTCCCCCTTTTATAAGTCCAATTTCTGTATTACTCATGGGTTGTTACTTTTAGTCCAAATGTTCAAAGGAAGAAGTCAGCGCTCTCCGTCCATGGCATGCGGCTTCACTCTGTAGGGGAAGCAGTCGACTCTCAGCACCACGCCACTCCCAGTCCCCCGTTCCGAAGCCTTTAAAAAGGCTCCTTCGTGGGTCGGGGGGCGCAAATGGTGCCCGCCGAGTCACCAGGTCCACAGGCTTCCGCGCCTGTGGTTTCTGAGGGTCCCCGCGTCGCCGCCGCGGCAGGACCCATCCCCTACTGAGCCGATTCCCTCCGGAGCTCGGAGGGAATCCGCCATTAGACGATGGCGCTAACCCGGAAGTCCTCATAATCCGTTTTCTTACGGACTATAGGGGTTTGTCTTTCTATGCCCTTTGTCTGTAACCAAGACTGAAAAGGTCCAGACATAAATTCGCCTCCTCAATCACTCTGCAATTTGCCCACCTTGAAAGAAAATTGCCTTTCAACATAGTTCACCCAGTTTTTGAACTTGGTAAACACTTCACCTTTGTGCTTCATGGGGTAGACCCAACAAAACCTTTTGGCATCGTGAATTACCCCTGCTGAGTGCGAAAGGACCCACCACGTCAGCATGCGCAAGCTGAAACGGTCTTTCGCTCACCCTTTCACTTCTGGGATAAGACCCACGGTGATTCTTAACTTTTTTACATACATTACAATCAAAGAATTTGTCACAACCTTGTAACACACACCCATCACTCAATCGTGGCATTTTGGTTACACTCTGCCAATGGGCATGACCTAATCAGGTCATGTCAGTCTCTATCAAGACCACTTTTCATGCAATAGGATGAAATCATGTGAAGAGTCAACCACAGAGATATGTTAGAGAAGCTGGGTGAAACAAAGAGTAGAAATGGTTTTTCATGGCAATTACACCATCCACACTATGAACAGTTAAATGAAGATTGGAGAAAAGTTGTGAATAATTAAGAAAAAACTATGTCTAGCACTTCCTCTCCTTTCCCAGTTTTAACTAGGCCTCATAACATTGAACACTAAGTTGAAGTAGATCTGAAGGAACTAGATCTAGATTTGCTTTTCTAATTCTTTTAAGAAGCTGTTTACCAAAAATTGCACACAGCTGCACAATTGATTACAAAGACACAAATATGTATAAAAGGAGAAAAAGTTTATTAAAAGTTACATTCAGCAGCAATGGGCATATTTACTTAAGTAGAAACAGTTACTTTTTCTCTCTTAGGCTATAAATAAGACTTTCTTTGCTCTTCATGCCCATATTTGAGGCGTTATAGCAATCTGAGTTGCGTTTAATAGCCATGCCCATACCAATATTCCTGCATTGCAGGAGGTTGGACTAGATGATCCTTGGGTCCCTTCCAACTATGATTCTAATGTGGGCATAAAAACCGTGATTCCCCTCCCTGCAACTTAATTAAGAAGTTGAAAGGATCTGATACTTTCATCATTATCTGAAGCTCCATAGACAGGAAACTACCCAAATAGTTAAAAGTAGAGAAGTTTCATATGAGGTATGCAGAGCTTTTCCTGACATGGGAATGAATGCAGAACTCCAGGGTTTGTATTGAAGCCCAATTGTGCATTGGAGTTGCTGGATCAGGACCTTAAACTTTTTGCACCCACACCTTGTACAAAATTACAGATTGATGCTCATAACTTTAGGAAGTATTATTTATTTGTATGAAAGTTTCACTCACCCTGAACATCCAGGCCCCACAAACTTGTAAAAAATTGACATTGTAAAAAGTGTCGCACATTTACAGCCTGAGACTATAGAAATATCTGTATTGACAGACTGGCTTGGAAGCTCTAAATATTGCAAATGGCATCATGGGAAACATTAATAGAATATTACAACCAATATTCCACGGCTTTGATCTCCATGCATGGCAACCCTCAAAAATATATGCTTCAGTCCAGCATATTTTCCAGGCTTCTTTCTGGGTGCACAACCCCCCAGCCCAATCAAACAGGTATTCAACCATTGGGGAAGTCTTTGACTCTTAAAGCAAGACTCTTAAAGTAAGCTTCAATAACAAAAGCACTAGCTGTTTTTGGAGTTATCTATCTATCTATCCTTTCCTGAGCAAAAATAACACTCTATAGGAATTTTGTGATATTCCAGTATGTCCCCCCATAATCTAGCAAGATCATCATAACGATGAGTGCAAAGGAAAAGGCTGAGTAGGACTGACCTGTGCTTAGCTTTGAAAAACAATATAAAGTGACCTCAAAACTACAAAGTGCTCTCCAATAATCTAAAATATGTAGCCAAAGCACCAGTGGACAACATAATTATGGGTTTACAGTGTGCTAGTTTGATCCAGATTTTTAAAAATTGAGCTTCCTGCCTCTGTACTTTCTTGCACTAATGCATGGGACAGGAAGGCATTGGAGGAAGCTAGGGAGAGGACACAAATACCCCTATGCAAAGTGCTAAAGATCCTAGTGTTAATAAGCTTGAAGGTAGCAACCTATCTCTTTAAAGCCTTAAACAAAAATTCTGCACATCTACAAAAGTTTGCACAACTCCAGAACGGGCATAAAAACAGTAAGTCTTGACAAAGTCCCCCTTTCTATTCTCTCGAGGAAGCTGGTAAAAGGTTGGTTGAACCAGGACTTCCGGGTTGGTGCCTCCGGTAATGGCGGAATTCCTCCGGTAATCGGGAGGAATTTGCCCCATGGGAATTTGGGTCTGGCCGCCACGGCGAAGGCGGAGACCCGTAAAAAATCACAGGCGGGAGAAGCCTGTGAGCGTGGGATTCGACGGGCACCTTTTGCGCCTCCCCTACTTGTGGGGAAACCCGGTTTCGGGGGTCCGGAGTGACGTGGGGTGAGCGGCGTGGTGCTTCGAATCGTCTGCTTCTTCCACGGAGCAAAGCCGCATAGCTGTTGCCGGAGAGCACTGACTTTTTCCTGTGGACAATTTGACTTCAAAGTAATTACCCGTGAGTAGAGCTGAAGTGGGAGAATTGGATTTTTAAACGTTTAATTTGGCATCGAAACAGGGAGGTTCAATACAGGAAGTCCACCTCCCTCTTTTGTAAATAGACTGAAGCAATGAGGTTGCAAGCTGAAGTCTTGGAAAGCCTTTTGTAAAAGACTAAATTTCCATTGGCAAAGAACATCAAACCCCCCCTTGGAGACAGGAGAAGAGGGGGGGAAGTGGTGGACTGAATATGCCTGTAGGAGAGAGCGAAGAGAGCTAAAATACCGTCGCTCTGACCCTGGAAACAGGCTGCTAGCAGGATTGATGTCTTTTGGAATGTTCATTGACAGCGTTTAGAACGTTCATTGACAGTTAGCTAAACAAGAGAATACATTGTTTCTACTGTCTCCGGCTGTTTTTTAAAAAAGGTGTAAAAGTAACTGAAAATTGAAACTAACTTTGGATTATTGGAACTGTGTTTAAAAGAGGACATTACTGACTAATACAAATAGAAACTGTTTCCCCCTAGTGGAAGCTTTTGAAACTGGTTGCTTTACAGGAGCTGGGCTAGGGGAATTTCCAGCTGCAAGATAAAAAACTGTGAGACTCTGGAATCTTGAATCTTGAATCTTTTAAGTGTTATGGCAAATGGAAAGGGAAAAACAGACCAGTCAACTGCTGAAAAAACATTAAGGTCTGGGAGGACTTGGCAGCAACCCAGGAGAGGCTCAACATCAGGCCTCCCTGCCTCTTCGGCTGCCGCTTCTGTACCAGTACATTCAAAACCAAGAGGAATGTTGACAGAAGAGGCCTTAGCGGTTGCATTGGTGAAGATAAACGATTCGCTGGAACAGCTTCACAAGAAAACAGACGTGATAAATGCGAAAGTGGATGCTGCAAATATTAAAATCGACTTAATGGCAGAAAGTATAAATAATCTGGGACAAAAGGCGAATACCAATACAGAAACCATCCAGAAATTGATACAGGAATCTACTCTGATACGGCAAACTGCGGATGAAGCCAGGGAGAAAGCCGTTGCCGCTGAATGTAAAGCAACACAACTGGAGAGAGAGAGAGTGTCCCAGCCCTGCAGAGGCAACTTGATGAATATAAGTTGACACTTGCTATGATTGAACTTAAAGAAAAACAGACGAATTTGAGGATCGGAGCCCTGCCTGAATTGGAGAAGGAAAGCTTGACAGAGTTTCAGGAGGAGACAGGACTAACATTGGTTGAGAAAGTGAGGTATTTGGGGGTTAGTGTGACTGCCAAAAATGCGAATCTATTTAAGGATAATTGTGAAGGACGTTGGATTGAAGTGAAGGGGGATTTGGAAATATGGACAAATTTGAAGTTGTCATTGTTGGGCCGAGTTGCTGTGGTGGGGATGAGTGTTGCTGTGTTGCCGGGGATGTTGTTTTTGTTTCAAACATTGCAAGTTTCGGATGGGATGGATTGTTTCAGGAGGTGGCAGAGGGATGTTTCCAGATTTGTTTGGCAGGGCAAGAAGCCTTGAGTAAAATTTAAAATATTGACTGATGCCAAAGAAGGAGGTGGATTTGCCCTGACAGACCTTAAACTTTGTTGTGAACCAGCTGTGTTTTGCTGGCTGAGAGAATGGCTGCTTCTTGAAAACACTGAAGTGTTGGATAATGGCAGATGAAGTTGATGGACTATATGGAATTGGTGGAAATGACTGGCAAAATCCGAGACCAGGGAGAAGAGTCGGTGGAAGAAGACTGGAAAAAGTTTAAAGACTATTTACAGAAATATTGTAAAATTAATGACTGTTAGAAGAATGTTGGAATGAAGTTATATGGCTTTAGTAGAAATGTTATAAGGAATTAAGTATAAATAGATTAATAGAATATTAAAGGAAAAATAAGGCTAGAATGTGTTAAGATAATTATAGGATAGAAAACAGAGGAAGATGGAAAGGAATTGCTGAAACAATTAACAGAAGTGGAATACAAAAAGGGAGGTGTGAGGAGGTCGTTGAAATAAGTGAATGAAAGATAAGATATTGAAAATGTTTGAGGTGTTTTAAACTGTTTTTGTTTCTTTTTGTTCTGTTTTGTTAGTTTAATGTGTTAGTGTTATGTAGTGTTTTTGTATTGTATTGTATTGTATTGTTCTTTTTTTGTAGTGTTTAAATGGTTGGAAAAGTAATAAATATTATCAAAAAATAAAAAATAAAATAAAAGGTTGGTTGAACCAGGTACCGTATTTTTTGCTCCCTAAGACGCACCTGATCATAAGACGCACCTAGTTTTTAGAGAAGGAAAACAAGAAAAAAAAATATTCTCAATGAAACAGTGGGTGTATGATTTTTGTGGCTTATGCTGTGGCCACAGACATGATATGTGATTTGACAATGAGTTTGGGGTTGCCCAATGTAAAAAATCCTGAGACTCCTTTGTGGCTTTGTAGCCACGTTTTTGCGCCACTGTGGGTGCGTGATTTCTTTGGTGCAGGCTGTAGCCATGGACATGCTATGTGATCTGATGGTGAATTTGGGATGACGCAATGCAAAAATCCTGAGGATCCATGTGCTTTTACTACCCCCTCCCAGGCAGCCTCCTTTATTGCTAGCGTCCCTTATCTCCCTCCTGATCACTTGCTGATCAGTGGCTTCCTTCTTGTTTGCCTTAGCGTCATTTCTTTAGCTGGAGCAGTTTTTTGCTCCTCCTTTTCTTCTAATTTCTCTCCTCATTGCTTGTTTTAGTATTTCTGTCTCCTCTCCTTGCAAGTTTGCTGTCTTTACCTTCCCCCTCCCAGGCAGCCTCCTTTATTGCTAGCATCCCTTATCTCCCTCCCGATCACTTGCCTATCAGCGGCTTCGTTTCAACACCCCCTTCCCACTTTCTAAAAAAAAAGCACGATCTGCTTTTCACCCCTGGGCTCCAGGGACTAGGCATTTGCTCCATAAGACGCACAGACATTTCCCCTTACTTTTTAGGAGGGAAAAAGTGTGTCTTATGGAGTGAAAAATACGGTAACTGTTAGGTGGATTTGTAGCTGGTTGACTGACTGAACCCAAAGAGTATTCATTAACGGTTCCTCATCATCCAGGGGAAAGGTGACAAGTGGGATGCCACAGGGTTCTGTCCTGGGCCCGTTGTTGTTCAAAGTCTTTATAGATGACTTGGATGAAGGAATTGAGGGGATGCTCATCATATTTGCAGATGACACCAAACTGGGAGGGGTAGCTAATGCCGCAGAAGACAGAATCAGAATTCAAAATGACCTTAACAGATTGGAGAACTGGGCACAAGCTAACAAAATGAATTTCAATAGGGACAAATGTAAGATTCAGGAAGAAGCAGATGCACAAATATAGGATGGGGGACACCTGGCTTACTAGCAGTACATGTGAAAAGAATCTAGGGGTCATGGTTGACCACAAGCTTAAGATGAGTCAATAGTACGATGCAGCAGCAAAGAAAAGCTGCATCAACAGAAGTATAGTGTTCAGTTCAAGGGAAGTCATAAAGGTAAAGGTAAAGGTAGCCCCGCCCCTACAGGCCAGACTCTAGGGTTGTGCGCTCATCTCACTCTAGAGGCCGGGAGCCCGCGCTGTCTGCAGACACTTCCGGGTCATGTGGCCAGCGTGACGAAGCTGCTCTGGCAACCGGCACCAGAGCAGCACATGGAACGCTGTTTACCTTCCCGCTATAAAGCGGTACCTATTTATCTACTTGCACTTAAGGGTGCTTTCGAACTGCTAGGTGGGCAGGAGCTGGGACTGAACGACGGGAGCTCACCCCGCCGCGGGGATTCGAACCGCTGACCATGCGATCAGCAAGTCCTAGGCGCTGAGGTTTTACCCACAGCGCCACCCGCGTCCCGCCAAGGGAAGTCATAGTATCACTCTATTTTGCCTTTGTCAGACCACACCTGGAATACTGTGTCCAATTCTGGGCACCACAATTTAAGATGTATGTTGACAAGCAGGAACATGTGCAGATGAGGGCGACCAAGATGATCAAGGGTCCGGAAACAGCCTTATGGGTATATTTAGCCTGGAAAAGAGGGGACTGAGAGGAGATATGATAGCCATCTTCAAATATCTGAAGGGAGGGAGCACGCTTGTTTTCTTCTGCTCTGGAGGGTAGGACTCAAACCAATGGCTTCAAGAAGGGAGACTCCACATTTGGAAAAACTTCCTGATAGTAAGAGCTGTTCAGCAGTGGAACAGACTCCCACGAGAGGTGGTGGACTCCCCTTCCTTGGAGGTTTTTAAACAGAGGTTGGATGGCCATCTGTCATGGATGCTTTAGCGGAGATTCCAGCATTGCAGGGAATTTGATTAGATGATCCTTGGGGTCACTTCCAACTCTAAGATTCTATGATTCCATAACATAATTTCAGTTCAGCTTTTTGAATTTTGAATCTTGTTGAACTTTCATTTTAGAGGTTTAAATTACAAGGCTACACAAACAACAAAAAACATGACCCAACCATAAGTACTTGTAATCGTTCCCAATGAGATAAACAGAATTGTTTAAACACATGCTTAACTCATCCTACTGGAGTATATGGCTCTGAGAAAACCATCTCTCCCCTTCTTCAGATTGTCCTGAGAATGTTGCTATGTCAGGACACGCCATTGTTCCCATGAAGCACTGTGTCCCAAGTTACAAAAGGAATGCCTCAAGCCACCATCAGAATGTAACTTCATGCCATTGATTACATTTTAAAACCTTTAAAAAAAAACCTGATTAATAGAAATAAATGGGGGGGGGGGATCTTTGGCCACCATGTGTTTGGTCCATGTCCACTCAAATATTCTTATAGATCGTGCCCCCTGAAGAACAAGTTGTTGTATGAGGGATTATTATTATGACCGGAATGTAATTGAAATTAATATGATTTTGGAATGTAGAAATATAGAAAATCATCAAATCTAGCATGCGGGGGCCACTTTATCTAAATTATATAATTTGGTATTTGAGTGATTGGTATCATAAATTGGTATTGTATCATAAATTGGTATTGTTATAATGAGGCTATTATTGGACTGTAATTGAAAACTAATTAAAAAAATTATTTTGAAAAAAACTTAATCCAAATCTGGGCTGAATTATTTGGTGTAGAACTACCTAAAACCTTAAATGTGGGAGGATCCTGCTCCTAAATTTTAATAAATTGTTGATGAAATTTCAATAAATTGTTGATGAACTGAAAGCAATAATCTTAAACATGGCTAAATTCAGTACAGTTGCACTTTTTCTTTTCCATGCACTCCAGTTCAACTTTCTCAATGCTGGATAAAATTGAAATTAGGAGAGATCCAGGGCAGGAGGATTTGCCTAAGGACCCTGCTCTCCACTCTTATCACTTACATTTCAGATTTCTCCCTTTGCTTCTCATTTGGGTGGTATCCTGCTTTGTTTGAAGCTGCCTTCCACTTGAGAGAGCCTTTGCACACCTTATGGGAGAAGCCGGCACATGGTAAAAATCCAGTGCAACCTGTGCCTGCAACCTGTGAATGGCAACATCTGTGAGAACACGTGGAAGGAAGCACAAATTGCCTTAGCTCCATGGCAGTGGGGCCTGGTCCTTTACAATAAACAGAGCACCACCCTACCAACCTTAGTTTGCCCTCAGTTTGTCTTTTTCCTTACAATGCAACTACCCATCAGGTTCCTTCTCCTTAGTCTCAGCATTGTCTTTGTAGAACTCAGCACAGAGGATGGGGACAAAGCTAGAATTAGTTGAGCTCCCTGCTTTCCACCATTCCAGAGCCAATGGGCCACCAGCCACCACTGCTGCACAGTGTGCATTTCTGTGGTGTAGGCAGCAGCGATGTAAGCAGGGCGGCGCACTTGCTTTGCAGCCATGGCAAGCCAAGGCAGGGCACGCTGCATGGAGCCTCTCCGCAGCCTCCCCCTCAGCTGTAGGGCGGCTGAGGCGGTGAGCAGACCCAAGCCCCAGGCTGCTCGAAAAATCAGGGCGGAGTTTGCAGGCCCCTCACCTCCCCATCACAGGAGAGACGCGTGGCTCAGGCACGCTGCAGGCCCCCCCCCCCCCACCTCACCCAGCTATGCCTCTGGATTAGGCAGATTCATGGAGGAGGGATGTCGAAGCCATAAAGGCTGCGCTCTGCTTGCAAAGTTGGAGGCAGCAATGCTTCTGGTTTCTGGAAATCACTTGAGGGGAGAGTGCTCTGCAGTGGCACCCTGGGTGCAGTGGGTACGGGAGTTATTTTTTCAAAAACACATATTTTTGCCATTTTGTCACCCCCCTCAGTGATGACACCCGGGACGGTCCGCATGCCACTGGGTGTAGGTGGGGCAGAAAGGAGATGTAACCAGCTCAAACAATATGCGCTGGAACAAGCAAGCACTTATACTTTGTAGCAATGTTTCTCAAACCTGGACCTTCAGCTGTGGTTAGACTACAACTCCCAACATCCCTGATCACTGATTGCGGTGATGGGAGTTGTAGTCCAACAACAGCTGGAGGCTCAAATTTGAGAAACACTGCTCTATAGGATGGAATAGGTTCTTAATTCTTTTAGCTAAGGACTATTTACTCTGACTGGCAATGGCACTCCAAAGTCTCAGACAAGAATCTCTCCCAGTCCTGTTGTCCGATATTCTTTAAACTTAAGATGCCAGGGAATGAGCCTGGGTCCTTATACAAGCAAAACCTCTGAGTGACAGCCTACCATACACTACCCTTACCAGACTGCAGTTCTTTTCTTCTTTACATTAAAACTTTTTTGATCAGTTCCTACTAGGACTGGAACAGATTCTGCAGTTTGGCTTTCAGTTTATGCAGGCACTTTGTCAGTGAAACCTCCATATCCTCAGAGTGAGATGCAAAGGGGAGGGAAGGACAAAGCAAGGCCTCAATCCAGGCACAATCTGAATATGGGCAGTTGCAATCTATTATTGATCTCCCGCTGAGCTGTTTTGATCTTTTTGCACGATTCAGACTAAAGAGGAGGACTAAGTCTGAGCTTGTTAAGGTGACAGAAAGGCTTGCAATTTGGTAAGGCATCCAAGAATCAGTTTTCCACTTTGAACCCATATAGGTGGCCCAAAGAGAGAGAGATTCATTCTATCAATAAAGCCAACATACTATAATGTTAAGATCTGACCTTGTAGTCTACACAACTCACCCTAACATGTAAAAGGTGTGGGATGCAAGCCACTAAATATTGACCACATATGCTTCTTGAAAACTAACAAAAGGCTGAGCACCAATTCTTATAAATTCTCTGTTACAAGCCAATGGAACTTGCAAAGTAAGTATTATGTAGAATTGCACTGTATGGTGTAATCCTGAAATTTTATTTGTAATCTCACTGATTTAATGGCATTAGAATTGCATTTATGGCTTCCAAATTTGGATTGCTTTATTCCAAGAAGGAATAGCAAACATGATAATTCTCTCTTCAAACTTTCCAGTACTGCTAATTGTTTCCTTCTTAGCTCTTATAATATGCAATCAGGGCTACCTGTTTTGCTTTACAGGTAAAGGTAAAGGGACCCCTGACCGTTAGGTCCAGGCACAGACAATGCTGGGGTTGCGGCGCTCATCTTGCTTTACTGGCCGAGAGAGCCAAAGTTTGTTCGCAGACAGTTTCCAGGTCATGTGGCCAGCATGACTAAGCCACTTTCTGGCGAACCAGAGCAGCGCACGGAAACGCCGTTTACCTTCCCACCGGAGCGGTACCTATTTATCTACTTACACTGGGGTGCTTTCGAACTGCTAGGTTGGCAGGAGCAGGGACTGAGAAACAGGAGCTCACCCAGTCACGGGGATTCGAACCACCAACCTTCTGATCGGCAAGCCCTAGGCTCTGTGGTTTAACCCACAGCGCCACCTGCGTCCCTCTGTTTTGCTTTGCTCAATGCCTTTTTACAATTCTTTAGCAGCATTTGTACTAAAACACTCAGCTGGAGACAAGTGCTAGAGAAGAGCAAGATTTACTTAGAAATAGTGCAGACTGCATGCCTTTCACTCTCATTTGTGAGTTCTGCACTTTTGAAGTCTCTTGGATTGTCAAAGGAAAGAACAGAAGGCCCTGCCTATAGTACAAACCTGATTCTGAATTGGAAACTAGAGCTGATCTCCCTTCACCACAGCAAAGTCACATGAATTCCAAGCAGAACCAATGATGGCCACAATCTAGATCAGAAGATGCATATTGATGAAATATTCCTGTGTCAGTGGGGAATCTGTTTGTCTCCAACTCCCACCAGTCCCATCAGCCCTAGCCAACATGACCAATGGTTAGGGATGGTGGGAGGATGTCCATTCATACAGTAGGGGAACCCTATCTGAGAAACATGTTGTACAGGAAAAAGAGAAAGGAGGAGCTGAAGCCAAAAAAAAAAAAATAATAATTAGCAGTTTTTCCTGTGGTTTATGGACAGTAACAATATCATTACATTTTTTCTAGACAGTTCATCTCAAAGCTGTTTACCCCCTGAAATTAATCTCTAACACTAGTTCTAAAATATCACATTTTCTCCTCAACTCTCTCCTTGGAACATGAATTTTAAAACACAGTTAAAGACCACCGTTAGTTGAATTCTCTACTTGCAGCCACATTAATAGGGAACATCTAAATTCAAGAGTAAAGAAATCACTTCCAGTTAATGTTGTCAGTGGTTATGTGCATAAATTTCAAGTTCTCCCAGCTGCAGGTTCATTTGTGCTCTATTTTATAAATAAGGAATTGCACAGCTGACAGCAAAATTTCTATTAGCCTTAATACTTGTCTCTGCAACCCTCTTTTTTTTAAAGAGAAAAACAATGCTTCTTTGAGGGTGATTTTGTTCATCTTTCAATGCAAATTAACTTGCCATAACATTATTGCCTCCTCCAATGACATATTTACGGTAATTAGATTGAAGAGAGAGAGAGAGCAAAAATTCCAAACAAACATAACAAATTATACTGGCCAGCAAAGGTGACAACAAAGAACTTCTACAGATTCCGAATGAGGCTGTTGGATTCTGTGTTAATAAATTATTTCCTCTGTTTCTTGGTTGCTCCATTAGTTTTACAAGGATTCATATGGTGGCATTCAAAACAACAGAACCAAATTCTGCCATGCCTATGCATGCCTGGCAGCCAACTGAATTACAAGAGAGTAAATTAAGGTTGTACTATCTCTCCCCACTGCGACCCCACCCTCGCCAGTTTTAAATTGTTTTGCCTGAGGAAAGATGTAGAAGAGCTCCCCTTACCACAAAGTGAAGAAAAAACAGTTACTAATTGTTCCCAGAGCTAAACCACTTAACATCCTGGCACACTGTTGTTTGTAACTTTGTAACAATAGGCGCTGTTCACCACTCCTGATTTTTCATTCTGTAATCAAGCGAGAATACTGATGAAACGCTAGTCATGCCCCCCCCCCCCCCATGGTATCAGTGTGGTGGCATGTGATGGTTCACATGGGACGCTGCGTTTGATCCAAGAAAGCCCAGCCTCTGCTTGTTTTTCCTTTGTTCTGTCATCTAAAGGTGGAGAGGGAGACAAAGACAATATAAGCTCCTGACTGCTCTTTAGCAAAGACATGCAATTACAAACATTACACTGTGACATTTATTTCATTTCATTTTGCAAGATAAAAAAGATGAAAAAAAAAAACCATCAAGGAGATTATTTTGAAACCAAAAAAACTAAAGAAAAAAGGGGGTTCCTTGCAAGTGAGTATTTTTTTTTAAAATATGTAAATTCTGGAAGGCAAGTATTAGCACATTAAAAGGTAAAGGTACTGTTACGGAAGGGGGGGGGGCATGTCTTCTTCACCTTCTTCGCTACAATATACTGTCAAATCACTCTGCCAAACCTTTCCTCCGGGCAATGCCAGGTGACAGACTATGCATACATGGACCATTGTCTTCCCATCACCGGCACTCAGGAAGCGCTTATCTGCGCATATCTCCAGCTCTGCATATTCCCCCCTCCCTCCTCCATATGTTAATCCGGTGTAACCCAACCTCTCCTTAATGTATTCATGATGTAATCTGTGTAACCCAACCTTTCCTTAATGTATTCATGATGTAACTGGGATGTATTTTGCACTGTATTCTGGGACATGGAGGGAGTTTCAAAAGTTCATGTCACCCCTTTCTCGCTGTTCAATCTCGTCTTGAACCTGTTGCGCAATAAACCTTGGATCTCCACATTTTGCTCCTGTCCGGCTGAGCTCATTTTCTTCCGCAGGGACCCGCGGACACTTAGTCCGACGAGCTGGGTGGCAGTGTAGCCCCGCACCCAGATTTTAGCCGTAACAGTACCCCTGCCCATACGGGCCAGTCGTGTCCGACTCTGGGGTTGCATGCTCATCTCACTCTAGAGGCCGTGAGCCGGCGCCGTCCAAAGACACTTCCGGGTCACGTGGCCAGCGTGACGAAGCTGCAGCTGGCGAGCCAGCACCAGCGCAGCACACGGAAACGCCGTTTACCTTCCTGCTATAAAGCGGTCCCTATTTATCTACTTGCACTTAAGAGTGCTTTCGAACTGCTAGGTGGGCAGGAGCTGGGACCGAACGATGGGAGCTCACCCCGCCGCGGGGATTCGAACCGCCGACCATACGATCGGCAAGTCCTAGGCACTGAGGTGTTACCCACAGCGCCACCCGCGTCCCTATTAGCACATTAATTTAGGGCAATTTCCCCTTCCTCACAGCAATTTATTGGCACAAAGATCAGAAATGTGCACCCGTACACAGTGTTCGCATTACCCAGGGAAGATGGATTTTACTTTCCCTTCTCAAATCTAAATGTCTTGTTCACCTGTCTCAACTGTTGCTATCATAAAAATATATATATGAAATGCAAAATTTAACAGATTTAACTGCAATCCTACACACACTTAGCTTGGAATAAGTCCTATTCAACAGAATGAAAAAAACTTACAACTAAATATATATACTGTAGGGCTGTACTGCTATAAGCTAAAGAGAAGGGCTTATTACAAGGGGTATTCACCAAGCTTAGGATTGAGTTCAGAGCCTGATTCAACTCTTTGGAAAAGAGCAAGAGTTGCTCAGAATCACCTCCCCCCCTCCCCCAGTTCAACTTTATATGGAAATACAGTAAAATCACGGCTATTAACTTTTTTCTTTCTAGCAGAGTTTAATTAAATGTGCAGGCACAGTAGCTGTTTCTAAGCAGAAGAATCCTGCCATATTTCAGAAGACAGCAAGTTTTCTGCAAGAGCAGCAACCTGCAGTTTGCCCTTTTTCTGGAGAGAGAACTCAAAGGGATTTGCTTCACTCCCTGTGGTTTTGTGGGAAATGATTTCATATCAAAGACTACATTCGATGTAGAAATTCTCCCAGGACAGTAGCCAGCAAAGGGTCAGAAGGATGTACTCAAGGACTAGAGAGCTGAGTTGATGCATGGGGGGGGGGGGGGGGCGGAGCTTCATGCTAGCATTATGGTCAATTTGTACCAAAAGTAACAGAAACTAAGTGCAAAACTGATTTGAAGTGTGGATAGGTGGGACAGAGGCAGAAGGACCTCAATGCAGGCAATGACCATTTTGTGTGAGGGTTCTGCTCCTGACCCAACACATTGGTGGAGCACACATAAGTCTGCCCCGTTCCACCTCTGTCCTGTTCTGCCCCATGTTCTGGGTTGGCAGTGACAAGCATGCATGTGATCCCACATAAAATGGTCACTGCCCGGATCCACAATTTTCCAAACAAGCAGAACTAGCAATGAGTTTTATTACTTTAACTTCCCTTCCTCAAAGCACTATGATTGAAAAGCCTATACTGTATAAGTTATTCCCTCTAGTTAGAAGCAAAACCTGTTGGTTACAGAAAAGCTCTTCCTTCCCCTCATCTCAGCCTGGCATCTTCCTCATATGGCAAACTGAGAAGATTTTTTACATTTTTGCAAACATGCTGTCTGCTGCATTTTTTAAAACACCTGAATTGCCAAAGTGCCCTGAACAGCCTTGCTTGGGGGTCTTGATTTGGGAATGGTCCAAATATTTTGTGTACCCCATAATGGCAATTTGCATTCCCATCATGGTGCTGGACTGGATGGAGAGTTTCAAATACAGTTTTTATTTAGAAGAAGAAGAAGAGTTTGGATTTGATATCCTGCCTTTCACTCCCCTTCAGGAGTCTCAAAGCGGCTAACAATCTCCTTTCCCTTCCTCCCCCACAACAAACACCCTGTGAGGTGAGTGAGGCTGAGAGACTTCAGAGAAGTGTGACTGGCCCAAGGTCACCCAGCAGCTGCATGTGGAGGAGCGGAGACGCAAACCCGGTTCCCCAGATTACGTGACTACCACTCATAACCACTACACCACACTGGCTCTCTGTTTGCTTTTTGCCACTGCTACCAAAATCAGGTGGGTGGGTATGCTGGGGGTCTATAAAAATTTGCTTGCTTGCCCCAGGCAAGGGGGTTAGCCACCTTTGTGTTACTTGATGGGAGCCAATTATAATAGATAAATGTAAGTTGTAATTGGTGTGGCTGAGAGGTGAGGGCATGCTTGAGACTAACCTTGATTCTGGCGTGTAACTGTGATACACAGAAAAATGTACTTTCCCCTTCTAACAATAAATGTTAGCTTTTTCTTTTTTTAAAAACCCCTACATTGACAGCTATGTAAAAGTGGGATTTATAATGATGTCTTCGTTAACAGTGAAATATATTTTATGTAATTGACTACTCAATCATTTGATACCTCTTTACATCCCACTCTTTCTTCAGAAAGCTCTCCATGTCTCCCATTTAGGCACCAATCAGGTCCACAGCGCCTTGGCTTCAACAATGCATAAAAGACAACTCACTGATTGATTAATGAGATTAATCAACCAGAATGTTAGCTCTATGGAAATTTCCTCTTTACTACCTATTGCATTTAATTTCTGTGAAGCTGGATTAAGACTTCTGACAAAAGGCGATTTTTACTGGAAGAACCCCACTGTGAGAGCTGAGAGGTTAATTCTTTTTACATGCATGAAGCTGTCTACTCAAACTCTGCTATGTAAAATATAAATAAACAAAGAACCAACCAACCAACCTGTTCTTTAAGCTCAGCTAGCTGACTGGAAAGCTGCTTGACCAGGCTCATGGTGGACTCCAATCTCTCATGCAGGTTTCTGATTTCATTCTGTTCACTGTCACCTTCGTTGCTGACCAAGGACATGGCTCTCATCCGAGGGAACCAATCTAAATTCTTTTCCTGCACACACACAAGTAGAAAAATGTTAGTTGTGACTTAAATATAAAATGAGATGGGGTGGAGTGGGGTGATAGTCTGAATGATTTCTCAAGGATTTGTCCAACTCAGTGACCCTGACTGTAGAGGACCCAGGATTAGGAATTTATCTGTTCTCCTAGTCAACTGGTAGCTGCTTATCTGTAGGCAGTTCCTGTGAGATGACTCACATGACTGGTGCCTGCCCATGTTGTTGGCTCATTGAGATATTCTCCCAGCCACATGGCAGCTGCTGGTGGGTAGGCAGCTGCCATATGCTTGCGAGAATGAAAAATGTGAAATGTTTGCATCATACAGACACACTTGTCATTGGCTTAAGCTCCCTGTCCGATTTACACTTGGCAGCATAATGAACTAGTTTTCCGAGTGTGGATTGGCCCAAGATGGATCTCAGCCTATTCTCTCCCTTCTTCCCAGCACCCCTTGCTCTAAAGACTCTCTTTACCTGACACCTCAAACACACACCCCATCACCATGGCAACCTCTATCTGCCCAGGCCCAAGAATTCCTCTCAGATGGACCATCAGCACCTTTTGTCATGTTAATGCCCATATCCCAAGTGTGGCCCTGGCTTGGAAAGGAAGCTTAGCCTGTATTTTTCCACTGTCCTGCAATCTTCACTTCAATACTCCAAATAATCAAAATTCTACAATTTATTAATTTCTAGGGTTTAGGGAGGGCCCCCCCCCAATCTATAACAATACTTTATTGGTTGCCCCACAGTTATCTCAATCTGATTTGGGAAGTGCTGCTACTTGGTTTTAATTGCATTTCCCTGTAGGTGGAAAGCAGATGGGAAGTGAGGGGCAGAAGGGGGTTGTCAACCTGGGAAGGTAGTCCACCTAGAAGAAGGAAAACTCTGATGCTAAACTTCTGCTGCCTTCAGGAGAAGTCCCTAAGGCCTAATGGCGCCTTGTATGCCTCATTCTGGCAACTCCTGCATCCAAGTTGGTGCCAAACGGATTGCTCTACTTTCCTTTGGACTGCACCAGCGAGGCTGAGAGGGGGCGTTGTCATTGGGGCAGCCCAGGAACTCCATACACATTGCCCAAGCTTATACCCCGGGGAGGTCACTTCAGTGCTGCTAATGCAGCATTTTGACGTCACCCCTGGAGACGTCACTCCATTGTGTTTCGAGACAGGCAGATGCCAACCACAGCAAAAATGGTTTTGGAGAGGGCAGAAATGAGAGTGAATCACAGAATCATAAAATTGTCTGAGCTCAAAATATTTCAAAAACACTGGCTTAATGTGCAAAGTAGGCCAGGATGATAGGCTTATCAAGATTACAGCCTATCTTAGGTGGAAACTGCAGTAGTTATAAAGCATTTAAAAGTGTGCCACACTTTATGGATGCAAACTCAGCACATGTTGCATCACTTCAGATTGTTTCCCACGCCAAAATCTTAATGAATGCTTCATTTCTGGTGTTTCGTATCCTCATTTTTCATGCTTGCATCTATGCTTTATGTATTTCAAAAGATTTTAAGTGAAACTGTACTCCCATATCCTCCAATATGACAAGGCAAGGCAAGGCAAGGCACCAGCTCTCCATCTGACATGCTGACAATTTCACATCCAACCAAAGCTTTTCAGGCACATGTCTGCATTTAAATTAGTTTGGCATAGAATAAGTAATCATCACAACAACTGGCAATTAACATAACTAAAATTATGAGATGTTAAAACAAAAATGATCCCAAACCAACATGTTAGCAGGTCCTGCAATGTTTTCTTAAAGTCAATTAAACCACTTTGCCAAACACCCTAGACAAGAAAAGTTATTATGGAAATAGGATTGTTCATTTATAATATCACACCTGCCAATAGTCCTGATTTCTCTAGGACATGACTGATTGACAGAAGTGGCCCCACTTCCTCCTCCGCTGCCTCTGCAAGGTCTCCACCGAGGCCTGGAAGCCTACCGAGGCTGCGGACCTTCATGCTTCAGGAAGCCAGGCCGCGCTTCTGGAAGTACACTTCCAGTGCAGCACTGGCTTCCTTTTTTATTATTATTAAATTTATTGACCTTTTCCAAAAAACAAAATAAAACAATCTTTACAATCATTCTTAGTGTCATCTTATTTACATTGCGTAGAGTCACGCCTTGACTTCCTTCCTTCCCAGTTGCGGTTTTCTTAATATACATATTCTCTTACAGTTTCTTCTACATTTCTATACACGTCACAAGAGTTATGTTAACCCTGCTGTAGTTCTTAAACTTCTACAGTTGATTCCTATATATGTTACAAATTTACCCCATTCTTCTACGAACTTTGCCCCTTTTTGGTGTCGGATTTTATATGTCATTTTCGCTAATTCCGTATATTCAAAAAAATTAGCCTGCCATTCCATAACTGTTGGGATCTCCGGTGACTTCCATTTTGGGGCTACAAGAACCCTAGCTGCCACCACAGCGTATTGGAATAATGTATGATCCTCCTTTTTTATTTCGTCCCCTATTATCCCTAATAAGAATGTCTCCGGTTTTTTTCAGGAAAGTGTACCTAAAAAGTTTCTTAAGTTCATTATATATTAGATCCCAAAAAAAATTCATTTTGTCACATACCCACCACATATGGTAGAGATCCCCATCCTTACGTTTACATTTCCAACAGGCTTTGTTACCCATTTTGTACATTTTCGCCAATTTGACCGGGGTAACATACCACCGGTACATCATTTTTTCCAGGTTTTCCCTTAAAGTGGAACATGCTGTAAATTTCATCCATAAATCTACCCATTTATCGTATTCTATGTTGTAACCAAAATCAATTGCCCATATGGGACTGGCAGAGATGACTGGCAGAATCCGAGACCAGGGGAAAGAGACGGCGGAAGAAGATTGGAAGAAATTTAAAGACTATCTTAAGAAATACTGTAAAATTGTTGAATGTTAAGACGATGTTGATTCTGAAATTAAGGGGTTACTAGCTGTAATTACTATGTAAATATGAAAAGAAAGCTTAAAAATTTAATAGAAATTATGGGAAGGATTTGTTGAAGAGAATTAATTAGAGAATGGAATGCAGTAAGGAGAGGTATGGGGAGGTCGGGAAAGTAAGTTTCATGAACATAAGGGAATGAAGTTATACATGTGGTTTTTTGCTTTTTTGTATGTATTTTTGTTTTTCTTTTTTTGTGTTTTTGATTTTTATGTTTTATAAAATTTGTGAAAATGACAATAAATATCTTTTTTTTAAAAAACAAACAAACAAAAAAAATCAATTGCCCACTTTACCATCACTTCTTTTATTAACTCGCCCTTGGTATCCCATTCCAACAGGAAATTGTACATCTTGGATAAAAGTTTTGTTCTTCCTTCCAAAATTTCTATTTGGAATTTAGATTTTTTCTCACTAAATCCTATTTTTTTATTCTCATTCCATAATCCATTTACCCGATAGTATTGTAACCACCCTGTTAACCCATCTTTTAATTCTTCGTATGTTTTGGTTTTCCATCCACTCTCCATTTTTACTAATATATCTTCATATGTTATTCTCTTTCCTTCCATATTCAGTTTTTTTGTTGTTAATATATCTATCGGTGATAGCCACCAGGGTGTGTTTCTTTCTAGTAAATTTTTATTTTTCCCCCAAAATTCATACAGGGCACCTCTAAAAATATGATTCATGAAACCTTTATGGACTTTCACCTTGTTATGCCACAAATAAGAATGCCATCCATATCTATTATTGTACCCTTCCAAATCCAACAAGTCCGTGTTTTCCAAGATGATCCATTCCTTAATCCAACATAAACAGGATGCTTCATAATATAGTTTCAAATTTGGTACTGAAAACCCTCCTTTTTCCTTCTGGTCTGTTAATAATTGAAATTTGATCCTTGGTCTCTTCTTGCCAAATAAATCTTGATAGGGTTTTTTGCCAATCCTTAAACTGAGATGACTCCTTAATCACAGGGATCGTTTGAAAGAGATATAACATCTTTGGAAGAATATTCATTTTAATCTCTGCCATTCTCCCGGTCCAGGACAGCTTTAATCTATTCCATATATCCAGGTCTCTTTCAATTTCTTTCCATATTGAGGTATAATTGTCACTAATTAAATTAATATTTTTCATTGTTAACCAGATCCCTAGGTATTTTACTTTTTTTGCTACTTTAATTCCACACTTCTGTTCTAATTGCTCTATCGCATTCCTCTCCAGATTTTTAACCATCATTTTAGTCTTTATTTTATTTGTAGTCTTTGATATGAAATGTGTAAAATTAATTTTTAAAAATGGATTAAAAAATAATAATAAATAAAATAGGACTAACAACGGTGGCATTGACAGAGACAGTAGCGCCAACTTGGGCCCCAGATTATGGGTGCCCAGCACGTGTGCGCCACATCACATGATGTCATGACGTGACTTCACATTGATGCACACACATGCTTTGGCACCATGGAGGTGACTAAGCACTTTATGAGAGGGAGCGGGGAGCATGGCCAAATAAAACTGCCCATCGCTTCTGATTTGTGGTGCTATTAATGGAAAATGAGCAAGCTGTCAAGGGCACAAACAGAAGACACTTTCCTTTTCACTGCTAGGACTGGGTCTATCCTCATCTGCATTTTGGAGGAGCAAAGAATGAGGAGGGGGAAAAGAAAGCTCTGGCAATGTTAGTGCGAACTCCCTCCACCCCATTTTTTTGTATCTTTTGTGGTCTTGCTGATGTGGTGGACGGTCCCTCCGCATTCCTGCCTCAAGTCCCTTCATCTCAACTTACTTCTTCGGGAGACGGTGGCAATTATCGCCAAGTAAATGTGCGTAGGAATGGGGCTATGCCAATGCAGCCACTAATGCTGCCAGCCCAGCCACTCTCTAGCCTGCAGTTGGCGCAAGTGGTGCTGCAGCTGCCACCGGCTAGGCTGGTCCCTGGCATCCCTGCTCCCACAGCCTCACCTGCTTTTCTGACTACCAAGTTGCCAGAGTTCCCCCACCCTGGCAAGCAGCTTACACATTTCAGAGCAGATCCCCATCCCAGCTGCTGAGCTCTCTGCACCATTGTGATGATGTCGACACTTTTCTTACAGCTGCCCATTCGTGGCAAGGTGAAGGAGGCCAGGACACATGGCACCTCAATGCTGCAGGATCCAGGCAAGGGAAAAGGAAGGAACCAGTGGCCTGGGAGACTCAGTGGAGGGAATGTCCTATGTGCACAGAGCAGCAGAATCTGGTATCCTCAAATTATTTCTGATGCAGACCATGAAGCTGGGCTGAAGAATCCATCCACCACTTTTAAAAAGCTAATACCATGTGCTTCTCTTTAAACTGGACTTAGTTTAGTACAGCATTCCCACTCAAACAATATATTCCACAACATGGCTCATTCCAGGGAGAGTATCAAATAAAACCCAGCAATCTACTGCCAACATTTTAAGTCATTCAACTTCCAAAATTGGTTTTTTATACTCAAAGCATGGAGTACATAGAGGCCTTTGTGACTTTGTTTATATTTTAGGGGCTCAACTCCAGAGATCCCACCATTAGCACTAATGAAAAGTACATTAGTGCAGGGGTCAGAAAACTTTTTCAGCAGGGGGCCAGTCCACTATCCCTCAGACCTTGGGGGGGGGGGGGAGTATATCTTTTTTTTGGGGGGGGGGATGAATTCCCATGCCGCACAAATAACCCAGAGATTCATTTTAAATAAAAGGACACATTCTACTCATGTAAAAACACGCTGATTCCCGGACCGTCCACAGGCCAGATTTAGAAGGCGATTGGGCCAGATTTGGCCAATGGGCTTTAGTTTGCCTCCCCGTGCATTAGTGCATTGCACCAGTAATTTCCAACTGCGGGCACTAGAGATACACTTAATGAATTACTACTGTTAGTTCACATTGAAATAATGAAAGAAAGGGTGGGTGAAGTGAGGAAGAATAAAAGCCCAATGCTTCCTTCAATAATGTGAAAGTGCTACTAAACAATATTAAAATTGATTCACATTTGTGACCAAAATCTGCAGGTGATAAAATGGCAGGGGAAGCCATTTAGCCAAATATTCTCCAGGGAATGATACAAGATTCAAAATTATGCTAGATTTGCCCCCAATATTAATTTTTGTCTTAATCCAGTGCTGGTGTTTAATCTTTTCTGTTCACCACTTGCATGTTTTAAAGGGATCCATGAAAAATATGCTTGTGAAGATGTTGCCCATTGGTGAAGGTCTTAGATACAGCTAGGTTAGGAACCTAGGACACTGCCTTCTTCCTGATCAGATAATTTGTCCAGGCAGCTCAGTATTGTATACTCTTGACTGATCTGTAGTGACTCTCCAGGGCCTCAGGCACAAAGGGATCTTTCCCATCACCTGCAACCTGCAGTCCTCTTAGCAGGAGATGCCAGGCACCGTAACCAGGCAACTTTTGCATGCAAAGTATGGGCTCAATCACTATGCTAAGGCCCCTTAAGTCAAGTTAAGAATTGACAAATCAAGCAATAAAAGATCAAGATGATGTACATGAGTCTAACTGCCTCCATGTGCACCAAGTCTAACACAGTTTCTTACCCTTCAAGGCTTTTACAGATCTCTCGGGGTGGGGGTGGGGGGGCTGAAACGCAAGGAAAAAGAAAGGTCTGACCTTTACAACTACAATTTATCTGCATGAAGTGTGTCAGAAAAACAGCAGCTGTATCTTGGGAGTTCCCAAGTCTCCTACCTCCAAATAGCTGCATCCTTGGGACAATGAGGCTTGCACACAGAGTGACTTCAAAATGTCTGGACAGCTTTCACAGGCTACCAAACTCAGTTTCATGCTGTTGTCATTTTTGCACATCATACTATTGGAATAGTTCTATGCATTGCAGATGTGGAGACCTCTATTCTTTCTTTGTACTGTTGCTTGGCAGTGGGCATTTTTCTCTTTTATGAAACATCAGCCAGTGATTCAGGACAAAAAAAAAGGAAACTTACAAACTGGATAAGCATACTGAGTATGAGAGTGCAGGAGCCTGAGGGTAACTGTGAACTTTGCCTTCATATTTTCATTATGCCCAGTGCTGGGCCTTTGCCTTGGGTTACTGCAAATGCATTTAAATACCTTTGTAACTATACAGTTGGTGGCTTCTCACAGTTCTTGTGGTTGTTGTTGTTTATTCAATGTATATACCGCCCTTTATCTGAAGATCCAAGGGCAGTGTACAACGATAAAACATAATTTACATATCATAATAATGAAATCCAATAAAACTATCACAGGAAAAATTAATAATAACCATCCGTCCCCCCACATTAAAAGGCCTGGGTAAAGAGGACGTTTTGCACTTGGTGCCTAAAATATGTAATTATGGTGCTAGGCAAGCAACACCTGAAAGGCCCACCTCTCTGAAGTAAGACTTATATAAAAGTGACTCACCACAATCATTTGAGCCACATAACTTTCGGGACCAGTGTATTCTGTTGGGTCTTTCACTCTGACCAGAACTATGAAGTATAAATAGTGCCACATGTTGTGTTCTGCCTTTATGTGCTCCTCAAAGGAAACTGTCTTATTATCAAATTTGTCTCGCTCAAGCCCTGCAAAAAAGGAGACACACACCAAAAATATTTCATCAGTTCCATCATCTTGTCAACACTTGTCTTAATTACAAGTTCTTTTTTAAAAAAACTACCACACACACAAACACACACACACACACACACACACACACACACACACAGAGTGTAAAAGCAGAGTCTTCAAGACCAACAATTTTATTAAGGCATATATCAGATATGATATTTATTTCTAGTATTTGTTTTCCGTCTTTGCAAAAAGAAAAAAGAAAAGGCTCCAGATGATGTACAATAAGAAAGAAATCTAAAATAAAGGGGATGGAAATGAAGATAAAATCTACCAGGCTGCCCAAATGCTCACTATCCAATTTCTCAGAGGAATAGCTTCTATAACAATAGATGATGACGAACAAGTGATGATGTTGAGTTTCAGGACTTAGGTTGGTGACCTGGGAAACAGCAAATGTTTTATGATCCGAATGAAAATCCCTTTGAATTTCAGCCAGGATTATAAATGTTGGGATCTTTGCCAAATATCCCCTTTCCCTTCGTCCTCATCCCCTGAAACTTACCTTTCAGCAACAATGATTTTGTGAAAGTGGGAGCTGTGTGCTGGGCCTTCACCAATAGAGGGCTGCTAAGTATTTGAAATGAGCCAGAACTTTCAAAGACTTCAGATAACTCTTAATAAGAATTCTCTGAAAATGCTGGAAAGAACAAGCCAATTCAGAAACAAGATGGGGAAAGTTTGCCCATCTCTAGGAAGACTCAAGCACTCCACTTTTTGGCTTCCACAGTAAAAAGGTAAAGGGACCCCTGACCATTAGGTCCAGTTGTGACCAACTCTGGGGTTGCGGCGCTCATCTCGCTTTATTGGCCGAGGGAGCCAGCGTACAGCTTCCGGGTTATGTGGCCAGCATGACTAAGCCACTTTCTGGCGAAACAGAGCAGGGCATGGAAACGCCGTTTACCTTCCCGCCAGAGCGGTACCTATTTATCTACTTGCACTTCTGACGTGCTTTCAAACTGCTAGGTTGGCAGGAGCAGGAACCGAGCAACAGGAGCAACTGCCGACCTTCTGATCGGCAAGTCCTAGGCTCTGCGGTTTAACCCACAGCACCATCTGCATCCCTGGCTTCCACAGTATTTCAACCTAAAAATTCTAATATAAGCATAACTGAGACTTCCATATACCTGTCTTGTGTGTTCAAGTGTTCCATGCAGACTAGCTTGCCAATGACCCTACTTATTTCTAAGATTTATTACCTGCCAAGGTAAAGTTAAAACACCACCAGAATACTTTTTTTAAAAAAACCACACAACAAACCAACCAACTCATCAGGTAAATTTACACTTTTCAAGAAGCCTACAAAAATATTTTTTAACTGTCAAGGGTAAGGGTAAAAAGGTGCATCTGCAGCATATTGCAAAAGCTGAATAATGATGATTCTAGACACATCTCTGTAGGAGCTACCACAGAGAAAGTCCTCTGCTGAGCTCTTTGCCACTCCTTGAATTCCCAACCTTAACACCCAGGGTAGTCTCTGGGAAAGGAGGAAGTCTTTCAGATATTTGTGGCCCACATCATGTGGGGCTTCAAATACCAATGTGAGCAACCTGAATTGGGCTCAGAAATAAACTGGCACCCAGTGCAGTTGATTTAGAATAGGAGTTATTTGGGTTCTAGAGATCACCCCAGCCAGTAACCTTTCCACTGCATTCTGGTTCCGCTGAAGTTTCCAAAGCATCTTCATTGGCATTGCAATTTGAAGGTTGCAAGACCACGGAGAACAGTGGCCATCATCTCTGTCTTAAAAGGGTCCATAACTAGTGAGCCAGCTGTAGCTGGAAACAGCCAATCTTAGTCACCAAACCCCTCTGGACCTCCAGTGATAGTGCTGGTTCCAAAAGTATCACTGTTAATAATCTGCTCCTTCAAAGGAAGTGCAACCTTGTCTGGAACAGGTCATCTCCTTACCTTTTGGACCTGAGAACATGTAACGCCTCTATCTTATCTGGACTGGGCAAACTGTGATGGTTTGGGCAAGGGGTTGATGAGGTGTAAAGCAGGGCTTGCCAAAGGGGTTGGGGTTGGTGGGGGTGGGTAGGTGGGGTTGGCGTGCACAGCTTGTACGTAAACAGGTCTGAAATAATTCAGTTACATACATGTTGTTTGGAGAACCAGACCACAGACCCTTCATACTGGATTAATCAGGTAATAACTGAAAGCACCCGAACATAAGTTATTAGTAGCAATGACAACACAAGACTAACTTAGGTTCTAGAGCAAGTGAACATCGATGTGACATTTTGACTGCCATTTGGTTTACTATCGGAAAGGAATAAGCTTAAATAAAACTCTTTAACACTGCTTTCCCCTCACCCAATTTAATAGCTCGCTAACACATACCACAAATGAAACAGGTTGTCTTCAAGATTTCCTCTTTTTTTTGTTTTTCACTTCGGAGATCTGCAAATGTATCGATTATGACTCCAAAAATTAGGTTCAGGACAATAATGATGACAATGAAATAAAACAGGAGATCATAGACAACTCGAGCAGCAAAGAGGGGTTCCTGAAATGACAATAATGTTTCTACGTGATGTCAATTTGCACCCAGCTGAGAAACATTTACTTTGGATCATCTGTGTTTTCAGAGCATCCATTCATGCCAAGCAATTACATCCTGTTCATTTTATGTTGATGCAGCGGGAAATATGTATTATATTTCCACATTAAAAAATAAACCCCACCCCACAACTACCCATGGTTGTTCTGTTGCATCTGGTTTGGTTTACACTGATGAATTAGCTTGGTGACATGAAAATCTATTAAGTGAATATGGGTATTATCCAGCCAAAGCAAGGAATGGGATCAAGGCACTCCCTTTAAAACACTCCAAATAAAATCGAAAGGCATCTGTCTGTCTATCTATCTAGCATGCATGAGCATGAAGCTACATCATACAAAATGCTTACATCTTTAGAAGGCTTTCGGAGCACATCACCCACTCCACCACCATTTCTCAGGCCCTGGTTCAGAACTGTCACAATACACATTAGTAGAGTGTCACATGTCCTCTCAATCCCATCCTCATCTGGTTCTTCATCTGTGGATGGAACACATGTATGTACATGATACAGGACTCCACTAAGCTTTTGACTAATGGCAGAACTAGACAAATGTAGAGAACATGTGGTTGCTGCCAAACTGGCAGACAAACACCTCCACTTTCAGTAATGAGTGGTAGAATAAAATGCCTGACATAACACCATTGTGTTGAGAATTTCCCCCATCCCTTCAAGCTAATGAAATGATGCACTGACAGAGAAACTCTCCTTGTGATTATGTAATACCCTTTTTTTTCCCCCTGGACATTATGCAGAGACAGGGCAGAGGAGAGGAGGATACACATGGTGGCTGCTTTTAGGGGCAACTATGTGTTCTGCATATAATCTCATTTTGGTCTAACTAAGCAGCAGATACTTGCTCAGGGAAAAACAGAAAATGTTTTGTGAGCATTCTACCAACCTAATTTTAAAGCTGGTATTGTAGTACTACAGTTCTCCTTTGAACATGTATCCATCATTGCTGTTAATCTTGTGGTAGGAACAGTGCCACTTTCTGAGAGAACAAAGAACAAAATGTTGGCAATGGAATGATTTGTTGCAAAAATATATGTTCAGGGTATCAGCAGACACATTAAAAATTAAGACAGAAATAGGCTGACAATTTCACATTTTGGAACCAAATTTCGGTTTCAGATATACTCACTTGATCAAGGACCTAAATTTAAATACATTGCAAAATCTGTGGATAAAAGTCTTTTGTTGCTTTATTAATTTGTACGAGACAGCTTGAGATATATCTCTACCTTTGTTTTACTTAACAACAATTATGTAAATAACATTTGAACTCCCAAATAATTGTGTGTTCTGGCCATGATAAAACCCACAAGTCACCAAATCTCTCACTTAGTGTCAGAAGAAACAATGAAAGAAGACTGTTGAGGAAGAAGACTAAAGCACTGGCAGTAATGAAGAGATCAGGGTTTCACATTTACAATATATCACAGGCATTTTACTGTTGCTTCTGCCTAAATTACAGAACTGACATCAAACAGAACTCCATCTAGTTAGGATGAAATATATTCAAAGCTAGAAACAACTGTCAGATATGAAAATAACATCAATTTTAAAAAATCATTAAAGTATTCACAAAGAATGACAAGGAGGACACTGAGCTGAGGCATCATCTTTTTAAATCCAGAATATTTAAAGAGTTTCAAGGATGAAAACATTGTTTGATTCTCATTTATAAATATGTATGGAGTTGAGTAAAACACTAATTTAACATTTCTAAAGTGAGTAAACGACGTATATATCAGCTTTATTTGATCAAACACCTATTTTGCCTTATGCATCACAAATGATGAATCTGTGCTGAAAAGAAAGGATTTGAAGGAGCAAAGTTCACAAAATGATACTACCCAAATAAGACTCCATTATCTATCTAATATTCTGTTGTCACTGGAATGGAGATGGATCCTATCTGGAATTAATAATACACTACAGTGGAAACAAGTTTTGCTAGTAGGAGCAATACCTGTGATAGGTGTTCTTTCCACCTCCATGATGAAGTCATCTTTCAAGAACAAGAACCCAACAATGGAGAAGAGATACACAAGGATGAGTGCTAATACTGCAGTCAAAATAATGGAGCGTCCGTTCCGCGTAACACTTTTTATTACATTCAGTAACGTCTCCTCTCTGTACACCAAGTCAAATAACTGGGGGGGGGGCAACATAAAACAGAAAAGTGATCAGCAGAGCTCCTTAAAGTGATTGCCACCTGAACTCAAGTAATGCAATAGTGCAGACATTTTCAAACTCTGATCTGGGGGATCCCAGGATCAATTAAAAACTTACAGATTTCTCAATGAGAAAATCAGTAATGCAGGACAAGCTTCTGTGAAAGGCAGGTTGCCCACCAAGATCTATCCTCCCTGCCTATGTGCAGCCACGTGTCTGCTGAGTGTGTTGTAGGATGCACTCTCATTTCTGACTGAGTAATGCAGGGGACTAACAGATAGCTCAGTGCTTTGCATGAACTTAAAAACCACTGCATTAGAGGAATAAGCAGCACAATGATTTCAGCGGGCATTGTCCAGAGCTGGCCCAAGACACCACTTTCTGTCAATTCACATAACTAATCCTAAAGCATTAAGATTTTTCCATGGCATACAAATTGCTTTATGTTAATGATATTAAAGCAATCTTAACACCTGTAGGATTATTTTGTATAGTTTTTGTTGTTGTTGTTGTTTTATGCGGATGACTGCTTGTTCTTAGCTCTCTTGAATATTGGAAGCAGTTGGACAGAAATACTTAAACCAGCAAGTAACCACCTTCTGTATGGCTCTCTGTTATAATGGGACAACAAAACAGTATGGAGAATATCATTGCAATCCATCACAAAGAGGTCCTAGGCGCACAAGTTTAAAAAGTGGAAGAAAAAAATGGGACTGGATAGACACACCATATGAACACCTTAGAAAAAATATTTTAAAAGAACTCCACCTGAGTACAGGTGCTTTAATCATGTAATAACTAGTAATGCAATAACTATGATTATTAACAAATCCAGTATTATGGGTGAATCATCAATACTTAAAATGAAGATAGTCAAAGTGAAACAGGAAGCCTTTAGCTGCATGGTAACAGAAGAAGCAACTTAAAAATGCTGCAGCTCCACCAGTCTCATTGACTGCCTCCTGTAACTACCTACTCTTATGCAGCAAACTAAAGTTAGAGGTAAAGGTACCCCTGCCCGTACGGGCCAGTCTTGACAGACTCTAGGGTTGTGCGCTCATCTCACTCTATAGGCCGGGAGCCAGCGCTGTCCGCAGACACTTCCGGGTCACGTGGCCAGCGTGACAAGCTGCATCTGGCGAGCCAGCGCAGCACACGGAACGCCGTTTACCTTTCCGCTGGTAAGCGGTCCCTATTTATCTACCTACTTGCACCCGGTGGTGCTTTCAAACTGCTAGGTTGGCAGGCACTGGGACCGAGCGACGGGAGCGCAACCCGCCGCGGGGATTCGAACCGCCGACCATGCGATCGGCAAGTCCTAGGCGCTGAGGTTTTACCCACAGCACCACCCGCGACCCATGCAGCAAACTAGACCATGGCAAAAGCTTTAAAAATCTGCCAATGTTGCTACAGCACTGATGGATGCACCAGGGATGTATGGGATGGGTCAACTGCGAGCAGGAACAAATGTGTTCAGACCCTATGAGTGTTATAACACAGCAAAATGGAGCTCCTCAGCAACCTTCAAAGCCAAGGAAGGAAGGGGAGGTGTCCTGGTGATGGGCGCGGTGGCCTGGGATGGAACTCCCAAGTAAGTAGGGATTTCCCTGTATTCCACAGGTGAGCTGCAGAAAGAATGTGGTTGGTCAAGTGAGCCATGGACTCCAAAAGGTTGAAAACCTCTATACTAAGGGATAAAGACATAAGGCTGGCTCAAAACATTTTGGCTACTCAGGTAGAAAACCCAAATGGCATTCACTAATATTGTATGTTTATTTATTATTAAATTTATATCCCATCTGTGCACTGGATAGCTCAGTTGGTTGATAACACCAACGTTGCAGGTTCAATCCCCATATGGGACAGCTATATATTCCTGCATTGCAGGGGGTTTGAATATATGATCCTCAGAGTCCCTGTTCTATGATTCTATTATCCAAGGAACTCAAAGTGACATACACACTTACCCCCCCCCCCTCCATTTTATCTTCACAAATACTTTGTGAGGTACTCTGCCCAAATCCAATTCAAATACATATTACTACACACGGGCTCAGTACCCTTTCATTTCAATGGCACTTTGCCTACTTGCCTAGTAGGCAAATCTGTTACCATGCAGCTAAAGGTTTCCTGTTTCATGAGCATGGAACTGATGCTCATGCATCAGATCTGTCCATCTCCTCCTCTGTCACCATGAACAATGCTCTAGATCTGCTGCCTGAGATGGCAGCCTCACCTTCCTTAATGATAAAAGTGATACGATCTAATATTATGGCTTCATTTCCAAGCATCTGCAGAGATGCCTTCAATGCATGTGTTGTATTCCACAAAAAAGTACATTCTGCAAACAGAGGTGAATAATACAAATAAGTAGAACATGGTTTTAAGTTCTTGTTTAAAGAAGGAAGAGGGAACGTCAGTTTAAAGAATGATGTTCTTTAAACTTGCATCACTACTATTGCTATTAATCAATGGTATTAAAATATGTACATCTTTTTTACCCACACAAACCAATAAGAAACACATCCTTCATGGTGTCAATCATCCTAAGATGATTGAATTGTACATCTAAAAATGCAATATGGTCGTGACTAATGACCAACATATGTGGACAAACACAAGCGTCATACAAATAGTGTCAGAACACCAGGATTGAGATCTAACATGAATCAAATGAGTTGTATTTTTCATTTTGGCAAAACAGCCACACTCCAGAGATATACTCACCAGGAAGCTGTAAAAGAATTCATGCACACAGAGTCCCAGCATGCAGACAAGGACATAGGCAACGTGGTAGAGGAAGGCCATATCCATGATGACTGCTCTGTATCCACGAGTAAATGTGCCTCGATTCCCAACAAAGCTCACCAAAAATACAATCTTGTTACAAAGCTGGGGGAGTGGACAAAAATTGCTATGCTTCAATCATCTGAACCATATCTCTTTAGAATATCACACCAGGAAAACATTTAGAATACAATATTAACCATATTATTACCATATTATCCCCCCTCTTTATATATAGTCAATCTTCATTTTACATGGGGGTTACCACTGCACACACTGGTGGAGCATGCATAGCGCAGAGGTTTTATTAAGCGGATTTTCCAACTGCACAAATTCCCTATCAGACACCCCACACTAATTTGTGGTTGTTTTTTTAAGGCTATAAGAGTCAATAGTTCTTATCTACTGATGATTCATTTATTAATCTGCCTTAGTTTATTAACTAACAGGTACAAAAATAGAACTATTTTAAGGGTATTTACAAGGAGGTGACAAAGCATTACTGCTCAGAGATGGAGATGAAGAACTGGAGGTTCTGGCCAAATTGAAGTTTGGTTTAAGTATGGAAACTGAATGCATTCCACTTTTCTATAATTTGTGTACATGCTGTCCCTGCATTTAAGTGCTTAATAATCACATACGTTTAGCGTGACCATTTGTCCTCCCAAGTTTTTCCAACTCCACATTATCAACCGTTCACATTTCCCCCCCAACACCACATATTATCTCCAACTGCCCCCCAAAAAACCTTGACCTGGTGGGGTGAAGCTGTAATGCTAGCTTCCTGGTAGTTATGTTGCTGCTGTTTACCAGGACAGAGAGAGGTGAAGTGGTGAAGTTGGCATGGTGAGGGCACACCAGCAGAAGCACTGGATTGACTCCACAAGTGTGCCTGCACTGCGCTGACCTCCCTGGCTCCTTTGCTTCCCAGTAAGTAGCAGTGATACAGCCACTGGGACATTAGTGATGGGGCTCCACCCCACCAGACAAGCAGCTTTTGACCAGGAGAAGCATTGCATCATGGAAGCTACTACACTGGCAGTTAGAGCTGTTTCTGTTTCAGCAAAGGATCCCCATGCCCAGTTTGGTGGTTCTACAGATCTCAAATGAGCCAATGGAAAGAAAAGCATATCACAGTTTAATTTCAGGGTTTTAAACTCCATAATGAAATGGACAAAGTAGGCCTAGGAATGTGCTTGCAGCCCAAATGTGTTCGCCCTTCCCTTTTCTTTGAGTTGAGGCTTGAAATTGAACAGATTATTTGTATACCCTACTACCTTAGTTTTTTAATGGCCCAAGATGAATGGAAAAGAGACAAACAGCCAACTTTATAGATAAAGTGATTATTGGAAAACTCATTCTGAATCTGACCAGACGCGGGTTAGAGCTCAATGTCAAGCCTACCAAGTGGCGATAATGACAGCGAAGAGGACCTTCTTCACTGCCTCTATTGCATCTGCAGAAAACAGCAGCAGGAGACTCCTTCAGGTGGTTCACAATGTAACAGAACCACCTGTGTTATAGACATGGTATGGACCCCAAGATCTCCTGCAATGATTTTGCAGTTTTTTGCAGATAAAGTTGCTCAGATTTGGAAAGAGGTAGACTCTACCATAGGAGCAGGGCCCGGGTGGGAATGTGCTAGAGTCCTGTCCATTCAAGTTGCACGGGGTCAGTTCCAACCTGTTACCTCCGAGGATGTGGACAGGTTGCTTGGACAAGTGAAACTGACCACCTGTCTCCTTGATCCTTGCCCATCCTGGCTCATAAAAGCAAGCCAAGAAGGACTGGGCGATGGGCTCTGAGGGTGGTGAATGCTTCCCTCTGTGAGCGAGCCTTCCCAGCCACACTGAAAGAGGCAGTTATTAAACCGCTTCTTAAAAAAACATCTTTAGACCCAGCCAATATGGCCAACTATTGCCCAGTCTCAAATCTTCCATTCTTGGGCAAGGTGATTAAGCAGGTGGTTGCTGAACAACTACAGGCACATCTGGAGGATGCGGGCCATTTGGATGCCTTCCAATCAGGATTCAGGCTTCATCATGGGACTGACACTGGCTTGGTTGCACTGGTCAATGAACTCTGACAGGCCAGGGACAAAGGTGAAAGCTGTTTCTTAGTTCTGCTGGAGTTCTCAGCGGCTTTTGACACCATTGACCACGACATCTTTCTGGATTGTCTAGAGGGGCTGGGGCACTGTTATACAGTGGTTCTGCTACTTCCTCCTGAGCCGTGTCCAGAAAGTGGTATTGGGGGATGAGTGTTTGGACCCGTGGGCTCTCACTTGTGGGGTGCCTCAGGGTTCCATCCTCTCTCTGATGCTCTCTGATGCTTCTTGTTATCTACATGCAGCCGCTGGGAGAGATCATCAGGGGGTTTGGGCTGGATGTTCATTAGTGTTCATGCGGATGATACCCAGCTCTACCTCTCTTTCAAATCAGAACCAGTGAAGGTCCTCTGTGAGTGCCTGGAGGCGGTTGGAGGTTGGATGGCGGCTAACAGATTGATGTTGAATCCTGACAAGGCAGAAGTACTGTTTTGGGGGGACAGGAGGCGGGCAGGTGTGGAGGACTCCCTAGTCCTGAATGGGGCAACTGTGCCCCTGAAGGACCAGGTGCGCAGCCTGGGAGTCCTTTTGGACTTGCAGCTGTCCATGGAGATGCAGGTCAATTCTGTGTCCAGAGCAGCTGTTTACCAGCTTCATCTGGTATGCAGACTGAGATCCGATCTGCCTGCAGACTGTCTTGCCAGAGTGGTGCATGCTCTAGTTATCTCCTGCTTGGACTACTACCTTTGAAGGTGACATGGAAACTTCAACTAATCCAAATGTGGCAGCTAGACTGGTGACTGGGAGCAGCCGCAGAGACTATATAACACCGGTACTGAAAGACCAACATTGGCTCCCAGTACGTTTCTGAGCAGAATTCAAAGTGTTGGTGCTGACCTTTAAAGCCCTAAATGGCCTCAGCCCAGGATACCTGAAGGAGCATCTCCACCCCATTGTTCGGCCTGGACACTGAGGTCCAGCACCGAGGGCCTTCTGGCGGTTCCCTCACTGCGAAAAGTGAAGTTACAGAGAACCAGGCAGAAGACCTTCTCAATAGTGGCACCCGCCCTGTGGAACACTCTCCCATCAGATGTCAAGAAAATAAACAACTATCTGACTTTTAGAAGACATTTGAAGGCAACCCTGTTTAGGGAAGTTTTTAATGTCTGATGCTTTATCATATTTTTAATATTCTGTGGGGAGTTGCCCAGAGTGGCTGGGGAGGCCTGGCCAGATGGGCGGGGTGTAAATAATAAATTGTTGTTGTTGTTGAAGTACTTACGTTAGCAGCACCAAGAAGGATCAATGTAGGCCCAAGGCCAACAGTGTATATGGACCTGAGCATTACAGACACCAGAAATGGGCGAATACCAACAGGTTTAGGGAAGAAGAAAAGCAGCAATGTACATATGCCTACTGCTATCCAGAGAAGAACTGAAAATAACGGAGAAAGTGTGCCTAGAAAGAAAAAGAAAGAAAGAAAAAGTCATTATAACTTTATAACGTAAAAACTGTATTACTGATACAATACCAGTGTCCTGTCCAACTCAGTATGTATAGGAAAATTTGTATTTACAGATTTATACTTTTTCAGTCATAATGATGTAGAAGATAAAATGAGCAAGATGGCAACAAGGCTGGGAGCCCTTTTCTTGTGCTTTTAGTAGTGCCTTGATCCGCAGACATATTTTTCCTGCAATGAAATGATTTCAGCAGATAAAGCTGTGGCAAAAGCACTAAACAGGCTGGGCCATTCCCAACTGCAGGTGGGTACCTATCCTGTAGGTAAGTGAGTGTGGTTGTTTCTGGAACACAGTCAGAATCCAGGAGCTGTTGAGGAAGCTACTAGGCTCGTTACACCAGTGTTTCCCAACATTTTCCCAACCATGGTCCCCTTCCGACCTAGTTTCCTTGGGCATAGCCAAAGGGGGGTGAGGGCAGCTGTCCCCCCAAATATGTAAAAATCAATACAAATTAATACAAGTCTTAGGTTCTCCCCCCCCCAAAAAAAATTCTGGCTACATCCATGCCTCCCCATCCTACGGGTAGAAAGGTAGCTATTTAAATGTTTTGTTTGTAAATAGAACATGTTTTATTTATATATATATATTAATTTATACAAAATACAGTTACATAAAATGATAGGAACATAATGAAATATTGTTGAAGCAGGAAAACATAGAATCATAGAGCTGGAAGGGACCCCAAGGGTCATCTTTCGAGTGCAAACCCCTCCAGCGTAGGAAACTCAGCTAAAGCATCCATGACAGACGACCATCCAACCTCTGCTTAGAAACCTCCAAGGAAGGAGAGTCCAGAACCTCATGAGGAAGATCCATCTTCCATGTATTATAAAAAGTAAATAACACTTATGTGACCCCAGTTATTTGACACAGAGTGGGAAAGCTACAGATACAGTCCAAAAGGTGCACAGGGAGTTCTGTATATATGGGGAGGGGGGAATTAAAAAGCTAGTGGTCCTCACTGACTTGGTGCAAAAAAGATATTGCTATCTGGAGGAGTCCTGGTTGCCTAGAAAAAACACTATAGCCCCACCCTTAACCTTACTCCCATAAGGCCCACTGAACTCAGTGCGGCTTTCTTCTGAGTAGACACTTCATTATTTGCTACAGTAGATGCAAGCCAGCAGCACCAGACGACCCCACTCAGCTAGACGCCAGCCCGCACCTTGAAGAGCCGGGCCGACGCTGCCGATGGGCCCTGCGCTCCTTGGCAACATCCGAAGGCCCTGATCTGCTTGCATGGATTGCACCCCATGCCTTGCAGAGTCAGGCCTAGCACTGGTGGCAGCAACAAGCAGCTCTGGCTCACCCAGCCCTACCCATTGCCAGCCCACCTGACCTGGGGGTTCTGGATTGCAGGCTCTACTGGTCAAAAGGGGAGCCTCAGCAATCACCCTCTCCCACCGGAAAGAAATCAGGATTGATTGGCCAATCAATCAGGATTTTAAAAAAAGAAGAAAAAATGTTCTTCTTCACTTCCCTCTGTGGTCCCCATGCCTCGTGCTGTGGCCATTTATGCAATTTTTACCTGTGGCCCCCTTGGAACATCCTGGGACCCCTGCTCTAGGAAACACTGCTCTACACCGCCATCCCTGATGTGCCTTGTGCTGTGCTGTAATAAATAAACAAAAACTGCAACCTTGGGCTAAGGTCAAGCGAATAGTAGAAGTGGATACAGAATGGACTCATGCATGCTTCGGTTCATAATAAAAGTAGAAGTGGATATGTTTATGTGTTGTCATAGTTTGCAGGAAGAAGGAAGACCCTATCGCCACAAGCTGCAGACTAAAGCTGCTTTTAAACATGCTATGTTAAAAGTTTGCTAAAGGTATTGATATAAACCCTTCTACCTCTCGGTCATGAGTTCATAATGAGTCCAGTTAGTAACATGTGAACCACCATCAGTGGAGTGAATCCGGTTTCAAGGAGAAACACGTGTTCCTCATTAATACTTCCTGCACCACACTTGAAGATTACAAACACTCTTATTGGCAGGCTGGCTCAGCCAAGGATTGAAGTGGAGTGACCTGGAGTCTGACCTATCCTTTCAGCCCATGTGGTGCTGAGCAGGTGATGGCATAGCAACAAGGGATCACAGCTCCTGAACCATCAATGAAGCAGTCGAAGGAAGCAGTTTTTGTCCCTTATGGTCCTATCCTCACAAGTATCCCAAACACTTGAAGATGTTGGAGAGAGAGAGAGAGAGAGAGGGAGGGAGGGAGGGAGGGAGGGAGGGAGAAACTGAGCCTAGGGCTTGCCGATCGGAAGGCCGGCAGTTTGAATCCCCAAAACAGGGTGAGCTCCCGTTACTCGGTCCCAGCTCCTGCCCACCTAGCAGTCCGAAAGCACGTCAAAGTGCAAGTAGATAAATAGGTACCACTCTGGTGGGAAGGTAAACGGCGTTTCCGTGCACTGCTCTGGTTTCGCCAGAAGCGACTCAGTCATGCTGGCTACATGATCCAGAAAAACTGTCTGCGGACAAACGGCAGCTCTCTCGGCCAGTAAAGTGAGATGAGCACCGCAACCCCAGAGTTGTCCGTGACTGGACTTAACTGTCAGGGGTCCTTTACCTTTAAGTAAAATAAATCCCTGCACACAGAAATATAGTACATCAGAGAAAAGGCTGTGTGTGTGTGTGTGTGTGTGTGTGTGTGCTTGTGCGTGTGCGTGTGTTTGTGTATATGAGAGAGAGAGAGAGAGAGAGAGAGAGAGATTGAGATTACGTAGTTATATGCAAGGAGCATTCAAGCAGGCAACCCCTCCCCCAAAAAATCTTCCAGCTGAAATAGAACTTTCTAGAAAAAAGCATTATTACCACTTTACCACTTGGCATGTATATCTAATCTGGTTCTCACATGCATGTTTTTAAAATTCTTTTTTTGGGAGGGGGCAGGTGAGACCCTCTATTCATGCAGGCATTAACATTCATCTGCATGGTTGTCTGGGTAATCTTAACTCTTAATAAATAAAGCTGCCACTTCAGTGATGATGCAACTCCCTGTTTTGTACTCCATCTAACCTTTCCAGCCCTACTCAATATAATTAAAAGTATGTGAACAATTGACATGGGTACGGTTAGCAGTGATTAAAACATGAGACATGTTCTTCCCCTCCCCCAAGAAAACTAGTCCTAAACCAGAAGAGGTATTTCCCTTTGCTCCCCGCTGACTCTCAGGACATGCCCACACATTTTAGGTGCTGAGCTTAACCTATTAATTCCAAGAATACTGGAATTAATGTACTTCCAAGAGCACATGATGGGAGTTATTCAGCTGCACTGAGCTGAAGAAGGCAATCAGAACACATGACAGGAGCAAATCATATGCCTCGGGGGATGTGAGTATCTTAATGAGCATGTTGGCGCAGAACTTTCTGAATGACACCCAAACTTCTCACTTAGCACCCTTGCCATATCTGCTGCCCCAAACATCACAAATTAAGATCTCTCACGTTTAAACACTTGCAGACATTTTTAAAAAGAATTTTTATTGGTTTTTAAACAAATACAATAACCATTAAACACTTACCCAGCAGTATAGCTAATCGTGTATGTTATCCATTGTCCCTAGACCTACACTTACACATTCAACATTCAACATTCAAACATATTACTTCATGTAACCTCTCCACTGAGAATATTGAGCAATTGGTACTGCATAAGAAGGTCTTGATTTTGGTCATTAACATAGCTAAAGAAAGGGGTCCACGTTTCTCTATACGTTATGCCTTCAATTGCCCTCCTGTGTCTAGTGCAGGCTTCCTCAACCTCGGCACTCCAGATGTTTTTGAGACTACAATTCCCATCATCCCTGACCATTGGTCCTGCTAGCTAGGAATCATGGGAGTTGTAGGCCAAAAACATTTGGAGGGCCAGAGGAAGCCTGGTTGAGTGAGACTCTCAGACATTGCTGTATCCCAGATAATATTTCCCCCTATGTTCAGGGGTATTTCAGCCTGGTTCTTCCATTGCTGAGCTATCACTAATTGTGCTGCGGTCAGTAAGAAGCCTACTAGTTCACTGTGGCACAGGGTGGAGCCTAAATCTATTTCCAAAGATAGTGGGGCTAAGGCAGGATTTGGAGAAAGGGGTTGCCCTGTAATTGCAGATATAATGGAATACTCTCTTCCAAAAGTTTTTAACATAAGGGCATTCCCACCAAACCTGAATAAATGAACCAAGCTTTCCACAGCCCTTCCAATATAAAGGGGAAAGGGAGGGATTACTTTTTGCCTCCCTTGAGGGAGGCCTCTTGTTAGCGAGCGGAGATGGTTTTGAACGGGGAGTGGTCCAGATACCCATTACCTTTCAGTTGGGTGGCTAAATCTAATTCCTACACAAGTGAAGGCTTCTAGCACCCCCACCTGCACTTCCTGATATACAGATTGCTGTATATTTGGGAAGAGGTACCTTTCAGGGCATATGCTGGCCTGCTGCATAAGGATTCAAACAAAGGATGTGTCTGTAGGCCCTCTGCCCTGCACTCCAAACAAAGTGCAAAAGAATGAGTCTGAGCTACCTGAAACCAGGTAGTATGAGTATCTTTTAATTTGCCTTGCAGTTCCTCTTGGGAAATTGCTTTCCCTCCAGGAAGCAGGTAACGGATTGTGTAAATGCCTACGTCTTCCCAATCCTCGAACAGCTGATATTTATTTGTGTATGTAAAAGCTGGATGATCCAGGAATGGGACCACTGGTGAAGGGCCACTGTTTTGCTCCATGTTCTCCACACCATCAGTACTGATCTAGTAAATGGTTTGCCTATTTTCCTTACTTCCTTCAAGGACAAAGGTAAGAAGGGGCAGCCTCTCATTGAAGGTGTCAAAGGGACCATGTCAAGTTGGACCCAAGGGTCCTGTGTTATTCTGCTGAGCAATGGGATCAAGGATTTGATTTGAAAAGCAGCACAGTTTAACATTAAGTTAGGCATTCCCATCCCATGTCTGTAAAGAGTTTTGTTTCTTATCCTAGATTTTTTGCCTCCTGACACATATGCAATGAGTTTGTTTTGCCATCTCTTTAGCTGAAGAAGAGGGATGGGAATAGGCAAAACTTGAAATATATACGGTATATAAGAAATGAGGTAACACTGGCTCCAGGTTTATGCTGGGTTTTGAAAATTTAGAAATGAAATTGCTTACCTTCATCGCCATCATCTCCAAATGGGTAGAAAAGAGCTACCGCTAGGTTGATGAAAACAGCCAGATTGAAAGATATACTTCCCCAGAGGGAAATGTGCCGGGAGAACCAGAATAGAGCTGGATTATCTGGGGAGGGAAGAGCAACATTCTGACAAGGAGGCAGCAGAATTATGATGATCAAAAAATAACAGTTTCTAGAAGTGATGTGATGTAAAATCTCCTGCAATGAAGCAGTAAACAACTAAAATATCTGTGGGCACCAGGGGGTTTGAAATGAAACAAATTTAGGCTCTGTTCTCACAATGAAAAGAGGCCCTGGGCAGCCAGTCAAGGTCATTAGACAAGAGGCAGCAGAGGCAGCTGCTGTGTGGTGCTGGCTTCCCACCTAGATTTGTTGTTTTATTTACCTGTGACATCACATGTGAGTAAAACTACACATTATGGAAGAGAGGGGTGAGTATGAACCATGGAGGCCAAGTCACTCAGAGACCAGGAAAGGGGGAAAGGTATCCAGGAGGGCCTAGCCTAGGCTTCAAGCCCATTACCTTGAGGGAAACAACTGAGGCTAAATTGTAGATTTATACTTGTAACCTGCTTCAATGCTACTTTGGCAATTAAGCAGTATGTACATAGATAAATCAATACTAGATGATTCATCAGTAGCGGCCGTGCGGTGGGCTGGAGCCCCCCTTGACTCTGACAATGTTGCAGCTTCACCTAGATAAGGTGGGAGAGAGGAAGGGTGGGGACAAGGTCAAGGTTGGTAAGGCAGTCATGTTGGATGGGCTCTGCTGGTGCATCCTGCTCCATGGCTCTCTCCTACCACACCAGCCACTACTGATATGTATGCAAATTTATTTCACGGCAACTACATATCCATACCTTGTAAAATCTAATGAGATTTGCTGTAGCTAATCAGACACAGTGTTGAAACTGAAGGGAACCTGTACAAGAAACTCTAGCATTCCCTATGCACAGGCAGGAAGAATCAATAGGATACGACAGGCACAGATTTAATTTCTATACAGTGCTCACCTTCTGGTTCTTTCAGAATACAGTGGTACCTTGGGTTATAAACACTTGGGTTATAAACACATCCCTTTGCCTGCTCTTATATACCCTCCAATATTTCTCCAATGAAAATAGGGAAATAGGGACATTCCACTCCATAATGATAATTTTACTATTTATACCCCACCCATCTGACTGGGTTGCCCCAGCCATTCTTGGCAGCTTCATATATATATATATATATATATATATATATATATATATATGTGTGTGTGTGTGTGTGTGTGTGAAACATTAAACATTAAAAAAACCCTTCCCTTCAGATGGCTCAGGGGTGGGATAACTCCATACCCTCCAACATTTCTCCAATGAAAATAGGAACATCCTAAGGAAAAGTTCCGGGATCAAATAAAAAACTGGGATGGCTTCTCTAAATCATAGAATCATAGAATCATAGAATCATAGAGTTGGAAGAGACCACAAGGGCCATCGAGTCCAACCCCCTGCCAAGCAGGAAACACCATCAGAGCACTCCTGACATATGGTTGTCAAGCCTCTGCTTAAAGACCTCCAAAGAAGGAGACTCCACCACACTCCTTGGCAGCAAATTCCACTGTCGAACAGCTCTTACTGTCAGGAAGTTCTTCCTAATGTTTAGGTGGAATCTTCTTTCTTGTAGTTTGGATCCATTGCTCCGTGTCCGCTTCTCTGGAGCAGCAGAAAACAGCCTTTCTCCCTCCTCTATGTGACATCCTTTTATATATTTGAACATGGCTATCATATCACCCCTTAACCTCCTCTTCTCCAGGCTAAACATGCCCAGCTCCCTTAGCCGTTCCTCATAAGGCATCATTTCCAGGCCTTTGACCATTTTGGTTGCCCTCCTCTGGACACGTTCCAGTTTGTCAGTGTCCTTCTTGAACTGTGGTGCCCAGAACTGGACACAGTACTCCAGGTGAGGTCTGACCAGAGCAGAATACAGTGGCACTATTACTTCCCTTGATCTAGATGCTATACTCCTATTGATGCAGCCCAGAATTGCATTGGCTTTTTTAGCTGCCGCGTCACACTGTTGGCTCATGTCAAGTTTGTGGTCAACCAAGACTCCTAGATCCTTTT